>NC_134690.1:272149425-272518592 GCF_050947455.1 Rhinoderma darwinii | reverse complement strand
GTTCATAGAGATGTGCCGTTTAGCTGTTTAGACTCCTTTAAGGATAGGGAAGGTAGATATGTCGGGTTGCATTGTAAATTGTTTAATTGGGAATGTATAATTGTGGTGATGTATGTACCTCCCCCGTACTCTGTGGTCCCAATAAGAGAGGTGTTGGAGAAACTGGCTGGATGGCCTATGATACCGACCATATTGATGGGAGATTTTAACAACATAATGGATAAGGGGTGGGATAAATTTCCAAACGGGGGGGGGAGAGATATTTGTCTAACAAGGTTTGGTAAATACATGACGGAAGTCGGGCTCACGGATATTTGGCGGGTAAAGTGGCCTTCTACTATGCAATACTCGTGTGTCTCATCTACATATGGATCACTGTCCCGAATAGATCTAATGTTTAATAATGGAATGGGGATGGAATGTGTGGAGGGGGTGGAATATTTGCCGCGATCGCTGTCTGATCACTCTCCAATGTTGTTGAAGCTCCGAACAGGTTTACAGACGAGGGGGCTGAGAATGCACTGGAGGCTCAACCCATTTTGGATACGCTTGGTGGGAGAGGAGACAATAACTATGAGCCTGAGAGAATATTTCGAATTTAATAAGGGTACGGTTCCTACAGATATTCTATGGGATGCTATGAAGGCGAATATAAGGGGGGTGTATATAAGGGAGATCACACACATAAAAACTAAGACAAGGCAAGTGGGTCAACATTTGACAGACCGGGTGACAATAACAGAGGTGAGCCACGTTACCAATAACACTGCGGAAACCTTAGCCCAATGGAAGGCTGCTCAAAAATTGCTTAGGGAACATCAGATGGAGCAGGCAGCTAATAAAAGATTGTTTTTGCAACAAAAATATTACGAGGAGGGTGAAATGACGGGCAGATTGTTAGCAAATATTGCACGGCCGGCGCGGGAGAGTGCGTTCATCCATCAGCTACAGACAGCAAGTGGGACTCTGGTTGGAGAAACAGGGGATATATTAGGTGTGTTGACATCATTTTATAAGGAACTATATCGCACTAAGGTGGACTATTCGGAGGATCTTCTGTCAGAATATCTGGCAGAAATGACATGGGTTACTTTGGGAGAGGAAGAGAGGGAGGGGTTGGAGGAGTTAATTACTTTAGAGGAAATACAGGAGGCGGTGAGCTCTATGGCGAATGAAAAGGCTCCAGGGATAGATGGTATACCCACTGAATTGTATAAAACATATGGAGAGACGGTTTTGCCGGAGCTACTGGAGGTGTTCCAGGATAGTTTTGCCAGAGGGCGTTTACCGCAGACAATGTATGAAGCTGCTATAGTGGTAATTCCTAAAGATGGGAAAGATCGGACGCAACCTGACTCTTACAGACCGATATCTCTGTTGACCGCAGACATAAAAATTTTAGCTAAAGTACTAGCTAATAGGTTGTCGCGAGTAGTGACTAAAATCGTAGGGATGGATCAGTCGGGATTTATGCCAGCTCGTTCTACAGCAGTTAACTTACGTAGGCTTTTCTTAAATTTACAGACAGATGATCCGGATGAGCGGGGTAGAGCAGTGCTGTCGTTGGATGCCACTAAGGCGTTTGATAGTGTGGAATGGGGGTACTTGTGGGCTGTATTGGAGCGGATAGGTTTTGGACGGAATTTTATAAAGTGGGTACAATTATTGTATAAGGAACCGGTGGCTCGGGTTAGAGCAAATGGAAGGATGTCGGACTCTTTTAGGTTGGAGAGGGGGACGCGACAGGGATGCCCGCTTTCTCCGTTGCTGTTTGCACTGGCAATTGAACCCCTAGACATGGTAAGACAACATCCGGGGATAGAAGGGTTTCGTTGTGGAGAGCTGGAAGAGCGAATAGCACTATACGCGGACGATATACTGCTGTTCCTGGGGGAGATAGATCATTCATTGCCAGTGATAATGACGATATTGGAGAGGTTCGGCAGATTTTCAGGGTTAAAAATTAATTGGAGCAAGTCGGTGTTGCTACCACTCCAGCCAGTGGTTACGCCATTGATAGTTGGAGGAATTGAAGTACCGTGTGTACGTAAGTTTAAATATCTGGGAATTGCGGTATCAGCAAGGGTGCAGGAATTTGTTGAGTTGAACGTGATACCATTAGTGAATAAATTAACAGATAGGACTAAAGTATGGCTTGGGTTACCGCTGTCAGCGCTGGGACGAGCAAATCTCATTAAAATGATTCTGATGCCCCAGGTACTATATATTATACACAATGCCCCAGTGTGGTTACCTAAATACTGGTTCAGGAGAATACATAATTTGTTTAGGGACTTGGTGTGGAAAAGGGGGATCCCCAGGATTAAAATGGAAAAGTTACAATTACCAGCAGAACAGGGGGGGTTAGCTATTCCAAATGCGTGGATATATTATCTAGCAGCCCAAATACAACACTTCAAAGGATGGAAGAATAGGGAGGAGTGGAACTCTAGTGGGAAACTGGTGTACTATTTGGGAAAGAGAACGGATTTATTAGAGGCCATGGAGTCACATAAATTACGGAGGGAGGCGAGAGGGAAACCGACTCTGTTATTACTACATAAAGTTTGGTGGGAAAGTAAAAAGATATTGGGGGTTACACGATGTTCCAATTATATGCCTCTATGGGATAATCCATATCTATGGGAATTTAATATTTTGGAAGGATTTCAGGATTGGGAACAAGCAGGAATCAGATATGTACACCAGTTATACGAGGGAGGGACTCTCAAGCTTTTTGCACAACTTCAGGAAGAGTTTGGACTCTCACATCGACGGTTCTACCAATATCTCCAGCTAAGGCATGCGACGCAGGCACAAGAGAGGATGGTGGACTTGAGCTGCTCCACTATGGGAGGGATGGAAAGGGTGCTGGGGGCACAAGACACTAAAGGGATTATTTCGGTGCTATATAGTATGCTACTCGCCAAATTCCTAGGAGACCCACTGGTGGAGACTAGACGTAAATGGGAAGAGGATGTAGGGGCTATAGCGGATGAAGAATGGGAGGAAATACTTGGATCGCCCAAAATAGTCTCTATTAGTGTAGCACACAGGAGGTCACAACTCTTTCTATTGCATAGGGTGTATAGGACACCTAAGGTGCTGTGGCAAATGCGAATTAGAACAACAAAGGAGTGTCCCAGGTGTATGTTTGATGGGGCGGACATAAAACATATGTTTTAAAGCTGTCCGATGCTAAATGTATATTGGAAAGCAGTTAAAGGAATGGTATCTAGAGTATATGGTAGAGATTTTCCGTTGGAACCTAAGATCTTTATATTGGGATGTATGGGGGAGGAAGGAGGAGATGGAGTGGAATTACTGGCTATTAAAAAGGTTCTGTATCACGCTAGGAAACTAATTGCAAAATATTGGCTGCAGGCGGATCCCCCGGAGGTGGCTGAGTTAGTTGGATATGTTAACCACACGGTATCACTGGAACACCGAATATATCTGAAAAGAGGGGCAATTCATAAGTATGATAAGCAATGGAGTAAATGGGTTAACAATTATAGTAATGTGACGCATTAGATGAGATTTGAAGGTGGGCTGACGCATCTATCTGATCAAGATATGACGGGATCACTGGTTGGAATACAGAACGGATGGAAAGGGTGGAGGGGACAGGCGAATCAGGAGACAGAGGAGGTACTGTGAGGGGGGGGGAGTTCGGTTGATAGGGGTAGGGATGGGGATGTATGTGAAGGTGCAATTAAAGGAGGATGAGAATACAGAGTGTAATGTAATTGCAGGAATTTTGTATCAAGAACAAGATGCTATACTGTTACTTTGTTTTTTCTTCTGTTGGTAGATTTCTTTGTACTTTACCAGAAATGCAAAAAATGTATAATACATGTTGTATTCTCAATAAAAACTTGTCTGATTTAAAAAAAAAAGTTTAAAAAAGTACAAGCACATAGAAAAAATATTTTATTGAAATAAAAAAACACAACGACCATTAACCATTTTATTGAGAATAAAAAAACGCTGTCATTGAAATTGTCCTCGAATCCTAAGTCCAACAACCGAACCTGTAAAAAAACACAAACACACAAAAATAATTAGAAACACATAAAAAAGCAAAACAATTATTATTCTTACCTTTCCTGGGTCCAGCGCTGGAGCCGCAATGTCAGCGTGCTGGGCCCTATATCTAATCCTATCATGTGTGATACTGTCTGCTGGGCCAAATATCTAATCCTATCATGTGTGATACTGTCTGCTCAGCCACTGTACCTAATCCTATCATGTGTGATACTGTCTGCTGGGCCCTACATCTAATCCTATCATGTGTGATACTGTCTGCTGAGCCACTGTATCTAATCCTATCATGAGTGATACTGTCTGCTGAGCCACTGTATCTAATCCTATCATGTGTGATACTGTCTGCTGAGCTGTGTATCTAATCCTAACATGTGTGATACTGTCTGCTGAGCTGTGTATCTAATCCTATCATGTGTAATACTGTCTGCTGAGCTGTGTATCTAATCCCATCATGTGTGAAACTCTGCTGGGCCTTATATCTAATACTATCATGTGTGATACTGTCTGCTGAGCCACTGTATCTAATCCTATCATGTGTGATACTGTCTGCTGAGCTGTGTATCCAATCCTATCATGTGTGATACTCTGCTGGGCCTTATATCTAATCCTATCATTTGTGATACTGTCAGCTCAGCCACTGTATCTAATCCTATCATGTGTGATACTGTCTGCTGAGCTGTGTATCTAATCCCATCACGTGTGAAACTCTGCTGGGCCTTATATCTAATCCCATCATGTGTGATATTGTCTGCTGAGCTGTGTATCTAATCCTATCATGTCTGATACTGTCTGCTGAGCCATTGTATCTAATCCTATCATGTGTGATACTGTCTGCTGAGCCACTCTATCTAATCCTATCATGTGTGATACTGTCTGCTGGGCCTCTGTATCTAATCCTATCATGTGTGATACTGTCTGCTGAGCCAATGTATCCTGTCCATAGTTTATAGGGTCGTAGTGCTACACACACACACACACACACACACACACACACACTTTTTTGGGCAGACACATATGTATTGGGGCTATTTCCCCTGACATTTTAAGTCCTTAGTGACGCCCCCGGCTGCTAGTGCGCATTGTTGGGTCACTTAGGAGACCCAGCGATGCAACTGAAACAGTATGGGGGTATTATTCAGTCACTATGTGGTTATGCTGTGGTGGTATTATTCAGTAACAGTATGGGGGTATTATTCAGTAACAGTATGGAGGTATTCAGTAACAGTATGGGGGTATTATTCAGTAACAGTATGGGGGTATTATTCAGTCACTATGTGGTTATGGTGTGGGGGTATTATTCAGTAACTGTATGGGGGTATTATTCAGTAACAGTATGGAGGTATTATTCAGTAACAGTATGGGGGTATTATTCAGTAACAGTATGGGGGTATTATTCAGTAACAGTATGGGGGTATTATTCAGTAACAGTATGGGGGTATTAGTCAGTAACAGTATGGAGGTATTATTCAGTAACAGTATGGGGGTATTATTCAGTAACAGTATGGAGGTATTATTCAGTAACAGTATGGGGGTATTATTGGTAATGTTGGTGTTACAATCTATGTACATTACTGTGGTGTGGGCTGTGGGGAAGTGTGGGGAAGTGTGAGTGCGGCAGCAGATGATCAGGCTAAGAGACAGTCTGCAGAGTGGCATGTGATATACTTTGACATGTAGGTGATACATGTAGGTGTTACTTACGTGTGGGATGTGGGCCCATAACTTGTGTACAGCCCAGGGCCTAAGATCATATTAATCCACCACTGTCATCGAGCCAGCACAGGCAGACCACTACAATAAAGCAGGTAGAGCAAAGAAACCAGCCAGGACGTGCCGCTTCAAAACAGCGCTAAGCGCGATCCGTCCTGGACTGGCCTGAATGTAATTGCAGAGAGTGACACCACAAATGAGACTGGCTGCCGAGGAAAGATATGGGACAGTGAAGACTGTACTATTTGCACTGCACTGATTGGCAGTAAGAATAATTCTTTAAATATTTTCCATACTTCAAACAGCACTTTAAGGCTATGTTCACACAGAGTTTTTTGCAGGAGGAAAATTCTGCCTCAAAATTCCGTTTGAGATTTTGAGGCAGATTTTGTCCCTTCCTGCACGTCGTTTGCCGCATTTTTCGCTGCGTTTTTCGCTTGCGCCCATTGAGTGCTACGGGCAAAAAACTCAGCGAAATACGCTTTCTCTGCCTCCCATTGATGTCAATGGCAGGTCAGAGGCGTAAACGCGTGAAGATAGGGCATGTCCCTTCTTTCTCGGGAGGCATTTTCGGTTGGTTTTTGACGAGTTTTGCGGAGCGGTTTCCACGCCAAAAAACTCGTCAAAATGCTCCATGTGAACAAGGCCTAACAAATAAACATCAAATGTTTTCCTATTTAAAAAATGTATATATTGCGTGTTTGTGTAAAGCTAGTAATGTGAAAACTCCGATAGATTTGGGGGGGGGGGCGCCTTTTTATAGTTCGCCTCAGGCAGCAGAGGGGCTAGGTTCACCCCTGTATTTTTGTATGTCCCTCTTTTATAGCCCCTTAACTAGCCTTTATATTGATTATTCCTCTATCCGCACTACACATGCATCTGGCCTCTGCGTCGCCCCAAACCACTATTGACCTGGACGGCGCTGACATCATGTGCAAGTGCAGTGGGGTTTACTGCCCCACTGCGCCTGTGCATGACGTCATGCGCAGACACATTGGTGTTTACTCCCCCAGGAATGTTTATCTCCATTACAGCATGGCAGATGCAAGTAGCAGTGGCTGTCTAAACCAACTCACCACCGGACATAGCATTTAGTGGGAAAAGTTAATAGGGCGTAGTGGACTCCCTGGTATTTGTTCTCCCCCTCTTGGCTTTCACCTGTAGCTTGGGCATTTGCCCTTTCTCCTTGGTACGTCCTCAGACCTTGGTTGGTATTTCTATCTATGTCTTTATACTGGCGTTGGATATTACAGCTCACACACTGTATATGTGTGATATTTGGTGTATGTTCCCTTGTATTACTTGAATACATTGTTCTGCATTTATGCATTTTTTTTTAATAGTATATCAGGGTGATCCATCACATTGCGTGTAGTTCTGGTTTGTGCTCTCTCTTGTGTTTGTGTTTTCTCTTTTTGATACTCTTTTAATGATTAATTTAATAAAACATTCATGCTTTTTTTGGATCGATTGTGATTTGCCCTGCATAGTTCTTTCATGTTGGCTTAGTACTTCACTGCTTGGAATACAGTGTTAAGGTGCATGCTTCAAAAATGCATACGATTTAACTAATTTAAATTGTTGATTAACAACGTGTAAATGATCACAGCTGAAAATCTGCAGCAAGATCCGCTTTCGCTACATTTCAGAGGGTGAAATCTGTAATTAAAATCTGTGACAACAGCATACGCATGCTGTCGATTTTACAACGTGCTGATAGTAGAACGGAAATTTACAACGTGCTGATAGTTCATAAGAGTAAAGAACTAAAAGTAGTGCCTTAAAAATATGCTGTCTATGTGTAATCATATAATCTATTAATAGAATTAGCACATTACATTGGAAAATAAATACTGTGTTGTTTATGAAAGGTCTATTATTAATGTGCAGAATTCTTGATATTTTAAGGAAAAATGTAATAATATAAATGTTTATGGAAAAGGTTGACTTTCTAGAAATCCTATAAAAAGAATGTTATATATGTTATTGTATAATTTGCTTAGTATTTTCTTCTCTCATCTATCGTAAATATCCGTGAAAATATGTAAAGCAAAAGGTTATAACATGTCTCAAAGTATTTTTCTGAGCAGAAAAAGAAAAAAAAGAGTGCTCTAGATACGATGCAAGAGATCAAACATTCATTAAAGATATTATCAATCAGTCCAATCATATAGAGATATTTTACTCACATATCTGAGGAGAGCATTCCCCTATGCAGTCCTCCCATCCAGGAAAATTTGTCAATCAAATCCTGTCAGCCCATGGTTATCCATACAGAGTCAAAGTGAACTTGGCTCCGGTCTGTATTGTAGCAGACGGAGGGGGGAACATACACTATATGGAAAAACGTATTGGGACACACCTCTTAATCATTGAATTCAGTCCCATTGCCGCAGCCAGGGCTGCACCATCCATGAGGTGAGATGAGCATCTCACCTCAGGTGGCGGCCTGCTGCTGCCTCTCTGAAGGAGCGGCGGTGCCACTGAAACAAGCCAGCGCCACCCACTCCTGCACTATAATTATACCTTCGTCTATAGGATGCAGATATAATTACATGCATAAGCACTGAATGGCGATGGACGGAACGTAAGCACCATTCAGCACCTATTCAGCACCTTTCAATGACGTAAACAGTGCGATGTCCTCATCGCGCTGCTTTTCATCATTGATTGACAGGGCAAGGCAGCCTAACAATTAGCGGATTTTAACGACGCAACATTGAAAGGCGCTGATTGACCGGGCAGAGTGATTTTCCCTGCGCCGATTGAGTCGTTCAGCCCCTGTAGATCTGCTCAGAAGAGGGCAGGCCTGCATTGCAAGAGGTCGGAATGGGAACAGGTTTTTGTGAGTATGTAAAGTTTTTTTCTGTTAAGAGTGTGAGAGGCTATATTTGGAGCACAACATACAGGGGGTTGTATGTGGGGGCTATATCTGGAGCATTATCTACAGGGGACTGTATGTGGGGTCTATATCTGAAGCACTATTTGCAGGGGTGGGGGCTATATGTGGAACACTATCTACAGGAGAGCTGTATGAGGGGTCTATATGTGAAGCACTATTTACAGGGGTGAGGGCTATATGTGGAGCACTATCTACAGGGGGCTGTATGTGGGGGATATATGTGGAGCACTATCCACAGGGGGGCTATATGTGGGGCACTATCTATAGGGAGCTATATGTGTGGCGCTATCTACAGGGGGCTGTATGTGGGGCACTATCTACAGGGGCTACTATCTACAGGTGGATCTATGTAGGGCACTATCTATGGGGGGCAATATCTACGGGGGGCACTATCTACAGGGGCTCTATGGGGGAAGTATCTACAGGAGACTCTATAGGGTGCACTATGTATGTTCGGCACAGTCTACAGGGGGCTCTATCTAGGGCACTGTCTACAGGGGGCTCTACATGGGGCACTGTCTACAGGGGGCTCTATGTAGGACACTGTCTACAGTGGGCTCTATGTGGGGCACTGTCTACAGGGGGGTTCTCTGTGGGGCACTGTCTACAGGGGGCTCTATGGAGGGCACTGTCTATGGGGCCTCTATGTGGGGCACTGTCTACAGGGGGCTCTATGTGGGGCACTGTCTACAGGGGGCTCTATTTGGGGCACTGTCTACACGGGGCTCTATGGGGGCACTGTCTACAGGGGGCACTATCTACAGGGGGCATTGTGTGTGTGTGTGTGTTTGTGTGTGTGTGTGTGTGTGTGTGTGTGTGTGACACAGTGTACGGTGCTATTATAATCAGGGACAAAGTGTATGGCGCAATTATAATTAGAGGTGCGGTGTATGGCGCTATTATATTTAGGGGCGTTGTCTGTTGCACTGTGAGAATTTTATCTTCGTTTATAAGTGGAGAAATGTTTGAAAAGTGGGAAGCTGAAGACATCTGAGTGTAAAACTGCAGAAATGGGCCATGGCCGGGAGAAGTCATCATGGAGGTCTGGACCGGATGGAGACGTCACCTGTGAGTCACTTATTGTAGAAGTTTATTCTGCCTCTAATCAGTACTGTAGTCACTGTATGATCTGCAGCGAGATAATGGGTGGTATGATTTGTATTTTTTTTGTGAGGCTGCTACTTGTCAAGGAATCACTGCTTGAGCAATTCCCCAAAGACAGCTGAAAAGCAAAAAGCACGGCGCCACATAGTACAGGTCAATGGGGTTTGAAAGGTGTGTTAGACGTGGTCTGTTATGCTCACCACGTTAGTGCTTGGTAAAGAAAATGGATAAGTCCACAGGTGCTGCTGCCAGGATCCAAACCTGTAAACCGAGTGGTCACCGCTAGTTAGAACATAAAGAAGTAGTGGAAAAAAGGGAGGATCCTATAAGGCGCTGCTGCGTGGCTGTTGAAGGAACTCAGCGATGATAGACAAAATGATATAAATAAATAGATGTTTATTGAAAACCTTAATAATAATGGCTACGCGTTTCAACGCTGTACTAGCGTCTTCCTCAGGCCGTTAAAATTACATACAAAGGGGTTGCTTATATATCAACGAAAATTGAGCAAACAGGAAGGAAATAAAGTCAAAAAGGGGAAAGGTCAAAGAGTGACTGTGACGTCATGAATAACATCTATATCGGAAAATTATCTTAAAAACAAATTAGTTAAGAACAAATTGATATCTATACACAAGGGAAAAAGGAGATGATCACCCGTATTACTTTTTTTTTAAAAATGAGCACACATGCAATTGTAATCTAAATAGTGCGTCCTTCAAACGCAATTTGAAAGAGTCAAAAGGGAAAGTTAGTAATCGTTTAAAAACACACAAACTGTGAAATAAAATCTAAAGCTATGATGGGTAATAGAGAAAGTAAGGCAAAATTACTCTAAATTGTCAAGTTATTAGTACAGTACATGTCAGTGTTTTTGTCCCTAATGTTAGTATAACCTATCAGGTAAATAACATTTCTTTGTTTGAATATTGTTAAAAGTAAGGGGGATAGAAATTGCTGTGAATATTAAAACACTCGGATAAATAAAACGGGTAAAAGGACACACAAGGTGTCACTGGTAGCTAAGTAAGGCTAACAAGCGTTTTTACAGTCAAGACAACCACAGTGGCCAAATGTATGGGTGTCTGTTACTACTTGGAAGAAAAAGAACTGTTAATAAATATATAATAAAAATATATAAATTAGTGTTTAGGAAAAAGAAAACATAAAACATAACATCCCCATCCGTATTGCACAAATAATTTAATAATTGGGTATGTTATGTTTTATGTTTCTTTTTCCTAAACACTAATTTATATATTTTTATTATATATTTATTAACAGTTCTTTTTCTTCCAAGTAGTAACAGACACCCATACATTGGGCCACTGTGGCTGTCTTGACCGTAAAAACGCTTGTTAGCCTTACTTAGCTACCAGTGACACCTTGTGTGTCCTTTTACCCGTTTTATTTATCCGAGTGTTTTAATATTCACAGCAATTTCTATCCCCCTTACTTTTAACAATATTCAAACAAAGAAATGTTATTTACCTGATAGGTTATACTAACATTAGGGACAAAAACACTGACATGTACTGTACTAATAACTTGACAATTTAGAGTAATTTTGCCTTACTTTCTCTATTACCCATCATAGCTTTAGATTTTATTTCACAGTTTGTGTGTTTTTAAAAGATTACTAACTTTCCCTTTTGACTCTTTCAAATTGCGTTTGAAGGACGCACTATTTAGATTACAATTGCATGTGTGCTCATTTTAAAAAAAAAAGTAATACGGGTGATCATCTCCTTTTTCCCTTGTGTATAGATATCAATTTGTTCTTAACTAATTTGTTTTTAAGATAATTTTCTGATATAGATGTTATTCATGACGTCACAGTCACTTTTGACCTTTCCCCTTTTTGACCTTTATTTCCTTCCTGTTTGCTCAATTTTCGTTGATATATAAGCAACCCCTTTGTATGTAATTTTAACGGCCTGAGGAAGACGCTAGTACAGCGTTGAAACGCGTAGCCATTATTATTAATGTTTTCAATAAACATCTATTTATTTATATCATTTTGTCTATCATCGCTGAGTTCCTTCAACAGCCACGCAGCAGCGCCTTATAGGATCCTCCCTTTTTTCCACTACTTTTTTATGTTCCAAAGACAGCTGAAGACTGTCTGGATCAAGCGTGCAGGTAAGTCAGGTACCTCAGGTCTGTCACCACTCTGGTCAGCAGAGTCTAAGGCTACTCTATGGTAATCACGAGAGCCCACCGCAAGGCAGGTTGGATTTGGCTGCATAGAACCCAGGTTGCTTTTAAAGAATACGGTGTTGGACATAAGGTGCAACTGCAGGCAATACCAGAACGGATAAACAGAGAAGCCGGAGGGGTAGTCAGCAAGCAGAGAACAAAACCAGGAGATACTAAAAGTCCAAATCATTGAGCAGGGGGTAAATTCAAGGACAAGCTAAAGTCCAGTTCAAAGAATCCAAACAGTCAAGGTGATTCAGGGTGTGACCAGGAGCTTGATCAGAAACATGCATACACAAGAGAATCACAAGCAACAATGAGAAAACTGAACAGATCCAAATACTACACTCTTGGCCCTGATAGGTAGCAGAGAGAGAAATGAGATTGGCTCTTCATCTCAAACCATGGCCACCCAGAAGCTAGGCTAGTAGTCATGACAACCTTAAAGTGATGGACGTTTCCTAACACTAGTGATGTAGAACAGCCAGGGGGATGTCAATCAACATCTAGGGAGCGCCATTTCAATTTTCACCTCAGGCAGCAGAAAATCTAGAATTGGCCCTGGCCACAGGTGTATAAAATCAAGTACTAGCCATTCAGTCTGCCTTTACAAACATTTGTGAAAGAATGGGTTGTTCTAAAGAGCTCCCTGAATTGAGCATGGTACTGTAATAAGATACCCCCATTGTAACAACTCAGTTCATGAAATTTCTTCCCTCCTAGAAATTCCACGATCAACTGTGAGTGGTATTATAGCAAAGTGATAGCTTTTAGGAACCACAGCAACTTAGACAAAGTGGCAGACCACAAAAAGCTACATAGCAGGGTCGCCAGGTGCTGAGGTGACCCATAAAAGTCGCCAAAGCTCTGCTGACTCAGTAACTGCAGTTACAAGCCTCCTCTAGAATTATTATCCACACAAAAACTGTGCGCCAGAAGATACATGGCATGAGTTTCCACGGCCAAGCAGCTACATGCTAGCCTTAAATCATTAAGCACAATGCCAAGCGTCTGATAAAGTGGTGTAGTGTCTCTATTGCTCCCGGTGTTCATGTGACTGGTCACATGATCGCCGGGTGGCGTTACTGACAGACTACTGCTGGGTCTAACTAGACCCAGCACAGCCTTATTAGTGACAATCGTTACTATGAGAGGGCTGATTTCCCCTGTAACTGGGGCCGCTGTGCAGCTCCAGTTACAGTGGAAAAGCATGGAGTAAAAGAAAGAAAAAAATAAAATAAAGTTCCCCAAAGGTCTTTTTTGACCTTTGAGGGACAGACCATAGTAATAAAAAAAAATAAAAGTAAAGTAAAGTGCAAAAAAAATTAATAATAAATACACATAAAATACCCACTGCAAAAAAACTTTCCCCTCCCGCTAATCATTGTCGTAACGCTAGACCGGACCCAATTACCCTATTATAGACATGTAATATATTAAAATTTACGGTAGACAATGACAATCACAAATAAAAGGTCTATTTTAGGGTAAAACTATGTTATTACCAAAAAAAATAGCTGAAATGTAAAAAAGATTATTTTTTTACTATTATTTTCAAACTTTAAGAATAAAAATTCTAAAATAGCAAAAAGGATGTGTATATAAACGATAAAAAAAAAAACCTGCATGGTCTACGGAAAAAAAACATTGTTAAAATCACTTCGTTAGAACAACAAATAAAAAAGTTGTAGCCATTTAACTAACACGTGCTAAAAATGGCTAAACGATGTCTGGTCATGAAGGCTCAAAATAGCCCGGTCCTGAACTGGTTAATAACCAGAGTATCACTGTGCTTGATTGGCCAGCAAACTCACCTGACCTAAACCCCATAGAGAATCTATGGGGTATTGTCAAGAGGAAGATGGGAGACTCCAGACCCAACAATACAGACGAGCTGAAGGCCGCTATCAAAGTAACCTGGGCTCCCATAACACCTCAGCAGTGCCACAGGCTGATCGCCTCCATGCCACGCCGCATTGATGCAGTAATTCATGCAAAAGGAGCCCCGACCAAGTATTGAGTGCATATATGGTACATACTTTTCAGTAGGCCTACATTTCCATTTTAAAAATCATTTTTTGAAATTGGGCTTATTTAATATTCAAATTTTCTCAGAGACTAAATTTTGGGTTTTCATTAACTGTTAGCCATAATTATCAACATAAAAGAAAAAAATGCTGGAAATAGATCACTCTGTGTGTAATGAATCTATATAATATATTTTCACTTTTTGAATTGAATTACTGAAATAAATTAACTTTTTGATGATATTCTAATTCATTGAGAAGGACCCATATAATGTGTAGGTGTCCCAATACTTTTTAATGTGTAGTGGCGGAATGCCACATATAGAGAGTAAGGGTATGTGCACACACACTAATTACGTCCGTACTTGACGGACGTATTTCGGCCGCAAGTTCCGGACCGAACTCAGTGCAGGGAGCCGGGCTCCTAGCATCATACTTATGTACGACGCTAGGAGTCCCTGCCTCGCTGCCGGACAACTGTCCCGTACTGTAATCATGTTTTCAGTACGTGACAGTTGTCCTGCAGCGAGGCAGGGACTCCTAGCATCGTACATAAGTATGATGCTAGGAGCCCGGCTCCCTGCACTGAGTTCGGTCCGGAACTTGCGGCCGAAATACGTCCGTCAAGTACGGACGTAATTAGTGTGTGTGCACATACCCTAAGTGTATTACCATGGATGAAACACATAATAAAGTGGGGCGCACCTTTTTTGTTGTTGTTTGTAAAGTCATTTAATGGAATTTAAAATGAATTATTATTGACCATGAATATCTCAAATACAATTCTATTTAAAGGGGTTTTCTGGAATTCTAAAACTGAGGGCCTATCCTTACGATAGACTATCAATATTAGATCTAATATTAGGTCCGACTCTCGGCGGCCCAGACAAAGTATAGTGCATGATCTGCATAAACTGGATCATTAGTAAAACTATGGCCATCTTTTCTTTTTAGAATGTGGTGAATATGCAAGTACATTTTGATATGGTCTATACAGGTCCAATAGGGTTGACACAACAAAATAGTAGCTTATTCTATCATGCATGCATCGATCAGTGCTAGACGTTATCTTAGTTATTTTCAAACTGAAGCGCTCCTTATGAAGCAGGGGATGATTGGTCTGCTGAAATACGCAGACGGCGGCTAAGATCAGAGAATGAATACACTAATCAATGCTGAGCAGAATATTATCAAGGGAACTACATATGTATTGAGTAAATATTCGGGAGGAGCATTGTGATCAAGGCAGGAAAGAGAATTATGAAGAGCTGTATTAGGTAGAACGGGATAGGCATAGACTAATGTTCTTGCTGCTGTTAGCTTTATTCTGATACAGATTTTCACCTATTCCTTTCCTATAATCACCGGGGCGGCATAGCATTCATAGTAGTCCTTTATTTATTTTAATGTTTAAAATAATCAGCCTATTCTTTTAATACTAACTAATAAAAGATGAGAATTAGTCCCTTCAATTTGGGATACAATATAGAGGTACCCTATCTCTTGCAATTTCAAGGGTTGTAAGTGAATAATCACAAAAGAAAACAATACATTTCTGAAGATAAATTTCACTTATTATTACATGTACTTTGTTGCCATACTTTTTTTTTTTTGTTTCAATGATTTTTATTAAAGTTTTTCAGATAAATACAAATACAAATACAAACTTGTCATCTCCTATTGTATAATAACATATCCGTATCATATGCCATGTATCTAACCTACAGCAATTATTTGGTTATCTTATCTTTATTCAAAATCCATGAGCATACAGATATTCCTTCTATATTAATATATCATATCTGGGGTCGCCAGAAATAGTGTGATGACATAAACAACATATATAAACATCATATAAACAACATATGCCAGCAGAACCAACTTCCCGAACATTTATATTATTTCTGTGTTTATTCCTCTCTTGATATAAGTGACTAGCCAGATCAGTAATTTGCTCTGATCTTATAGGAATTATATTCTTCTATTACTTGAGACAGAGAGGATATTCTATCCATGCCTTCCAATGTTTTTCAAAAGTATCGATCGTAAAGTTTCCATATGCCATCACTCTCTCGTAAGAATAAGAAATGTTAATAGCTGAGATCAGTTCAGCCATTGAAGGAATTTCTACTTGTTTCCAATAGCGTGTTATAACTAGTTTTGCCATAACTAATATTTTACAAAGCAGCCTTCTGTGTTCCACTGGAATCATATCCAGTTCTAGAAACAGTAAAATAAGTTGTGGGTTAGGCATCAACTCCATAGAGAATATAGCAGATAATAATCTAATCACCTCTAACCAATAACTTCTGATACTCGTGCACTCCCATAATACATGTATGAGCGAACCTTCCTTTCCACAGTGCCTCCAGCATAATGGGGATACATTTGTAAACATAGAGTGTATACGATCTGGTGTGTAATACCACCTCAGAAATGTCTTGGTTGCTGCTTCTACATGAGAGACACATCTTAATGAGATATGCATCC
Organism: Rhinoderma darwinii; assembly: GCF_050947455.1. NCBI lineage: Eukaryota > Metazoa > Chordata > Amphibia > Anura > Rhinodermatidae > Rhinoderma > Rhinoderma darwinii. The sequence goes on along the minus strand of NC_134690.1, from coordinate 272,502,113 downwards.
ATTTGAATGCTAGCATCCAATGGTGGTCTGTAAACGTTTTCCCCATGTCTTGTTCCCATCTCATAATAGGTCCGGTTTTCTGGAATTCCGAGTGGAGAGACATAGAGTTATAAAGATGTTTCAACCCTTTTTTCCCTTTATTAAATCCACTTATTACTACCAGATTCCCCTGGAATACCAGATTAGCATGGCTGTGAAGGAAATGTTTTACTCTAAGGTACGTGAATAGTTCCCTCTGAGGAATTACGTGTGTAGATCTTAGATGTGCAAAACTTCTTATTTGGTTATTTTGGAACAATTGATCACAGGAAGTTAGTGCTTTCCAACCCTTGAGCGTCATATATGGCATAGCTAGTTCTATAAAGTCTAATGGTATATATGACCTAGATATGGGCAGTTTCTGTGTTGGTTGCAGAAGTATGTAAAATTGACCAACATGCCAAGGTAGTTTTGGTCAGGGGTGAAATTTCACTTGGAATTGGTATGTTCCATAATGTAAGGAAGAGAAGCGATTTTAAGTTGCCTGATTTTAAGTAAGATGCTTCCATGTTCACTCAGGGTTTCGTATTACCGTCCTTCCACCATGTCCCTGCTTGTGCAGTCACTGTCGTGACATAGTATCCAAATAAATCAGGCACTCCTAAACCTCCTACACCTTTACCTTTGATAAGAATATGTGATGCTACCCTCGGTTTCTTTTTATCCCAAATGTAGTTCAACATAGTACGTTGGAGACGAGAGAAGTATGAACTAGGTATGTGTATGGGAAGAGTTCGGAATAAATATAATAACTTTGGTAGGAGAAGCATTTTGAACGCGGCGATTCTGCCCAACCATGACACTTCCACTTTGAGCAATCTATTCATTTCTTCCTGAAGGCTTTGTGCCAAAGGGATATAATTTACCCCAAACAGCTCTTTATGTTTTGCTGACAATGTGAGGCCTAGGTATGTAATTTCCATGTTATTCCATTGAAAAGGGTATTTAGATTGGATAAAGTGTAGGGTTGAGGTATTGAGGTTTAGGGGGAGGCACTGAGATTTCTGTGTGTTCAATTTATATAAAGATACCCAACCAAATTTTGTTATACACTCCATTGCAGTTTCCAGAGAACTCTCTGGTTCAGATAAGGATAATATCACATCATCTGCATATAAAGATACTGTATGAGTTGTCGGCCCTACCTGAATGCCCGTTACGTCTTTATGTGATCTGAGCAATTGAGCTAGTGGTTCTATGGACAATACAAATATGAGGGGTGATAATGGACATCCTTGCCTGGTACCATTCGAAATATCAAATCCTCCAGAGAACACTCCGTTTGTGTATATCTTGGCAGAGGGTTTTGAATATAAAGCTTGGATGGCCGACATTATATTCCCTGAGAAGCCCATATATTCTAGTGTAGAAAAGACGTATTTCCACGATATGCGGTCAAACGCCTTCTCCGGCGTCTAACGCTAATAGTACGGCTGGGATATGATTCTATTCAATGTGGTGCAGTAAACCTATCACCCTTCTAGTGTTGTCTGAACCTTGTCGTCCCTTTATGAAGCCAGTCTGGTCTTCTGCTATGAGATGTGGTAAAATGGGAGCCAGGCGGTTCGCTAATATTTTGGCGTATATTTTCAGATCTATATTCAGTAATGAGATGGGCCTGAAATTTTGTGGTTGGTCGTTTTGTTTCCCAGGTTTGGGTAGTGTAATTATGATTGCTTCTTGATTTTCTTTGGGAAAAGCCCCCGAGGATTGGGCTGCCTGGAAAAACCTACATAGGTACGGGGAAAGGAGTTTATGGAATGTTTTGTAGTAAGCGTTGGTTAGACCGTCATTCCCAGGTGCCTTATCTGGTGGTAAGGATTTAAGAATGGCAGATATTTCCGTCTCTGTAATTGGAGCGTTTAAACTATTTAATTGAGTCGTTGATAATTTTGGTAGAGAAATGTCGTTTAAGAAATTTTTGATGTTATTTTCCGTTGGTTGTGTTGTGAAAGGGTCTCTATTAATGTTATAAAGTGCTTCATAAAAATCTTTAAATTTGTTAGCGATTTCCACCGGATGTAAAATTTGAGCTTGTTTGTTCGGGTCTATAAGGTATGGAATTCTAGATTTTTGATGATGCTGTTTTAGACGATAGTAATAATTTACCCGCTTTGTTGTTTTGGGAATAATATTTTGTTTTTGTTTTGCGTACATTTTTCTCGTATTCAGAGATCATGTTCAATCTGAGTTCCTGGCGCAAATTATATAACTTAGTTGCTTGTATAGGGGAAGGGGCTGTTTTATTTAGTGTTTCTAGTGATTGAATTTGTTCCGTTAACTTCGTTATGTTACTTAGACGTATTTTCTTGGCAATATGACCCACCCTTATCAGTGATCCTCTTATGAACGCCTTATGGGCATTCCACAGTGAGTTAATATGCATTCCACTTTTATCATTCATTTCAAAATATTCCTTCAAATCTCGTACTAAATCTAGTTGAAATTTAGAATGTGATAGCAGAAACGGTTTACATCTCCACATAAATGTGGGATTAGATATATGGTGTTCTTTTAAGGAAAGCGTTATAGCTGCGTGGTCTGACCATTTGATGGTTTCTATGGTGGTTTTGTCTATAAGGAGTAAAAGATCCTTATCTGTAAAAAAAATGTCGATTCTTGAATAACAGTTATGTGGGTTAGAAAAGAAAGAAAAGTCCCTCTCCGTACCATGCTGAATCCTCCAACTATCATATAATTCTTTGTTCCATATCAGGTTCCTCAAGGAGGTTTGGTCTGTTCTATTGCTAGATGTGGAATCTAAGGCTGTGTTCATTACCATATTGAAATCTCCACATAATAGTAGTTTACCTTCTCTGATTTTCTCTATCTTCCTGAACACTTTATGTAAGAAGTGTATTTGACGTGTATTAGGTGCATACACTGTTACCAAGGTATATTTAACATTGTTAATCAAGCATACCAACAGGATATAGCGACCATTGGGGTCAATGTGTACTTTTAACTGTTGAAACGTTAGTGAATTCTTAATCGCCAACATCACCCCCCTAGATTTGGTCTTATAATGAGATTGGTAGATATGTGGGAAATTATGACATTTGATGCGGTGAGCATCTTTAGATAGGACATGGGTCTCCTGAGCACAAAATATGTTGCATGCTAATATTTTTACCTCTGCCCACATAAAACTCAGTTTCTGAGGAGTATTAAGGCCCTTAACATTTAGGGATGCAATCTTAATAGTCATGGTTTAAAGTACTATTAGTGATGTCCGTCAATAATACTCCTCCTATATGCCAATAAATGAATCTATACATCCCACATTTCCCAAATTTGACTATGGGGATATAAGTATCAACAGGTATCAACATATACTTTACAGGTTCAATCGATCGATACGGTCTTCCGGTGGTATGGATATGGTCTCGTCTGCCACAAGGCAGGAACTGTGATAGTCTCGATACGTGATCCTGACACGGTCTGTGTTCATGGACTAGTTCTGCAAGGCAAAAAACTGTGTAACAAAGTCTGTATAACATACAGATAGGGGGGGAAAAAGTCATCCTGAAGTCGAACCAACATGGACGCCTCGAGCACCCATAAGTGTTCTATCGCCTCAATATTGGAATATCCTGACCTTCAGTGTTGTGTGGATCCATGTTTAGATATTTTCTTCCATTCTTCTCTAAGATGTTGTGGAGGGTTCCCCATTGGTGTTTTTGGGTACGTAATCGCAATATTCCATCTGTTTAGAATCGCTTTGCCTTCTTCCAGCGTTTGAATTACACGTATGTTATTCTGGTGTTTGACCAGTAATTTAACTGGGAATCCCCATCTATATAGGATCTGGTGTTCTCTGAGTGCCAACGTGATTGGGGTCAGTTGTCTGCGCATTTGTAATGTCGTTGCCGAGAGGTCAGCAAATACCAAAATATTTTGGAACTGTGGCGGTCTCCCTTCTCTCTTTCTAGTCGCTTCCATTAACTTTTCCTTAACGTGGAAGAAATGTATGCGTGCCAACACATCTCTCGGAATCTCTGCAGCAAGATGCTTCGGTTTAGGTATACGGTGTATACGATCTATAATCAGGTCACTCTGTGAACATTCCGGAACCATGCTTTTAATAAAGTGTTGTGCAAATTTATTGAGGTCTTGCGTTAGTATGTCTTCCGGGATCCCCCTGAACTTTACGTTGTTGCGTCTTGCCCTGTCTTCCATGTTAGCCATTTTGGCTTTAAGTTGAGTGACATCTTCCACTAGGCCATAATGAGCATCTATTACTTCATTGTGAGAGGAGGTGATCTCTCCCATCTTATTTTCTAGATGTACTACACGTTGTTCCATTTCTTGTACTGAAGTAGATAATGGCTGGATAAGGCCTGTCAGGCTATTATGTATAGATTTATGCAATGCTTGCAACATGTTTCGCATCATGTCCGCTGTAATTGGGTCTGTAGAAGGAGGTAAGTGACATAAGAAGTCAGGCGTCTCTGTCTCCGTCAGGGGTATGATAATGTTATTTGTAAGATTTCTTACCCCATCCAAGAGATCTTCTGGTCTGTGCTGTTGTTCGGGCATTCGATCTGAGCTTCCATCCAGGGGTGAAGATGGCGCCGATCCTACCGCACCACGCGGTGTGGAGCGCTGCGGTCTCCCTGTTCGCCCCTCCGTCTCGTGGTGCCGCGGGTTCCCGGCACTGAATCTCAACCCCGGACTCCCCGTCGGTTCCGAGCTGTGTCTAGAACGTATGGGGGTTCTCTGTTTCCGGCTCTGATTGTATTCCGGAGGTATTTCAGCCCGCGATGGTTCCTCATCCTCCCCCTCTTTTTCTCCGAATGATTGGCGGGGATAGAAGTCAGTCAATTTCACCGGTCTTGTTACCGCTCTCTTCTTCCTCTGCATCTTAGGAGTGGTCAGATCCACTTCAGGTCTCAGTTTGACCATGTAATAGGTCTTACTCTGTTGTATTGCCGTTAGGGTGCAGGAGCTCTCTGCTTATGCGTCCATCTTCCTCAACAGCCAGGCCATGCCCCCCCTTTGTTGCCATACTTAAAGGCTATGGACACCTTTTTTTTATGAAATGCATGCATTTTTACATAAAAATAACTTTCGTCATTTGCTTTTATTAAAAAGTACAGTAAAAAATTGTGTAGTACCGTGTTAGCCAGAGACAATATGAAACTGCCTGAAGAAGGGGCCTCTGTGCTCTGAAAGCTTGCATATAGAACTTTTATGGTTAGCCAATAAAGGTATCATACCTATTATACTTTTGTCTTTTTTGACACAAAAGCTTTTATTAAAAAAGTTTCACCATTTAGCTTCTGCAGCTTCTATGTATCAAAGTACATAGAAACTGCAGAATCATGGGATTCTGCAGCTTCTATGTACTGTAATACATAGAAGCTAAACTGTGAAACATTTTTAATTAAAGCAAAACACATAATGCATAATTTTTGTATGTTAAAATACATGCATTTCATAAAATAAAGCCCCCAGAGGTGTCCATAGCCTATTTGCACATAATTGCTACTCCTCAGGCACAGTTATAACAAATGGGCACTATTAGTACTACCACTACCTTCTGGGAACTATTAAATGCTAGCACATTTGTGTGGGCAATACTATGACAATGATATTTGGCTGGGATTATTAAATTGACATTTGTATGTGGAGTAATATTGCCGTTATTATGTGGCTTGTGCAATTGTATGAGAATTGCTACATAGCTGTTTGGCCTGCACTTCAACATAGGCAGACCTACATACAGGTAAGAATATCTGCAAGATGGCACCACTGTGGCTCTAGTGTCTAGAATACCCTATGCACCCTGACTTTTCTAAGAAAATAAATGACCTGCTCTATTCACTGTGACGCACTGACTGGACATGTTCTCCTAATCCATGGTCCAGCCTGTACAGTTGACTGCTACATAATTCTTTCTATTTAAGTTAAAGGATGAATTTAGGTGGCAAGCTGAAGATGATTGGACAAAAATAATGTAATTATAATAAATATTTATATTGCACCAACAAATACTGCAGCGTTTTCCAATTGAGAAAGTAAACAAACAAGTATAATGACAAGAACTGTAAACAAATGGACAAATAATGAGACATAAGGAGATAGAGCCTTACTCGTAAGACTTTACAATCTAAATGGAATGGGATATATGACACAATAGGCACATCATGCTAATTCGGTCCAGGGTATCAGCGAGGGGAAATAAATAAAGCTGCATGAACCAGTCCCCCAGTCAATATCTGAGACAACACGGATATAAAGTGTAGAGTGATGCAAAAAGGGTAGCTAGTTGAGAACAGAGAGGGGTGGAAAAATATGTGACTAGTTGTGTTTAGCCCATGCACTATGGTTATGTGACACATGAGTCTTCAAGTTGCACTTAAAACTGGGAATATTAGGAGCAAGTCTGATGCTCTGCAGTTGTGAGTTCTACAAAATTGGTGCAGCACGGGAGAAGCCCTGCAGACTGGTGTGAGAGAATGTAATAAGGTAAGGTAATGTGAGTTGAGAGCCGTAAGTTATTGGCTGAGCAAAGAGCACAAATGGACAGTTGGTAGATGGAGATGAGAGGGGAAATATAAGACGGTGCTACATTGTGGAGACCTTTGTACACTAGAAGGAGAGTTTTAAATCCAGTTCTACAGGAAACGGGTAACCATTATAATGAGCAACAGAGAGCAGAGGCGTTAGTATAACCGCTAGACAAAGAGATCACGCTAGCTGCTGATTCATGATAAAGTGAAACAGAGCCAGTTTGCTTAGTGAAGTGCTAATTAGTAATGTGTTATAGTAATCGAGGAGAGAAATGTTCAGGGCATGGATTAGCCAAGTTATACCCTGACAGAGAATTATACTGTCCAGCTCTGGGGTCCCTGGTTAAGGTCCTATTACATAAGTAGATATATTAGTATTTGCAATCTTCAAAACTGATTGCTGTAAGCAATCGAATAGCGTTTACAGACAAATACTTGCACACAACGTTATTGTTTGGTTGCCTCTTTAACAGTATTACATATCTGCTGTAAAACAAATGATGCATTTTTAACAGAACGACCAACCGTTACTTTTATGTTCGAATAAACGATTATATTTATTATTGACAAGCGCTTTATTGCTAGTCATTCAGTTGCTACACCTTAATGCTACACATTAGGGCATTATTGTGCACGTTCATTTGTTAGCATTGGAATCTTACCAATTGCAAGCTCAAGTAAATGGACCTTTAGGCCACAAGCTTCCAACAGGGCCGATTCTAGCTTTTTTGCTGCCTGAGGCGAAAATTTAAATGGCGCCCCAACCTGTTCTACATCACTAGCAGACTCACAAAAAAAAAAAAATCATACCACCCATCATCTCGCTGCAGATCATACAGTGACTACATTACTGATTAGAGGCAGAATAGACATTTACATTAAGTGACTCACCGGTGACGTCTCAGATTCTAGTTGTACTTTTTCTCTTTTTTTCTCCATCCGGTCAAGACCTCTTTGATGACTTCTCCCGGCCACAGCCCATTTCAGCAGTTTCCCATTCCAGTATCGGAATCAGCATTGATCGTGGTTTTAAATGGGTTAAATGGCCATGATTCCGGCCATTTGTGCCGGAGGGTGGCTGTCAATTACAGCCAATCTTCAGCGGGTGACATGTACATGTATGTTGGGGTGTGGGAATGGGACACTACGTACATGTATGTGATTCTGCAGAAAGCGGTTAAATCATGCTTTTTTTTCAGGGGCATCATCTGAACTGTCAAGCCCTTTATTTGGACATACGTTCTTATTTGGAAATGAATAATTACATTAAAACAAACATGGCAAAATAAGGATGATCAATAAGTCAACTCTGATCATCTCTGCCAGTGATAACACATTAGTAGACATTTAACATGCACATAGTGTCAACAAGACATCATGTAAAATATCATTATTTATCTAGACTTCTGTTTTTAAACAGCAAAATAATAAAATGTGCCAATATACATAGTCATGATTGTTTTTTGTCTCACCAATTTTTTTTAAACAAATATCAACATTTCATGACCACAGCAAGAACAGAGTGTACCAGAAGAACATCAGATCCTGCCAAAATTGCTCACAGTCATTCTAGAATATGAGGGGTTTCCTTTTCATTTAGTTACTTTTTGGGGGAAAAAAAAATTGTGCTTTATTGTTATTTTGCTGCACTACTTCTTGCCAGTGATGTACTTTTACTGTTCCATTTAAATTGGCTTCAGCTGTATACTATAATATACATTGCCTTCAGCCGGCACTGCAAGTGTCAAGTTACTTAAGTTCTTAATCACACTAAAAGTCTTAATGCATTTGCATGAGCTTTGTTGAGCATACCCATGGGGTTACCTCCCTCATAATGAGTTACAGGCTGAATATCCAAGTTCTTTGACTATCTGTCTAATCTATTCAAGTTCTTAACCTCTTGCTTCCTCCTTCCTCCCACTGAATGTCCTTCAGGGAGACACTGGATACTGGAGATGAAACAATGTAATCCCAAAGGCTGCAGCTTTGTCAGTCCCTACAAAGCTTCCCATGATGTTGTTTGGTATAACACTATTCTACCTTTGCCCTCTCTAATTGTCTACAGGAAGGAGTTTTGGTTGTTTGTGTATGTACCTCACAAGCTCCATGAATGAAACATCTTGTCACCGCAATGAGCAAGAACATTGACCTGTCTTGAGCAGGGACATTGACTTCAATAGTGATAATTTGTGGAACTTGTAAAATTTGCTAAATTACATTTTAATCCATTTTATTGGTACTTTATATGAATTAATGCTCTACCTAACTCCCATTGTTTCTATAATTTATTTGCTGTACAGAGTTTGCACGAATATCAGGTTCTATCCCCAATGGCGCTCAATTAACCTAAACATGTTTTTGGAGCGTAGAAGAAAATCATGAGAGAAGTATCTGAAGAAAACCCACACAAACAAGGGGTAACATACAGACTCTTTGCACATTTTGCCCTGACCTTATTCAAACCCATGATCTAAGTGTCGCAAAGCAATAGAGCTAACCACTGAGTTAAGACACCCCCCCCATTCAGTAATGTTACATTTATTGACATGTTTGTTTGATATCAACATTTACAATGATCACAAAGATATACTTTTGTTAGCTGAGAGATCAATATAAAATACAAGCGATGTTCTGAAGAATGAATCTATTTAAATGTAGAAAAGCTAATACAATGAACACGACTTATGGACAAACTCCATAAGTATTTATATGCCCCTATTAATGCCTAAAGCTGGTTAATAGAATTAAAATACTTTACTATCTGCCTTGTAAAATGCACTTATCTTCTATTTCTAGGAAATGACCAATGAGAGCATATTTCAATCTTATTTGTGTGCATACACAAGTAAATCCAGTTAGTTATTTAATTTATTACTTAAGTGGATATGGGTCTAATGTGAAAAATCCTTCCTTTTCACAAAAACCTACTAAAAGAAAAGTCATTCGTTTTATTCCTTATTTTCCTGGTGAATCACACCGAAAGTGAATTTTATTAACTCCTTAAAGGCTATGTACACCATTTATTTATTTTTTTGTGTGTGTTTTGTGCAACTTTCTAAATACTTTTTTATCAAACTCTTCCCTCTTTGGCCACTTTTGACCTTCATGACAGAGCCTCATTTTATCAAATCTGACATGTTTCACTTTATGTGGTAATAACTTCAGGATGCTTTTACCTATTCAAGCGATTCTGAGATTGTTTTCTCGTGACACATTGGATTTTATGTTATTGGCAAAATTTGCTCGATATATTCAGTATTTAATTATGAAAAACACCAAAATGTAGCGAAAAATTGCATTTTTCTGAATTTAAATGCATCTGCTTGTAAGACAGGCAGTTATACCACACAAAAGTGATGCTAAATAACATCCCCCATATGTCTACTTTAGATTGGCATTACTATTTGAACATCCTTTTATTTTTCTAGGATGTTACAACCCTTAGAAATTTAGCAGTAATTTCTCACATTTTCAAGAAAATTTCAAAAGGCTATTTTTACAGGAGCCATTTCAGTTGTGAAGTGGCTTTGAAGGCCTTATACATTATAAACCCCCAATAAGTCACTGCATTTTAAAATCTTCACCCTCAAAGTATTCAAAACAGCATTTAGAAAGTTTCTTAAACCTTTAGACGTTTCACAGGAATTAAAGCAAAATAAAGGTGGAATTTACAAATTTCATTTTTTTTGCAGAAATTCATTTTTAATCCGTTTGTTTTGTAACACAGAAATTTTTACCAGAGAAATGCAACTCAATATTTATTGCCCAGATTCTGCAGATTTTGGAAATATCCCACATGTGGCCCTAGTGTGGTAATGGACTGAAGCAGAGGCCTCAGAAGCAAAGGAGCACCTATAGGATTTTGGGGCCTTCTTTTTATTAGAATATATTTTAGGCACCATGTCAGATTTGAAGGGCTCTTGTGGTGCCAAAACTTGGGAAATCCCCCAAAAGTGAGCCCATTTGGGAAACTATGTTGCAGAAATTATTGGAAGTAGGAGGTAAAACTTAAAATATTAATTTTTTCAAAGAAAATGTAGGTTTAGAGAATTTTTTTTCATTTCCACAAGGACTAAAGGAGAAAAAGCACTGCAACATTTGTAAGGCTATCTGGACACACGGCAGGGCTTAGAAGGGAAAGAGTGCTATTTGGCTGTTGATGCTCAAATTTAGCAGGAATGGTTTGCGGAGGCCATGTCACATTTGCAAAGCCCCTAAGGGGACAAAACAGTGGAAACTCCCCACAAGTGACCCCATTTTGGAAACTACACCAATTGATAAAATTATCTAGGGGTATAGTGAGCATTTTGACCACACAGGTTTTTTGCAGAAATTATTGGAAGTAGGCAGTGAAAATGAAAATCTAAATTTTTTCAAAGAAAATTTAGGTTTTGCTAATTTTTTCTCATTTCCACAAGGACTAAAGGAGAAAACCAACACAAAATTTGTAAAGCAATTTCTCCTGAGTAAAACAATACCCCACATGTGGTCATAAACGGCTGTTTGGACACACGGCAGGGCTTAGAGGGACAGAGGGCTATTTGCATTTTGGAGATCACATTTAGCAGGAATGGTTTATGGAGGCCATGTCGCATTTACAAAGCCTCTGAGGGGTCAAAACAATAAAAACACCCAAAAAGTTACTCCATTTAGGAAACTACACCCCTTGAGGAATTCATCTAGGGGTGTTGTGAGCATTTTGATACAACAGGTTTTTTTTTTTATAGAATTTATTAGTATTGGGCAGTGAAAATAAAAACAATCCCTTTTGTTCAATAAGACGTAGCTATAGCTCAAAATCTTTCATTTTCTCAACAAATAAAGAAAAAAAAGAACCCCAACATTTGTAAAGCAATTTCTCCCGAGTACAGCAATACCCCATATGTGGTCATAAACTGCAGTTTGTGCACACAGTAGGGCTCAGAAGAGAAGGAGCTGCATTTCGTTTTTGGAGTGCAGATTTAGCTGGTTTGGTTTCTGGTTGCTATGTCGTATTTGCAAAACACCTGTGGGACCAAAACAGTGGAAACCCCCGAGTAGTGACCACATATTGGAAACTACACTCCTCAAGGTATTCACCTAGGGGTGTAGTTGAAATAATAAAAGAAACCCCTGAGCAGTGACCCCATTTTGGAAACTGCACCCCTTAAGGCATTTATTAAGGGGTGTAGTGAGCATTTTACCCCTACAGGACTTTTCCATAAATGATTGCGCTGCGGATGGTGCAAAGTGAAAATTTTAATTTTTCTCTAGATATGCTAAATCAGTGGCAAATATGTTGTGCCCAGCTTATGCCACTGGAGACACAACCCCCAAAAATTGTTAAAACCGTTCTCCCGGGTATGGTGATGCCATATATGTGGAAGTAAACAGCTGTTTGGGCACGATGTAGGGTTCAAAGGAGAGGGAGCACCATTTGTCTTTTGGATTGTGGATTTTGCTTGGTAGTAGTTTTGTTTGAGTATTGCTGGTGTTTCCGTTTATAATGTGGGGGCATATGTAAGCTGGGCAGAGTACATCAGGGGCATAGTCAGGTGGTATAATAATTGGGTTAAAAAAACTGTGAAATAATCCATAGATGTGTGTTACGCTGTGGAGCAATCCTTTCTGCACAGGCCAGTGTCGCACTGATAAATGTCCTTCCTTATTCCCCTTTTGGTACACAGTCCGCACCTTTGCAGTTTGGGGAATTTTGCTGGGAAATGTTGTCCTGGTATAATATGGGCGCCCTCGCTTCCAGCAGATATGTTTGGGCCCTCCCCTTCCTGGTTCCCTAATTTTAGGGCCTTGATAAATCGTCTCTTGAAACAGAAGAAATGTTCCCCTCGGGCTGCACAACTGCATATTTTTTATTTCCTGACTTATTGGAGCCTTAACTAATTTTATTTTTTCATAGAAGTAGTGGTATGACGAGCTATAGTTTTTATTAGTACCATTTTGGGGTACTTGCGACTTTTTGATCACTCTTTATCCGATTTTTTGGGAGGCAAGGCGACCAAAGAACTGCAATTCTATCATAGATTTTTTTAGTTGTTTTTTAAACAGCGTTCACCATGCGTTATAAACTACATGTTACCTTTATTCTGCGGGTCAGTCCGATTCTGGCAATACCTAATTTATAGCACTTTTTTTATGTTTTACAACTTTTTGCACAATAAAATTACTTTTGTAAAAAGAATGTATTTTTTCTGTCACCAAGTTGTGAGAACCATAACGTTTTAATATTTTCGTCGACAGAGCTGTATGAGGACTTGTTTTTTGCGAGACGAGCTATAGTTTATATATGTACCATTTTTGGATACATGCGACTTTTTGATCACTTTTTATTCTAATATTTGTAGGGCAAAATGACCAGTGAAATTCTGGAATTGTTTTTTAAGTTTTTTATTTACTCTGTTCACCACGTGGAATAAATGACATAATATTTTTATAGCTCAGGCCGTTACAGTCGCAGCGTTACCAAATATGTATGGTTTATTTATTTTTTCAATAATAAAGGACCTGATAAGGGAAAAGGGTGATTGTGTTGTATTTTATTACTTGAAACTTTTATTATATGTTTTCAAACTTTTATTTTTACAGTGTTTTATACTTTTTTGACACTTTTTTTGAAGTCCCACTAGGGGACTTGAAGGTCCAACTGTCTAATTTTTTTTTTTTCTAATACATTGCTCTACCTATGTAGTGCAATGTATTAGATCTGTCAGTCATTCACTGACAGCAAGCCGATTAGGCTTCGCCTCCCGGTGGGGGCCTAATTGGCTTCCGTAATGGCAGAGCAGGAGGCCATTGTTAGGTCTCCTGTTGCCACAGCAGCAGTTGGCAGCCCTGCATGGCTAGTAACCTCTAAGATGCAGCAATCGCTTTCGATCACTGCATCTAAGGGGTTAATGACAGGGATCGGAGCCAGATCCGGTTCCTGCCATTACAGGTGAATGTCAGCTGTAATATACAGCTGACATCCACTGCTGATGACGCCGGCTCAGCTCCTGAACAGGCGCCATCTTGCTGTGGGCTACGGAAGCATTTCAGGCTCTGCCAATGGGCGGGGCCGGAACGACTTCCATGCTAGGCTGACCGGGAGGCCAGTATTAGGCCTCTGATTGCCATTTCAGCCACCGGAACCACTGCAATTTCATTGATGGGGTGCCAATGAGCTACGAACAACTTAAATGCAGTAATCGCTTTTGACCACTGCATGTAAGGGGTTAATGGCGGGGATCGAAGCTAATTTCGGTCCCCACCATTACAGCCGGATCACAGCTGTAATACACTGCTGACATCCCACGATGATGGCACCGACTCAGCTTCTGAGCCGGTGTCCACCATTTGTAGTATGGATATGGCAAAATGCAGGAAGCACTAGCTTTCCATGACCTATCCATACGGAAAATGTCAGGAAGGGGTTAAAATCCTGCATACAGAGCTGTATCTAGCTTTGAAATCTGTATTCATCAGGCCCTGCCTGGCACTGATGGGTTCAGTGTCAGCGGCTCATGCGTGTCTCTGACATACAAAATCCACCTATTATCGATACAGGATTCAGTGCATGATACAGCTACTCTATATACAGAATACAAAGCAGCTGCATCTTTTTATAACTTTTTATAATCATGTAATGATCCTTAGGCATAGGCTCCTGGCAAAGTATCTTGAGTCTGAGGGACTAACTCTTCTATGAAAGATACAAAGATTCATCAATGATATTTTCATATCAGAAAATTACAGAGTTTCTTAAAAAAAAAAAAAGGAGGAATTTTGGCAAGGCGGGCAGAAAACGAAAAGATGACAGATGCTATGTAAACACAGTTACGTGGATGAAAATATGTTCAATATGCTATCTGAACAACATTAGACTAAGGCTTCATTCACATCTGCTTCGGGACTCTGCTCATGTTCACCATTGATTTCAATGGTGACGGATCCAGTGAAAACAGTTTCCGTTTGTCACCGTTGTGTAAGGGTTCCGCTGTTTTGATAAAATCAGTACCGTAATCAATACCGTAGTCGACTGTGCTATTGATTCTGTCAAAACAACGGAACCCTTAGACAACGGTGACAAACGGAAACCATTTGCACCGGATCCGTCACTATTAAAATCAATGGTGATGCAAATGGAAACCTAAGGCTTCACATCTGCGTCGGAGTCCCCAACTACACTGCAGTACCTTTTCATTTGATTTGACTTTTTTGTAAACATTTGTTCGTTTAGATACCAAAGGCTCAACGTAAATGATCTATTTTTGCCAGTGATCCAGCATTCAATCATCGAGCATGCAGGACAGATCACTTTGACAAATGTGCTCGGCATGTTGTTTTTACCTTTTGTTTTACATAGGCATTTTACAAATATTGTTTTTATGCAGCTGATGAGGGACAAATTTATTTTCTGATTTATACTAGTGAAATGAGAACGTAATTAGAAACATAATCTTCTTTGATGCAGCCAGCAAACCTATTTTGTATTAAATTGTAAATGATATTTAATAGCACATATCTTTAATAGACTGAAAGGCAACTATTAACTCTATTATGTCAAACATAAAGAAGTGCTGCAACAGCTCACATGGTACTATAAAGAACTTTTATTAAAAAAAAACGTATGTACTATTATTAAAAACTGAAATGGCTGTGATGCAGAGATTATCTTTCCTATAGTCCTGGAAGTGGTCGCCATCCTGGGAGCTATACTTAGGGAGGGCATCAGGATGGAATATTAAGTACCACCTGCCCGGTCAATTTCAGCAAACTCTTTATAACCCCTTTCTTGCACCCCAGCATTAATTTCTATAAGACTCTAATCCAAACCTGAGATGATGCATTATAATTTTATTTAAAGGAGTTTACCCAGAATGAGAAGGATTTGAGGGTGCGAGACCCCCATTCTAACAATCAGTGGGGTGCCAGCGATGAGGTCCCCAGCCATCAGAAAATGATTGCTTATCATGTGGATAAGTGATAATATTTATGATTTTGGGGAAAAACTCCCTCATAACAGTGCCACCATATTTTTAGCCACATTGCACCCAATAATAGTGACAGTAGCAGTGTACACCTAACAGTGACAACCACAGAGTCCGATAAAAGCGACAGCCACAGTGACCCCAAATAGTGGCGGTAACAATGCTTAGCTCACAGTGATAACCCTATTGCCCCCAAACATTGACAGACACTATGTGTGACATTGTCCACATAATAGGAATTGCAACATTGCCCTCATAACAGTGATAGCTGCAGTTCCCCCATAAAAGTAACTGCTATAGTATACCCACCCAGTGACAACCACAGTTTCGTAGGCCCAATCGCATATAGCGGAAGGGCCAGGGACTGCAGATGGTGACGTTTAGCAAAAGGAACATTTTTGAGGACTTGGACCTGGCTGTGTGTTTTTTTCATGGGTAATGTTACTTTAAAGGTACCAGCAACTAATGCTTTGAGCTTAGGGTGGAGGGGCTTTGTGCTAGGGCTTATAAATGTATACTTTAGATAGTGAGCCCTCTTACTACTAAGGGCATCTTCCAACCTCCCTCCGTTTTTTTATAATTTTTTATGTTGGTGCAATTTGTTTTTTATACATGTTTTACTTGCCACAGTCAGTGTGATAGTACTTGCCAGAAGTGTAAAGGTTACCACATGCTCACCCTTCTCGGAATTACGTCACTTCAGTAACAACATTTTTTATTTAATAAGATCGAAGTCATGTATAATTAAGTGCTATGCAAGGACATCCCATAAAGAATTTTGTGGTCCATCCCAGTGTCACCCAATAAACAATTCCTGTGTCTTGGATCATAGCGTTTTGGTAGATTACATTATCTGTAGGGTATTTATTGTGGTTAGTGGGTATTTTCTAGAAGGCCTAAAAGTAGGAAGCAAATAGTTTTTACCATCTGGATGCAGTCTCCCTTTGAGTCATAATGCACTCATTAGTGCCAGTCCCATGTGTACTTTCCACAATGCCCCTATGAATGCCAGCCTCAATGCCCCAAACTAAGGCCCCATGCACACGAACATATTTTATTCCTCCCGAAAATACTGGTGTAAATACGGGTCCTTTGTCACACGTATTCGACCCGTATTCCACAAGTATTTATGGACCCGTGCTCGTAAATACTGGTCCTTTGTCACCAGTATTCCACCCGTATTTACGAACCCGTTTTCTCTGCACTAATCGTCAGCCCCTTCTCTCTGTCAATGCAGGATAGATAGAAGGGGCAGCCCTTTCAGGCATAGTTTTCGCAGCGATTGAAAGTATAAGAAGTTCATAAGTAGCCGGCCGATATCTTGGTGACGCCTCCCTCTTTTGACATCCAGTCAGACCTCCCTGGATGACGCGGCAGTCCATGTGACTGCTGCAGCCTGTGATTGGCCTGTGATTGGCTGCAGCGGTCACATGGAATGAAACATCATCCCGGGAGGCCGGACTGGAGTAAGAAGCATGGAGTTCTGGGTAAGTTAACTTTTAATACTATTAACTCCAACGGTAGTCACTGTCCCAGGTGCTGAAAGAGTTACTGCCGATCGGTTAACTCTTTCAGCACCCTGGACAGTGACTATCCCCTGATGTCGCCTAGCAACGCTCTGGTAATTACGGGTGCACATGTTCCATATTTTTCAAAGGCCCGGGCACCTTCCCGTATGCAAACGGGACTGTACCCGTGGCCAATTGAAGTCTATGGGCCAGTAATTACTGGCGTTTTTACGTTCGTGTGCATGGGGCCTAATACCATGCACAATGCTTTTCATGAAAAACAGCAAAAATCCTCTCATCAGTACCCTGAGCAGTGCTACATCTAAAATTATAGGTACCGGAGAGGCAGCCCTTGCGGATGCTATGGGGCCCATCGGCAGGTTGCTCCATCACTCTGCACTATGGGTGAAAAAAATATACACAATGTAATGTTTAGAGTTAATAGTTTCTGCACTTTGACTGACATCACATTTTAACACAAGAAAAGGAACTGCTAATAGAACTTCCATCAAATATCATATCGGCAAGTGTTAGCCTAGAGTAAGGCTACTTTATCATCACAAACACGGGCATCAGAACTGTATATTTGTTACGTAAGTGTGTGCTTATTAGGCTGCCAAGTATAAAAAATGTAGTCATGCAGTAATAAGCGTAAGATAGCACTGGAATATGTGGCAGTTTTATATGATTGAAAGTTATTACATTCTTCAAGGGTCTTTTCCACTAAGTATTGCTGGAAGGTGAAAAATGATTTCTGTTGAAAGACTAGAAGAGTGTCCAATATCTGTCTGGTGTAATGGAAAAAGTATTGCTTTCTGCAGCAAGAAAACAGATCTATGTCCATATAAAGCACAGCAATTACCCGGCTATAAGAGTTGCTGACTTTAAAAGTCACCTAAGCTGCATTCCTTTTTCCTATTCTGAAATTTTGGGAGAGACATCTCATTGTACTCTGCAAAATTTTTAGACAGTCAAGGAAAAAAATGCTGCAAATTAAGAATGCTTTCAAAAATAGTGGTGTTAAAAGTTGTTTTTTTATCAATTAACAAAATACAAAGTTAACAAACCGAAGAGAAGTCTAAATCAAATCATTATTTGGTGAGATAACCATTTGCCTTCAAATCAACATCAATTCTTCACTTGCACAAAGTCATAAACAATTTTGTAGAATTAAAGTCATTAACTGTAACAGAAATAGCTGGCTTAAAACTGGGTGAGGAACAGCCAAACTCTGCTTCAAAGGTGAGGTTGTGGAAGACAGTTTCATATCACAGGTCCACCATGGCGACATTGAGCACAGCAACAAGACACAAGGTAGTTATACTGCATCAGCAGATCAAAGACACATCATGTTTACTTCCTTTCGAATTTGGAAGACGTCCAGCAGTTCCATCAGCTCAGAACTAGCAGAAACCAGTGGGACCCAGGTATACCCATATACTGTTTATTGCGACTTTTAGCAAGTGTCAAGAGGCCAGAAAAGTCACATATTTTATTGCAAATATGGAGTTTGCCCCTTTGTGTCCTGTAGATATCATTGAAATGTAAACTAGATTTTCTTTTACAATAAAAACACAAATAAAATAGTACACTACTAAATTTGTATGTAAAGTCCAATGCATAATAAAATATCCTGAGTAAGAGAACTATAGCACAGCTACATCTCAAATATGCAATATGTGCACACAATCACATTTAAAGGCACAGTATAAAATGCATATGCTATAACGTCTCCATTCTCTATGTAATATGAGTCCCACATCTTACAGCCATGCAGATTAAAGCACCATGTCTCAGCGACATGAGTAAGTGGGCAAGCTGTGGCAAAAAAAAAAAATACTGTATATACACATGTATAATGGGAAGCCTCTTACAACTATTCAGATGAGATAGAAGCAGAGGTCCAATTTATCATCTACAACATCAAAGTAGTATTAGAGGATTTTTCTGTTTTGGGTTCAGCATATAAGATGTAGTAGGGTTTCACTGTGTTCTAATCTATATATTACGTTCCTCTAATGAATCCAGTATCTCTACTTCTTGTTTACAGTGTATGTTGACGAAGATTATGATGCACCTAGGTACTGTTTAGCTGTTAGAGAAGAGCGAATAAAGGTCAGAAATCAATATGAGATCTGTGTGTTTTCACCAAAACAACAAGAATTTCTGATTTGCTTCCAACAAATAGAGAAATCAAGGCGGAGGCATATCTAGGTTCTCCAGCGCCCAGGGCAAAGATTCAGTTTGGCGCCCCCCCCCCCCTACCTCTTTCCAGACATCTCCTTCCCCCTCGCTATGATTGTTTTCTCTACCAATCAATGACGTGTCATTTGTTTTCCACATTTCTTTTTATGTATCTCGAGCATAAAAACATTTGTACATTTTACAAGCAATATAGTTCTATTCACTACACCAGAACCAAGCTCAGTACATATATACTGCACCAGAACAAAGCTCAGTACATATATAGAGCACCAGCACAAATACAGCTCAATTTAGTGCAACCCCTGTCGTATAGGTTTGTACAGAGTAAAACTACAGCTCCCAGCATGGCCCGAACTATAGTGAGGATATGCTGGGAGATGCTGTTTCACAAAAAATAAATCATATTATAATCATACCACTCAACATCTCGCTGCAGATCATACAGTGACTACATTACTGATTAGAGGCAGAATAAACATTTACATTAAGTGACTCACCGGTGACGTCTCAGATTTTAGTTATTTTCTTCTCCCTCCGGTCCAGACATCTATAATGACTTCTTCCAGTCACAGCCAATTTCTGTAGTTTTCCGCTCAGATGTCTTCAGCTTCCCACTTTTCCAACATTTCTACACTTAAAAACAAAGATAAAATTCTCACTATACCACACACTATGCCCCTAAATATAATAGAGTACCATACACCATACAATGTGTCCCACACACACACCGTGCCCCCTGTAGATCGTGCCCCTATATAGCCCACCCCTGTATATAGTGTCCCACAAATAGCTCCTCCTATAGTGCTCCACAGATAGCCCACCCCTGTATATAGCCCCCCTGTAGATATAGGCGACCCCTGTATATAGTGCTCCACATGTAGTCCACCCCTGTATATAGTGCTCCACATATAGTCCACCCCTGTATATAGTGCTCCACAGATAGCCCACCACCGTATATAGCCCCACTGTAGATATAGCCCACCTCTGTGTATAGTGCTCCATAGATAGCCCACCCCAGTATATAGCCCCCCCTGTAGATATAGCCCACCCCTGTATATAGTGCTCCACATATAGTCCACCCCTGTATATAGTGCTCCAAAGATAGCCCACCCCCGTATATAGCCCCACTGTAGATATAGCCCACCTCTGTATATAGTGCTCCATAGATAGCCCACTCCAGTATATAGCCCCCCTGTAGATATAGCCCCCCATAGATAAAGCCCCCCCCCGTAGATAAAGCCCGCTCCATAGATAAAGCCCGCCCCCGTAGATAATGCCCCCTTGTAGATAAAGCCACCCCTGTAGATAAAGCCACACATTTTTTTATTACAATAAAATAACAAACTATTCAAACTTACCTTAATCCCGCTCCCACGCCAGCCGGCAGCAATGGAGACCTGCTCTCTTCTGTGCAGGTCTCCTGGGGTTGAACGAAGCGTCTATGAAAGGCGCTGATTGGCAGGGCAGAATGACTTTCCCTGTCATTCAGCGCCTTTCAACGATGCAAGCGCAGCAAAGAATCGCGCCGCTTTACTTGTACAAAGGTGCTGAATGGCCGGGCACGGAACGTACCCGGCCATTCATTGCTTCTAATTGTACCTGTGTCCTATAGACGCAGGTACAATTATCGTGTAGGAGGGGGTGGCACTGGCGCCCCCCTCTAAGTTGCGCCCCGGGCACATGCCCCGCCTGCCCTTCCCCCTAGCTATGCCCCTGATCAAGGATCTACAGCCATAGAATTGAACGAATTCTAAACTACGGATTGTTATTTTTAAACTCTATTGATCTCCATGGGGAGTAAAAGCATTAGTATTACAGATCTATACTCTGCCTATAAAAGGAAATGAAATCTAAAAATATGGCTCTATATTTTAAACTCCATTGAATAGATCAGTATTATTCTTATAGACATCAAAAGAGACTAAATTAAGGATCTATGTTTTTTTTACTCCATTTACGTCTATGAGTCTTTTATAAAGAGAACACCGATCCATATGGAGATATGGAGAATACGGATCTGTCAATTGAGATGTATTACAGATTCATATTTAAGGCTCTATTGACTTCTATGGGAGAAATGTGGTTTGTTTATTTTTGCTGGTTGCTTACTCACTATGAACTAAATGCAAGATGTTTCGATCATTTCTAGTAGCCGCGCAACCAACTTTTGTATCCAGCTCATTAGTCCAGGAACCGTGCAATAAAATATCACATAATCATCCATACTATCATTGCCTGTGGTGTTTCTTGGCCAATGTTTAGCTCAAACAATGAATTTCGATGTTTGAGTGGAATTGAATTTTAATTTGTAATATTCTGCATCGCTTTCGCACTTATTGCAATTCTTATGGTACAGATTGGCATATATCACTTTATGCAAATATCAAGTGCATAATTTTTTAAAGGATACACATATTCACATAGGATATCTTTGAAGCGTGTTTGCTGACTGACACACACATTATCTGTGATAACCTCATACTCTGTATAATCCAATACTTTATATAATTGCTGCTGATTAAAGAAAAACTATACCTCTAAATCTCTGGTCTTTATAAAAGCTGAGGATGACAAATAACATAACTTTCAACTCTGTGTGAAGATAATCTGCCTGTTTCTTCTTATCATGAAAATGTCTTTCAGACGTAGGTCATAACTGGAAGTTGATAAAGAATGTCTGTGTTTAAAGTTCTTCCCACAAAGTCATATCCCAAGTGATTTGTACTTATCATAGTAGTCTTGCAGGCGCATATACTGGTACGTGTCATATCCAGCATTACTGGTTTGGTGTAACTCCAATTTTTTAATTGTTAATTTTCTCATTATTAAAGCCTCCTTTGTTTGAGGCAAAGAATAAAGACATTTCGGGGACTTACAACAAAAGTAATTATTTAGAGATTCTACAGCTTTTATCTATTTGTATCAGGTTATAACTTTTTATTATGATGGTGTAGAAACAAAGAACAACTATTCTGCTTGGCTTAACCCTAACTACCGGGGTAGAAGGCACGGCAGCTGCTCTGGGGCCCTGCAACTAAGGGGGGCAATCTGCACTTAGAGTTGAGTTGTAGTTAGCGAACGCTGTGGAAGATGGAAGACGAGAATAGAAGGAATAATGAAAAATATAAATTGAGGATTTTGCAGAGACCAAAATAATCATAAGCCCTTCTTACCCTGAACTCACTTGCTGCTGATGGTGGTAATAGTGACGTTTTGCTTAGTTTTACTATGGGGTCCCTTGGTTACTTGTTACCCCTTCTTTTTGGATTAGAGTATGCAAATCAGTTTGAGGATCTGCAGTGTAATTTGATGAATTGTATGGTAGAAATGGAAGGAAAACATACACATAGTAGTATGGGTATTGGGTAAGATAGTATTTTTTTTTTTTGAGTAAGTAACTGCTTTGCTTCTTTTTTTTTTTTTTTTGTTCATACAGATCATTACAGTAGCAGGTTGTAGTACTCATCTAACCTTCTGTACAGAAAGAAAAATCTGTAAAAAAAAAAAAAAGCAGTGCAATAGTTTGTATTTCCAGGCACTTTAGTGTCATTCTTACCCATTTATGGTATAGCAGAAGAGTAGGAATAATGCAAAAAGAATACAAATCTGCAAAAATATATACAACAATGACTAGAATGGCCATAACATTCATTACATGATTATATTTACTAGTTTGGGCTTATTTTGGCTATAATATGAAAAAATCCTTAGTCACGAGTGAGACTGTATTTATATGGTACAGTGCTTATATAGCGCCTACATATTCTGCAGTGCTGTAAAGAAGTTGTCATCATTCACTGTTCCCAGTGAGGCTCGCAATCTAAATTCCCTTTTAGGGTTTGTTCACACAGGGTGGATAAACTGCATAAAAGTACACAGCCTATCCACCCTGGACCCCGCAGGGAACTCTGGCCGAAAAACCGCACCAAATTGTGGTACAGTTCTTCGGGCGGAATTTCCGCTGCGGAGAGCAGCGATAGAAAAAATGTTCATACTTACCCTGGGACATAGTCAGGACAACACATCCCTCCGTTGTCCGAAAAGTTTGGCCTTCTGGGATTGGCTGCAGCAGCCACATCGGATGAAACGTCATGTGAAGTATGAGATTTGATTTTTTTATGAGTAGCGATTTTCCTCAGGTTTTCTGCTGCAAAAATTGTTGCATCATCTGATAATTACTGCGTGTTTAAATTGACTTTCTGCAGATTAACAAACTGCACCGCAGGTTAATTTATGAAAGTTTTTTTTGCCATATTATTTGTGCAGCAGGATAGATGAGATTTGTTCAAATCTCATCTACTCTACTGCTACTTTATACAATTAAATACATTGTGGAAAATCTTCAGTATTTACGCTACATGTGAACATACCCTTTTTGGAGTGTGGGGGGAAACCAGAGCACCCGAAGGAAAACCACGCAAAGATCAATAGAACATACAAACTCCATGCAGATTTTGCCCTTGGTCAGATTCTAACTGATGGCTCAAGTGCTGCAAAGTAACTTTTTCTTTTTTATCCAAGTTATTTTGATAGCTGGTGGCATCAAAGTCTATTGAAACTGGCCCTTCTATTTAGCCTTTTCAGTCTTTGTCTGGGGTTTATTGTTCTCTAGCTAATTATTGCTATCAAAATCAACCTTAAAGGGAATATTTCGCTAGAAATTATTATTTTTTTCTTTTCAGGTAAGCAATTAGTATTTAAGTGATTACACATTGTTTTAATTTTTTTAATTTTTTCACAAGTCAGGAAATATTATAAATTAGATTCTAATTTATAACATTTCCATGTGCTAGCCACTAGAGGGAGCAATTCCCAAAATTGCAGCATGGTCACTGTGGTAAAGCAACCTCATTGATTTATGCTGCAAATTTGGGGTGGACACACTCTCCTCTAGTGTCCTCACACAATCCTGGCTAGTGCCAGGAGAAGGAAGGGTTTGGATGTCTTCAAACCTCCTACACTGTGTGCCGCCATTTTCTGAGTGACTGCACAGTGCTAGGAGGATTAGATACAGGGCTCAGCAGACAGTATGACACGAACATACACGAACATAATACACACATCATACATGAACATAAATTACCTGCTCCTGCCGCCGTCTCCGCTGGTCTACGTTCCTCTTCCTTGCGCCTTCGCTTAGTTGAACATATGGCCAGAAGCCGCGGCCAGAAGTCGTCATCTTACTATCCGGTAGCGGCTTCCGGACCACATGAAAATGGCGCCAGATTTCGCTCTACGAACGAGCTTAGTTTTGGTCTGTGTAGGAGCAGCGCATGCGCCGTTCCCACACAGATGGCGCACGCAACTGAGAATGGAACGGTTCCCGTTCGAATTCTCTATGGGGTTGTATGTGCCGTATAGCATCTCTGTATGTGTCGTTAATCGACACATACAGAGATGAAAAAAAATGGCAGCCTCCATAGAGAAGTAAAAGTAAGAATACATTAAAAAGTAAAAAATGAGAACACAATTAAATAAAATTTTTGTTAATATTATGTTAAAAGCAATATAATAAAAATTTTTAAAAAAAAACATGACACCTTCCCTTTAAACTAATAATGTACTCCTGACTTGATCACTGGTCAAGGCACAAAAGGAGGGGAGGTAGTCCTGTAAGGCTGTATTACGCAATGATTTGTCATTAGATCTTTAAAGGAACAGTGTCATCACAAATTATTTTTTTATATGTTAAAGATGTTAGTGCTTTATTAAAAACGTTTATATTCATTTGTGTGTTTGTGTTTTACTTTTTCTTATTTTTACACTTTTTCTTCCCTATGGGGGCTGCCATTTTTTGTTCCATTTCTGTGTGTGTCGATTAACGACACATACAGACATGGAATACGGCAGCCACAGTCCCATAGGGACTGCGAACGGCTCCCGTCCCATTGACTGCAGTGTACGGCGTCTGTGTGGGAACTGCGCATGCGCCGCTCCCACACAGTCCTATTCTAAATTGGCGCCGTCCGGCGCCATTTTCCTGTGGACCGGAAGTCGCGGCCGGACAGTAATATTACTACTTCCGGTCGCGGCTTCCGGATTTGTGCACTTGCACCAGCGGCAGCAAACGGAGCGGACGGGCCGGAGGGAGCCGCGGCGGCAGGAGCAGGTAAGAGATTTCAATGTATGATCGTGTTTGTGTGTGTTTACTACTGTATGTAAACCTACTACACTGTGGGTTAGCTTAAAAAATGGCGACACACAGTGTAGGAGGTTACATCGTTCAAACCCCTCGTTTATCCCGGCACTAGCCAGGATAAAGGAGGGGGGATGCTGAGAGCTCACTAGAGCGAGGGCTTTTAACCCAATGTTGTAATGCTGCAATTTTGGGAACAGCTCCATCTAGTGACCAAAAATGGGTAGTATTATAAATTAGAAATAATTTATAATATTTCCTGGACTCGTGCAAAAAAATAAAAAAAATTTGAACAATGTTTAATCACCCACACACTAAATGTTTAATTTTTTAAAAAAAAACATGTTTTTCTGGCAACACATTCCCTTTAAGGATTGGCCTCATTATGTTGGCCAAAGATGTTAATGACAGTCTTAATGAGTTAATTTAGCTTGTTGAAGTACATAGTCTTTTACCTTATTTTTGTAACCAAATATCCATGATGAGTTGTTACAGATTTCTATAAATAGTATCCTAAGTATCTAATGAAAATTATGTTAATACAGTGGTGATGTATGTCATGTACAAATGATACAAGATAAAAGGCAGGCTGCAAGGCAACATTGATGACCTCAGAGCGAATGTGCTGCCCTGTAATTCACAAAGAACCGTCCTTTATCAAAAATAACAGCCTTATAAAGGTTTGCAATTTTCTTTCATCTTGTCACCATAATTTTACTTGCTGCATAGTACCCTGCTAGTATCTATACCATCCCATAAACTATTACTACTTTTGAATTGATGTCAGCTTTTGTACAGTGTGGTTCACCTGATTCTCTTCTTTCCCACTGGAAGCATGGTGACAATTGGACCGGTTGCCCCCAGTATGTGTAATGGCAGGAAGGAGGTGAAGGGAAAGTGAGCCCTAATCTACCCACCGCCCTGTCCCTGCCTACTTGCAACGACCCGCCCTAGGCGACGAGGTACAACTGGGCGGCGGTCCCTACGCTGGCTAAGTGCACAGGAAGACAAACAGGGAACACGCAAGGGAAGGGGCAGTAGCCACGGAACGCCACGAGGAAACGGGGCGGCGAACGAACAGTCAGGACCAGGACGAAGTGAGTACAACCGAGCGGGCACGGAGACAGAAGCAAGCCAGGGGCAAAGCAAAGCAGGTCAAGCAGAACTGCAGCAAGGCAGAAGCACGGCAGAAGCAGGCTGGAGCAAGCAGCAGTGGGGCCAGGAATCCAAAAGAATTACAAGCACCGAGGGAGAGCACAGGGCAGGTAATAAAGGGCAGGGGGCGGAGCTAACTCCGACAGACCAGGCCGCGATAGGCTCTCCCACTCCTGAGCCTGCCACCCTGGTTGGTGGGAGATGGTGTCAGTCGAACAGGTCTGGCCTCAGGTGTGGATTGATTAATCCCAGGAGTATAGCTAGATGAAGTACCTGGCAGATCCCTAACAGTACTCCCCCTTTTATGAGGGGCCACCGGACCCTTACTAAGGGGACCCGGTTTAGTGGGGAAGAGGAGGTGGAACCTCCTGATCAATACCCCAGCGTGAACATCACGGGCAGGTACCCAAGTCCTCTCCTCCGGCCCGTATCCTCTCCAATGGACCAGGTACTGGAGGGAGCCCTGGACCATCCTACTGTCCATAATCTTGGCCACCTCGAATTCCACCCCCTCAGGGGTGAGAACAGGGACAGGAGGTATCCTCGAGGGGGACCAGGACGGGGAGCAGCGTTTAAGGAGGGAGGCATGGAAGACGTCATGTATGCGAAAGGATGGGGGGAGCTCCAGACGGAAGGATACAGGGTTGAGGACTTCAATGATCTTATAAGGTCCAATAAATCGGGGAGCAAACTTCCTGGACGGGACCTTAAGGCGCAAGTTCCTGGACGACAACCAGACCAAATCCCCGACGACAAACCGGGGGTTAGCAGAACGTCTACTATCCGCCTGAATCTTTTGTGCGCTCTGGGACGCCTCTAGGTTCTTCTGAACCTGGGCCCAGACAGTGCACAGTTCCCGATGAACCTCCTCTACCTCAGGATTATTGGAACAACCAGGGGAGACGGAGGAGAACCTTGGGTTTAACCCGAAATTACAGAAAAACGGGGAGACCCCTGACGAGTTACTGACCCGGTTATTCAGGGAAAATTCAGCAAGGGGAAGGAATGAGACCCAATCGAATTGACAGTCAGAGATGAAGCACCTTAAATATTGTTCCAGGGATTGGTTGGTCCTTTCCGTTTGGCCATTAGTTTCGGGATGGAAGGCGGAGGAGAAGGACAGATCAATCTCCAACTTTTTACAAAAAGCTCTCCAAAATAAGGAAACAAATTGTACCCCTCTGTCAGAAACAATATTGACTGGGGCCCCATGGAGACGCAGGATGTGTTTCACAAACAAAGAAGCTAACGTCTTGGCGTTAGGTAGCTTCTTACGGGGCACAAAGTGGCACATCTTGCTGAAGCGGTCGACTACCACCCACACCACCGACTTGCCCTGAGATGGAGGCAAATCGGTGATAAAATCCATGGAGATATGGGTCCAAGGTCTCTGGGGAATGGGCAAGGAACGTAGTAGGCCCGCAGGTCGGGACCTAGGGGTTTTGGACCTAGCGCAAACCTCACAAGCGGCGACGTAAGCCCTAACATCTTTAGGCAACCCAGGCCACCAATAGTTTCTGGTAATGAGGTGTTTGGTGCCCAAGATGCCAGGATGACCAGATAGAGCGGAGTCATGGTTTTCCCTGAGTACCCTCAGCCGGTATTGCAGGGGAACAAACAGTTTGTCCCCAGGAACGTTCCCGGGAGCTGCACCCTGATCAGCCGCGATATCAGAAGCTAAATCAGAATCCGTGGCAGAGACGATTATACCAGGGGGTAAAATACAAGCAGGATCCTTCTCGGAAGGAGGATTGGCCATGAAACTACGTGACAGAGCGTCAGCCTTAATATTCTTGGACCCAGCCCTATAGGTAACCAAGAAATTAAATCTGGTAAAGAATAGTGCCCACCGAGCTTGTCTAGGATTAAGCCTCCGGGCCGATTCTAGGAAAACCAGATTCTTGTGATCCGTAAGGACCGTTACCTGGTGTCTGGCCCCCTCCAGGAAGTGCCGCCACTCCTCAAAAGCCCATTTAATGGCTAGAAGTTCGCGGTTGCCAATATCATAGTTACTCTCCGTGGGCGAAAACTTCCTAGAGAAGTAAGCACAGGGGCGGAGATGGGTGAGGGAGCTGGTACCCTGGGACAAGACGGCCCCCACTCCCACCTCGGAAGCGTCAACCTCCACAATAAATGGCTCCTCTTGGTTGGGCTGAATCAGCACGGGGGCCGAGATAAAGCACTTCTTGAGAGTCTCAAAGGCCTGGACGGCCTCAGGGGGCCAATGGAGGACATCGGCACCCTTGCGGGTAAGGTCCGTAAGAGGCTTAGCGACGACCGAGAAGTTGGCAATAAATCTCCTGTAATAGTTGGCGAACCCTAAAAAACACTGTAACGCCTTAAGGGAGGCAGGTTGGACCCATTCCGCCACAGCTTGAACCTTGGCAGGGTCCATGCGGAATTCATGAGGAGTGAGGATTTGCCCTAAAAATGGTATCTCCTGTACCCCAAAGACACATTTTTCAGTCTTAGCAAACAGATTATTCTCCCGAAGGACCTGGAGCACCTTCCTGACATGCTCCACGTGGGAGGACCAGTCCTTGGAAAACACCAGTATGTCATCAAGGTACACAACAAGAAAATTACCCAGGTACTCTCTCAGGATTTCATTAATAAAATTCTGGAAGACAGCAGGGGCATTACACAACCCAAAGGGCATGACCAGGTATTCGAAATGACCCTCGGGTGTGTTGAACGCAGTTTTCCACTCATCCCCCTCTTTGATGCGGATAAGGTTATATGCCCCCCGTAGATCGAACTTAGAAAACCATTGGGCTCCCTGAACCTGATTAAAAAGATCCGGAATCAAAGGAAGTGGGTACTGGTTCCTTACGGTGACCTTATTCAGGTTACGATAATCAATGCACGGCCTAAGACCACCATCCTTCTTCCCCACGAAGAAGAAGCCAGCACCTACAGGAGAAGTCGAGGGGCGAATGAAACCCTTGGCCAGGCATTCTTGGATATACACCCTCATCGCTTCACGTTCAGGACATGAAAGATTAAATATCCTACCCTTAGGAAGCTTGGCACCAGGCACCAAATCGATAGCGCAATCGTAATCTCTATGGGGGGGCAACACCTCGGAGGCCTCCTTAGAAAACACATCGGCGAAGTCCTGAACAAACTCAGGAAGCGTGTTTACCTCCTCCCGGGGAGAAATAGAGTTAACGGAAAGACATGACATAAGACATTCATTACCCCATTTGGTGAGATCCCCAGTATTCCAATCAAATGTGGGATTATGCAACTGCAACCAGGGAAGACCTAATACCAGATCAGACGATAATCCCTGCATCACCAGTACAGAGCACTGCTCCAAATGCATGGAGCCAACCAGGAGTTCAAAAACAGGAGTATGCTGAGTAAAATAACCATTAGCAAGGGGGGTTGAGTCGATTCCTACTACAGGGATAGGATAAGGTAAATCAATACAAGGCATCTTTAGAGACATAGCAAATTCCACAGACATGATATTAGCAGATGAGCCAGAATCCACGAAAGCACTGCCCGTGGCAGACCGGCCAGCAAACGAGACCTGAAAGGGAAGCAAAATTTTATTGCGTTTCACATTAACGGGAAATACCTGTGCGCCCAAGTGACCTCCCCGATGATCACTTAGGCGCGGAAGTTTTCCGGCTTCTTATTCTTGCGCCTGGGACAGGTGTTCAGTAGATGCTTGTCGTCCCCACAGTAGAAGCAGAGACCATTCATTCTGCGAAACTCCCTACGTTGTCGAGGGGACATGGAGGCCCCGAGTTGCATAGGTACCTCCGAGTCCTCCGTGGAGGGGCGAGGAGACGGGACCTCGGGGGGGATCGCAGAAAAGTCAGAGGGGAGCACACTGAAGCGTTCTAGCTGACGTTCCCTGAGACGTCGGTCAAGTCGTACTGCTAGGGCCATAACCTGGTCAAGGGAGTCAGGCGAGGGGTAGCTAACCAGCAGATCCTTCAGGGCGTCAGATAATCCTAACCTAAACTGGCACCTTAGGGCCGGATCGTTCCACTGAGAAGCTACGCACCACTTCCTAAAATCAGAACAGTATTCCTCAACCGGTCTCCTACCCTGACGTAAGGTCACCAGCTGACTCTCGGCTAAAGCAGTCCTGTCAGTCTCGTCGTAAATGAGTCCGAGGGCAGAGAAAAAACGATCAACAGAGGAAAGTTCAGGGGCGTCAGGAGCCAAGGAGAAGGCCCACTCTTGGGGCCCTTCCTGGAGTCGGGATATGATGATACCCACCCGCTGGTTCTCGGAACCTGAGGAGTGGGGCTTTAGGCGGAAATACAGTCTGCAACTCTCCCGGAAGGAGAGAAACGTCTTACGGTCCCCTGAAAACCGGTCAGGTAACTTGAGGTCGGGTTCTAGAGGTGAGGTGAGGGGTACTACTAAAGCAGCATCACCCTGATTGACCCTTTGGGCCAGGGCCTGGACCTGTAGGGAGAGGCCCTGCATCTGCTGGGTCAGGGTCTCAAGGGGGTCCATGACAGCGTCAGCGTAGGAGAAAGGGTAGACTAGGTAAGGGCTTGTAATTATGTAATGGCAGGAAGGAGGTGAAGGGAAAGTGAGCCCTAATCTACCCACCGCCCTGTCCCTGCCTACTTGCAACGACCCGCCCTAGGCGACGAGGTACAACTGGGCGGCGGTCCCTACGCTGGCTAAGTGCACAGGAAGACAAACAGGGAACACGCAAGGGAAGGGGCAGTAGCCACGGAACGCCACGAGGAAACGGGGCGGCGAACGAACAGTCAGGACCAGGACGAAGTGAGTACAACCGAGCGGGCACGGAGACAGAAGCAAGCCAGGGGCAAAGCAAAGCAGGTCAAGCAGAACTGCAGCAAGGCAGAAGCACGGCAGAAGCAGGCTGGAGCAAGCAGCAGTGGGGCCAGGAATCCAAAAGAATTACAAGCACCGAGGGAGAGCACAGGGCAGGTAATAAAGGGCAGGGGGCGGAGCTAACTCCGACAGACCAGGCCGCGATAGGCTCTCCCACTCCTGAGCCTGCCACCCTGGTTGGTGGGAGATGGTGTCAGTCGAACAGGTCTGGCCTCAGGTGTGGATTGATTAATCCCAGGAGTATAGCTAGATGAAGTACCTGGCAGATCCCTAACAGTATGGCACACAATGTTAGTGTTGTGCATGAAACAAAGTCAACAAAAACCATAAATAAGTCTACCTCAGCTCCTTCGCCTCTATCAAATATGCTGTATTTTTTTTTTCTTACTAGTTCCACCGAGCTACCATGCATCTTCTATCTCGTTGCATATATCTACCAACCGATGCTAAGCACATGCCTTCATGTATACATTACACCTTAACCATGCTTATTCTCTCATGATCTAATCACCCATAATGCCATAGGCTGCATGTCAGTCTTTTCCTGAAGTTTTGAAAATGTAAATTTTTGCAGTAGCTATCAGATTTAATGTAATGAGTGTATGTTTAAGTATTTTAACCAGGGGTGTAACAAGAGTGTTTTAAGCCCCATGCCACACTTTTGAATAGGCTCCCTAAGCATAAACAAATGCCATAAAAAATGACATTAAAAAAAAGCATTCTCCCTGCTCTTGCCTCTTGTTGTCTTCAGGACCCGGCACACATAGTCTCCTTAAAAGATCAAGTCCCGAAACACAAGGTCTTTGTTGCGGCACATACAAGGTCAGGACACTGCCGGTGTCAGGACCATGGAATCGAACTACTCATGTACTTATTTACAGTTGCTTATATAATACCACCATATTCCACAGCGCTGTACTGTATTTATTTATGTGAGAAACTGAGAATGGTCACATGAAGTGTATGCAATATCTGTTGTATTTGCTACACAGTTTCAAAGTGAGCACCGGTTTTGTTCGACATTTTAAAGGAATTTGACCATGAACAGTTTATTACATGTATTTATACTTCAGGTGATGCAATTACTCCTTTCACCCCTCATCTCCATTCTTAATATACTGTACCCCTTCATTCACAAGCTCCATGCATCTGTGGCTCAGTGTTATCCTCAGCAATATCTTCCCCGCTATTTGCTACCTCCCTATCCCTTATTTCCACAGCTGCCTCCACATCTTTCCCAGCCTCTCTACTATACTCAACTTGCCATCTCTTACCAGGAAGATGAGGTTGAACGTGAGCAGTAGGTACAAGACACGTCACATGGACCCTGTCACGTAGGGTTCGTGGACCCACTGGGCCGTACCGCCTTGGCGGTATGGCAGCTGGCCAACAGTGTGCAGGTCAGAGTCTATAGTTCATATAGGGTACCTGTGGCAGCTCGGACAGTAGCAAGGCAGGCTTGGCAGGAACTAGGCAGCAGGTAGACGTCAGGCATGGAGAAGCAGGACAGGCATGGTATACAGCACAGAACGGCTACAGCTCAGCACAGCACTAGATCAGGGTACAGGTTACAGGATACAGGAACAGGGAACACTGGGAGCAGGAAACACTAGGGAACCATTTGCAAGACAAACTTGGAATACGACAACAACGCTCAGGCGTGGGAGGATGGGGCTGGGACCTTCTTATAGCCCAGGGTGCTCCTTGAGCAATTAGCTCAATCTCCAACATGCGTGCACTCTGGCTTCTTAAGTCTGGACTGAGCTCGTGAGCGCACCCTGGTGGTCACTGTGGAGCAGATCGGCCGTATGTGCAGACATCTCTTGAGAGAAGGGTGTCGACTGGATGGAGGGAGTTAGTGGTCAGCGACCACGGACGTTACAGACCCGCAGCATCAGGACATTGTGTGCTTATCGCATACAACATCCTAGCTCTGCCCGGTGTTAGGACCTAGTATGTGCTGTGGCATAGATCTTTTGTGCCGGGGCCTGATGTGGCAGAAAAGCCTGTGGGGATCCGGGATAAGCCTGTTCCCTGCCAGTCTCGGCCACGGTCACACACCCTGCGACCACGATCGCTGCACCACTGATTTTAACGATGTTTCAATATAATTCCCTCAATTTGCGACAGGTTTATAAGACAAAGTGGTCTGATGTAACCTACTCTTTCTCAGTTGCCCGAAATTGGCTTATATATTGCAGTATGCATGAAAATTGCTTATTTTACAAATACATACTGATACGGTATGCCAATTGGCCTCCCATGAAATTGGCCCTAGTGTGTGTCTGAGATAGCAGAAACGGATTGTGAGCACCATTGGATACTAATGTGAATGGTAACAATCTCTGTACAGCGCTGGAGAATATATTGGTGCTATATAAGTAACAGGAAATATAATAGCTCTGCTGTTAATAGTGGCAGAGAATGACAATGGGGCCCAAACATAGGTTATAAAAAAAAATCTACTAAAGAAAATGATTGTTTTTCATAGCAGTATGATTAAAGAGACAGTTTGCATTTATACCACTTTCAATGTAAACCAAGTTAAGACGACTTCAAAGTTATTCCTAATTTTTCATGCATTTGATGTGAAAGCTGTTTATAAAGAATCCTTATCCTGTAGAAAGCTCTGGATGATGTCAATCACGTGAGACTTCCTTTATTGTCTCGTAAAATTACAGTGTAAATGTAGATATAGAAGGCTGCAGCGTTTATTAACAAAAATAAGAACTTGGATGGAATCCATGATTATGCAAATATTTAAGATACTTTCTACTTAACGGATTAGTAACTGTTAAAAATAAAACGCTTCATCAAAGTAGACTGAGTGCTAGCACATGAAGGTTGCAGAGCGGTGCTTCATCAAAGTGTGCCTCTCTGGTGACCTAGCTCATCTTTACTTATTGTCTTAAATTGTGACATTTATTGCTGAGCAATATTTTTTATTCTACCAGTTTGAGACGCCAGTATGATTTTACTAAAGTGTGGCTCAATCTCAGAGCTCTACAGGATATTAAACAGTATACGTACCAGTAAGATTATGGTGTGGTTGGGTGAACCAAAAAGCTGACAACTGTGGCGTACCGTATTGCTTTAATAGAACCGGATGTGTGATGAATACTCTCTGCATAAAAAAAAGATTTGCGAATAGCAACCAATCAGAATGCAGCTCTTATCTTCCCAGAGTAATATGCTAGACTCCTCAGAAGCATGTTGCTGGGGCACTAGTTGCTACGCAACATTTAAAACATATTTAGGAGGTGCACTGCAAGCACAAAACTTTCAAAATTTTTTTAAAAGACCCTAATAAATAATCACAATGGGAATTTCGAATTTTCTGTGCCATGAAGCCGGCACTTCCTGGTTACGGTCACATGGTACACTTCATGTACCATGTGACCGTGTTGTCACATGACATGTCTTCCAGCCAGTGCAGTGGAAGAGCCGGTGCGGAGGACTCCAGGTGAGCTGCAGAGTCTGTATTCTAATGCAATGTATTGTGTTGTTGTACTGTATTGTGTTGCCTTGTAATGTATTGTGTTGTATTGTGCGGTTTGCGGTAGAGAGAGGGGGCCCGTTAAATTACAGCCCCCCTTCCTCACTCCACCGCAAACTGCAGAATACAACACAATACATTACACACTGTAGGTCGCGTGCCCATGGGGGATTGTGTGAAGACCTCCGGGGGGTCGCGAGTCACTCACCGAGGTCCCGATTCCATTCAATGCTGGAGCATTTATGTGGTTATAACTTTTTAGTGCTTTTACTTATCCAAGCGATTCTGGGATTGTTTTGTTGTGACACATTGTACTTTATGTTCGTGGTAAAATTTTGTTCATACATTCAGTGTTTATTTGTAAAAAACACCAAAATGTCAATTTTTTTTTCTCGAAAAATTAGCATTTTTCTCAAATTAAATGTATCTGCTTATAGGACAATTAGTTATTTCACACATAATAGTTACTCTTTAACATTTTAAATATATCTACTTTAGGTTAGTGTAAAGGGAAGTGTCCCAATATACTATAAATATATATAAACATAAATATATATATATATATATATATATATATATGTGTATTATGTATAGTATGTGTATGTATGTATGTATGTATATATCTATATATATATATATATATCTATATATATGTACATATATATATATATATATATATATATATATATCTATATATATATAAAAAGCAAAATAGAAGCAGCACCGTTATCTTTAGTATCGGGTGCACAGGTTCCTGTTCAGACACACGACCAGTGTCACAAATAGCCAGCAACAATTCCAAAAGACAAGACAGCACTCCAAATTCAGTGATAGATAGGATCACTTTAATCACCTCTTGCGACGTTTCAACCAGTTGCTTGAGAAAGACCCCATTGAGTAGGGTTGAAACGTCGCAAGAGGTGATTAAAGTGATCCTATCTATCACTGAATTTGGAGTGCTGTCTTGTCTTTTGGAATTGTGGCTATATATATATATATATATATATATATATATATATATGTCTCATGAGCCAGGGCTGTAGACACTACCCTGGTCATGAATACAGTTGTAAACAAAGCAGGACAATTAGTATTGTTCTGCTCTGTTTTGGTAACTATGGAGACAGGAGATACTGTTGATCGCCTGTCTCCATTTCAAATTTCCGGCACGGACGGTCTCGCGCACGGAGATCGCGCGCGGGCGTTCATGAGTCGATCCGGGAATACTTTATCACCATGCCGACCCAAGTTAGCCGGGGGCGAGCGCCAGCAGAGACTACCAGACACTGGAGAGATGGACCCCAATAGTTGGTGGGCGCAGTAGGAATCAGTACAAAAGAATGCCTGCTGGCAACATAAGCCCTGTTTTCCAACTATAAATGGATTAAATGGATTAAAATAACAACATTTTATTATGCTATTGTAGCAAAAGACAGACTACACAGAAATTAAAAGATTCAAGTCCGTAGCTGACAATGATCAGCATAGTGCAATATATGACGACTCTATTGTGGGGATACAGAGTGTCAGCGACTTGAATCTTTTAATTTCTGTTTAGTCTGTCTTTTGCTACAATAGCATAATAAAATTTTGTTATTTTAATCCATTTATAGTTGGAAAACAGGGCTTATGTTGCCGGCAGGCATTCTTTTGTACTGATTCCAGCAGAGACTACCTCACTACTCCACCAATAAGGAGCAGCTGGGACCTGCCTGCCTCCCACACCACCAACGTCAGCTCACCTGTACTGCAGTCTCCTGCTCCTGCCCTGCGGACCCCTCCGGCTCCTGCTACCCTGCTCCCAGGGCCGCCATCAGGGCAATACTAGGGGTACTGGTGTAAGGGGCACGGCCAAAGCTAATTGAAAGGGGGGGCCCGGCAACTGCCGCGACTTGCCTTTGGTAGAAAAACACAGGACCCTGCAATGAGGCCCGTTCTTTTCACCAAAAGAATGTTGTGAGCTTCGGGCCCCCCCTCTCATCATGGGGGCCCGGCCGTCAAACACCGCCCGCTCGCACGCACCCACGAACTCCCGCGCACACCCACGAATGATTCGCGCAACCGTGAACGACGCACGCACCCGCAGACGCAACCACACTCACCCGCGGGCACACACGGACACCGGCGCACACACAACTTACCTGGGCCTCCTCCTACTCATCCAGAGCATAGCTGCATAAGCAGAGGGGGAGGAGTCCAGTTGTAGCGCTGCGGCAGGCATTCTCCGATCCCCGCCATTTTCTGGAGCCTGGCTAGAGGTGAAGGACTGGACCTCGAAGACTGGACCTGGAAGGCATCTCCTGACAATGAGGGCAGGAGTGGGAGCCAGCAGCTCTTCTGACACTGAGTAAAGTGTCTGAAAGTGCTGATTATGTATGGCCCTGTTCACATAGAGCATTTTGCAGGCAGAAAAAATCTGTCTCAAAATTCCTTAAAGAATTTTGAGGCAGATTTTGACCTGCCCACACTATCTTGCCGCGTTTTTTGCTGTGTTTCTTGCCCGCGGCGATTGAGGACAGCAGACAAAAAAACGCAGCAAAAAATGCATTTTCTGCCTCCCATTGATTTCGATGGGAGGTCAGAGACGGAAGAAAGGACATGCTGCTTTTTATTTTTTCCGCGACTGGCTCCCATTGATTTCAGATTAAATCAATGGGAGGCGGTTTTGGAAGTTTTTTGGTGCTGATTCTGACGCAGTGTCCAAGTCAATATCAAGGCCCAAAAACTCTGTGAACTGGGACTTATTGTTAGGGAAGGAACACACTAGGCGTGAACACTGCAGATTTTATGCAACACATTTTATTGTGAAAAATCTGCAGCGTATTACAGTTACAGTTTTTTAAGCCGCAGCATGTCAATTTATGCTGCGGAATCGCTGCTTCTTTGTGCGGAAATGCTGCGGTTCTGCCGCAAAAATCGCAAATGAGAAAAAAAAGGTATTTTTTTATTTAGAATTTATAAAAAAGTTTACACTTACCCCGGCCGTAGTCTAGGCGACGCGATCCTCTATTCTTAGCGCAGCGCGGACTCCTGTCATAACGTTTCATCCCATGTGACTGCTGCAGTTGTCACATGGTCTCCAGCGTCATCCCAGGAGGCCGAGCTACGTTCAAAAGAGAGAGACGTGTCGCCTAGACTACGGCCGGGGCAAGTCGAAACTTTTTTTTCCCCTGCAGGATTTCCGCAGCGGACATGCCTCACGAAACCTGCGCCACTATTTGGTGTGGTTTTGCTGGCGGAATTTCTTGTGGCTACCAGGGCAGATAAGCTGTGTAGTCTTACTCAGCGTATCCGCCAAGTGTGTTCCTACCCTCATGATGCGCTCCTGAAGCTGCTGCCTGTCTTTAAATAGGCAATTGGTCCAGTAGAATTTGTAATAATTTTTTTGTGAACTAGTTTAAAAAAATACAAAACTTTTGTGTTAGGCTTTGTTCACATCAGCGTTGGAGGCTCCGTTGCAGATCTGACAGAATACCGGATACAATAGTGCAAGTCAATGGGTTTCGTTGGCGGCAGGTGTTGTCCGTTGTGCAGCGGAACAGGGGCTTCTTATTTTTCCGTTCTGCTCTGTCAGAGGAGAATAATGAAAAGCTGAAGGCAGGTGTCAACCCTGCCTAACATTTTGGGCATTTTGAGAAAAAAAAACTTGCACTCCCATGCAGGCGGAGCTTGTACGGAGCGGCGGTCAAGCATGTACTCTGCTGTTTCCGTCATTCCCATACACTTTGAATGAAATGGAAGCGTGCACGCTTGACCGCCACTCAATTCAATGTCCACCTCATTGTGGGGGTTTGGGACCCTCGTTCTTATAAACACAAAAAAAAAATTAAACTGTCAAATTATTGTTAACCTACCTGCTGGCCTGACTTTCTTGCTTCCCGCGCTGTTCCCTCGTTCTGGTCTCAGTTTTCCAGACCCAAGATGGCTGCTACTGCCTCAGACTTGCATGTGGAGAGCGTTGCCTGCCAGTCTGAGACATGCCCCCACCTCCTTCACTGCTCTCAGAAGGACAAGCACCGATGATGTCAGCGCTGTGTCCATCTCTTCTGACACTTCTTCTGGGTCCTTGACAGGGGTTCCGGCTGCAGCAACATCCTCACTGACAGCGCGTCAGTGGAGGACGGAGGAAGACATAGCACACCTCCAAGCCCTAGGGAATGTAATGGAGAGGTGTCAGTCAGACACCTCGATTACTAGCTCTGTTATACAGTGGAAAATTTATAAAAAACACTTTATTGAAATAAACTGCCCCTACAGCCCGCTTTGACCATTTTATTGGTAAAACTTCGATCCTACGACGATCTGACGTAGTCCAAGATACTGAAACCTGTAAAAAAAAAACACATATAAGAAAATATATAAGACAAGCATAGAATGATATACTTACATACAGAAGATGATTCATGACAACCCTGTCTTCCTCCATCCTCCCCTGACGCACTGTCAGTGAGGATGTTGCTGCAGCCGGAACCCCTGTCAAGGACCCAGCAGGAGACGTGTCAGAAGAGATGGACACAGCGCTGACATGATTGGTGCTTGTCCTTCTGAGAGCAGTGAGGGAGGTGGGGGCATGTCTCAGACTGGCAGGCAATGCTTTCTATATGCAAGTCTGAGACAGTAGCAGCCATCTTGGATTCTGGAAAACAGGGACGACCCACCCCTCCTGTGACTGCAATTGTTATGCCACTGTTTTAACAACCTTTTTCTCCTTTGCTCTTATACATCTATTTTTGATCATAGATGAGGTTTTAACCCCTAGGCACACCAGGACGAAACTGTACGTCCCTGCTGCCAGTGTCTTAGCGCACAAGGACGTACAGTTACTGAGTTTTTCCCGGTGCACACTGTCGGCGACAGTGTGCACCGGGAACCGGGAGGTCAGCTGTCGCCGACAGCTGACACTCCACTCTTGCCGACCAGCGGTCCTTTGCCGCTGATTTAGGCGAATTAACCCCTTAAATTCGGCGATCAGGTGCAATCGCCGAATTTTGGGGGTTTCTAACATATTGGCAGACCCCGGTCCGAAAACGTGGGGTTTGCCGATAGTTACTATGGCAAATGGAAGCCAAACAATGGCTTCCGGGTCTGCCATGGACGGAAGCCCATCAGGACCAACCTTTGGCTGGTCCTGATAGGCTTCCTGTCAGAGTGACAGGAAGTCACTGTGTCGTTCCCGATGGCACACTGTCGGCGACAGTGTGCATCGGGAACTTGGAGATCAGCTGTCCCCGACAGCTGACACTCCAGTGTTGCCGATCAGCGGCTCATCGCCGCTGATTTTGGCAATTAACCCGTTACATGCGGGGCTCGATTGCGATCTCCGCATGTAGCGGGTTTGTAGCGCATCAGCAGCCCCCATGCAATCGTGCGAGCTTCTGATGCTTGTGATGGCACCCTGGGGCCAGACAATGGCCCCCAGGTCTGCCATATATGTCAGCCTATGAGGATCAGCCTCTGCTGATCCTCGTAGATCAACTGTCAGAGTGACTGTGACGTCACACTGACAGCTGGAATACATTACACTACCTAGGTAGTGTAATGTATTCTAGCAGCGTTCAAAGCTGCAGGTCAAAAAAAGAAAGTGTAAAAAGTAAAAGAAAAGTTAATAAACAAAAATATAAAGTGTAAAAAGTAAAAAAAAGTTAATAAAAATGTTTTATTAAAGTGTAAAAATAAGTTGTTTTTTTTCCTATAATAAGTCATTTATTATAGGGAAAAAATGAAAACGTTAAAAAAAAGTGCACATATTTGGTATCACGGTGTTCGTAACGACCCAAACTATGAAACTATAATGTTAATTTTTCCGCACGGTGAACGCCGCAAACAAAATAAACGGAAAACTATGTCAGCATCGCTATTTCTTGGTCTCCACCCCTCCCAAGATATAGAATAAAAAGTGATCAAAAAGTCGCATTTACCCCAAAATCATACCAATAAAAACTACAACCCGTCCCGCAAAAAACAAGACCAACCACAGCTTTTTTGACGAAAAAATAAAAAAGTTACGGCTGAGAATAGCGTGTCTCAGAAAATAAATTATTTTATAGAAACGTCATTTTATTGTGCAAACGCTGCAAAACTTAAAAAAAAACTATACATATATGGTATCGCCGTAATCGTACCGACCGGCAGAATAAAGTAAAACATAATTTATTGCGCACGGTGAACGCTGTAAGAAATAAAGAATTGAAAGTGCAAAAATCGTTGTTCTTTGGTCACCTTAGCTCTAAAAAAGATCCTGAGGGGTCAAAATGCTCACTATACACCTAGAAAAATTCCTTGAGGGGTGTAGTTTCCAAAATGGGGTCACTTTTGGGGGGTTTCCACTGTTTTGGTCGCAAACCCGACATGGCACTAAAAACCAATCCAGCAAAATCTGCGCTCCAAAATCCAAAAGGCGCTCCCTCCATTCTGAGCCCTGCTGTGGGTCCAAATATCAGTTTACGACCACATATGGGGTATTGCCGTAATCGGGAGAAATTTCTTTACAAATTTTGGGGTGCTTTTTCTCCTTTATTCCTTGTAAAAATGAAAAAATTCTATGTTTCCACAGAAAAATAGGTGATTTTCATCTTCACAGACTAATTCCACTAAATTCTGCAAAAAAACTGTGTGGTCAAAATGTTAACTATACCCCGAGAAAAATGCCTTGAGGGGTGTAGTTTCCAAAATGGGTCACTTTTGGGGGGTTTCGACTGTTTAGGTACCACAAGACCTCTTCAAACCTGACAAGGTGCCTAAAATATATTCCTAAAAAAAGGAGGCCCCAAAATCCACTAGCTGCTCCTTTGCTTCTGAGGCCGGTGCTTCAGTCCATTAGGACACTAGGGCCACATGTGGGGTATTTCTAAAATCTGCAGAATCTGGGCAATAAATATTGAGTTGTATTTCTTTGGTAAAACCTTCTGTGTTACAGATTTTTTTTTATTACAAATGAATTGCGGCAACAAAATTGAAATTTGTAAATTTCACCTCCACTTTGCCTTAATTCCTGTGAAACGCCTAAAGGGTTCAAATACTTTCTGAATGTGGTTTTGAATACTTTGAGGGGTGCAGTTTTCAAAATGGGGTGATCTATTGGGGGATTCTAATATATAAGGCCCTCAAAACCACTTCAGAACTGAACTGGTCCCTGAAAAAATGGCCTATTGACATTTTCTTGAAAATATGAGAAATTACTGCTAAAGTTCTAAGCCTTGTAACGTCCTAGAAAAATAAAAGTACGTGAAAAAAAATGATGCAAACATAAAGTAGACGTATGGGGATGTTAACTAGTAACTATTTTGTGTGGTATTACTATCTGTTTTACAAGCAAACACATTTACATTTAGAAAAATTTTAATTTTTGCAAATTTTTGCTAAAATGTAAAGTTTTTCACAAATAAATATTGAATTTATTGACCAAATTTTTTCACTAACATAAAGTACAATATGTCACGAGAAAACATTCTCAGAATCGCTTGGATAGGTAAAAGCGTTCCGGAGTTATTACCACATAAAGTGACACATGTCAGATTTGAAAAAATCGGCTGTGCCACAAGGCCAAAACAGGCTGCATCCTGAAGGGGTTAAGATTGTACCAAAACAAATCCTGTATCTTCTATTTTGTTTATGTGAACCTGTTGGCCTGTTAACCCCTTGAGTACCCAGCTCATTTTGGCCTTGAGGACCAGACCCTTTTTTCAAATATGACATGTGTCACTTTATGTGGTAATAACTCCGGAATGCTTTTACCTATCCAATTGATTCTGAGATTGTTTTCTCGTGACATATTGTACTTTATGTTAGTGAAAAAATTTGGTCAATAAATTCATTACTTATTTGTGAAAAACACGAAAATTTAGAGAAAATTTGAAGAAATTATGATTTTTCCAATTTTAAATTTATCTGCTTGTAAAACAGATAGTAATACCACAAAAAATAGTTACTAATTAACATTTCCCATATGTATACTTTATGTTTGCATTGTTTTTTGAACATCCTTTTATTTTTCTATGACGTTACAAGGCTTAGAACTTTAGCAGCAATTTCTCATATTTTTAAAAAAATTTCAAAAAGCTATTTTTTTCAGGGACAAGCTCAGTTCTGAAGTGGTTTTGAGGGCCCTATATATTAGAAACCACCATAAAACAGCCCATTTTGAAAATAGAACCCCTCAAAGTATCCAAAACAGCATTCAGAAAGTGTTTCAACCCTTTAGGCCGTTTTACAGGAATTGAAGGAAAGTAGAGCTGAAATTTTCAAATTTCATTTTTTTTTTACAAAATTCATATGTAATAAAAAAAAAATTGTACCACAGAAGGTTTTACCTGAGAAACGCATCTCAATTTTTATTGCCCAGGTTCTGCAGTTTTTAGAAACATTCCCACATGTGGCCCTAGTGTGCTAATGGACTGAAACACAGGCCTCAGAAGCAAAGGAGCACCTTGTGGATTTTGGGGCCTCCTTTTTTCAGAATATATTTTAGGCACCATGTCAGGTGTGAAGAGGTCTTGTGGTGCCAAAACAGTGGAAACCCCCAAAAGTGACCCCCATTTTTTAAACTACACCCCTCAGGGAATTTATCTAGGGGTGTAGTTAGTATTTTGACCCCACAGGTATTTTGCTATATTTATTGGAGTT
The DNA here is from genome assembly GCF_050947455.1 of Rhinoderma darwinii. Lineage (NCBI taxonomy): Eukaryota > Metazoa > Chordata > Amphibia > Anura > Rhinodermatidae > Rhinoderma > Rhinoderma darwinii. The sequence continues at coordinate 272,458,641 of NC_134690.1, read as the reverse complement.
AGTCTGTGAAAATGAAAATCTACTTTTTTTCTGGAAAAACTTAAAAATGTCTAATTTTTGCAAGAAATAAAGGAGAAAAAGCACCTCAACATTTGTAAAACAATTTCTCCCGATTACGGAAATACCCCAAATGTGGTAATAAACTGCTGTTTGGACCCAAAGCAGGGCTCAGTAGGGAAGGAGCGCCATTTCGATTTTGGAGCTCTGATTTTACTGGAATGGTTTTCGGTGCCCTGTCACGTTCGGTGCAACGCCCTGGAGGGTCCTAAATAGTGGAAACCCCCCAAAAGTGAGCCTATTTTGGAAACTATACCCCTCAAGGAATTTTTCTACTGGTATAGTTAGCATTTTGACCCCACAGGTTTTTTGCTGAATTTATTGGTATTAGTCTGTGAAGATGAAAAGAGACTTTTTTTTTGAAAAAAATAAAGAATTTTCTAATTTTTATAAGGAATAAAGGAGAAAAAGCACCTCAACATTTGTAAAGCAATTTCCCCTGATTACGGTAATACCCCAAATGTGGTAATAAACTGCTGTTTGGACCCACGGCAGGGCTCAGAAGGGACGGAGCACCATTTGGATTTTGCAGGTCAGATTCTGCCAAATTGGTTTCTGGGGGCCATGTCGCATTTGCAGAGTCCCTGAAGTACCAGTACGGTAGAAATTCCCCAGGTGTGATCCCAATTTGGAGACTATACCCCTGAAAGAATTAAATTAGAGGTGTAGTGAGCATTTTGAGCCCGTCAGGTGTTTTATAGATTTTATTAGAATTGGTCCGTGAAAATGAAAAAAAATTTTTCCCCAATAACCTGTAGATTTAGCTCATAATTTTTCAGTTCCACAAGGCATACAGGAGAAAAGACACACCAAAATGTGTTACACAATTTCTCCTGAGTAGGGAAATACCTCATATGTGGTTGTAAACGGCTATTTGGACATACGGCAAGGGTCTAAACGGAAAAAGCGCAATTTCGTTTTTGGAGTGGAGATTTTACAAAATTTGTTTTTGACACCATGTTGCATTGCGCTGAGGTACCAGTACAGTGAAAACTCCCGAGAAGTGACCCCATTTAGGAAACTACACCCCTCAAGGAATTCATCTAGAAGTGTAGTGAGCATTTTGACTCCCAAAGGTTTTGCAGAAATTAGTGCACAGTGGATGTTGCAGATTGAAAATTGCCATTTTCCACTGATATGCTATTTCAGTGCCCAATGTGTTGGGCCCAGCTTGTACCACTGGAGACATACGCCCCATAAATTGTTAAGCGGTTCTCCAGAGTATGGTAATACCCCATATGTGGTCATAAACTGCTGTTTGGGCACACTGCCAGGCCCAGAAGGAGCGCCATTTGGCTTTTGGAGCGCAGATTTTGCTTGGTAGTAGTTTTGTTTAGTGTTTTACTGGTGTTTCAGTTTATAATGTGGGGGCATATGTTAGCTGGGCGGAGTGCATCAGGGTATATGTTAGCTGGGTGGAGTGTATCAGGGTATATGTAAGCTGTGCAGAGTTCATCAGGGTATATGTTAGCTGGGCGGAGTGTATGAGGGTATATGTAAGCTGTGCGGAGTACATCAGGGTATATGTAAGCTGGGCGGAGTACATCAGGGTATATGTAAGCTGCGCGGAGTACATTAGGATAGATGTAAGCTGCGCGGAGTACATCAGGGTATATGTAAGTTGGGCGGAGTACATCAGGGTATATGTAAGCTATGTGGAGTACATCACGGTATATGTAAGCTGGGCGGAGTGCAACAGGTCATAATAGGATGATGTAATAATGGGGAGAATGAATAATAAAATTAATTATCCATGGATAGTGACATACGCTTTGAACCAATACTTTATGCACAGGCCGGATTATTGGGTGCAGGAGTCGCACTTCTAAAGGGTGTCTGTGGTGTTGTACAAAACATCCGCACTCCAGCATTGCCTAATCTTTGACTTCTTCACTAGCCCTATATGTAGCACAGACCCCAAAATGTCATAGTTTTCGCTGCATTTACAGGGTCTACCAGTGGGGGCTGCAAATGATGACGTGGGGTTTTAGGTGAAGAACTGCTGCACATATAAATTAGTCTGGGCCGTCGTTTTGCATTATTGCGTTCCAAGAGTCCTAACTTTTTATTTTTCCGTTGACGAGCTGTGTGAGTGCTTGATTTTCATGAGACGAGCTGTTGTTTTTATTAGTATCATTTTGGGGTACATGCGATAATTTGATCAGTTTTTATTCCATTTTTTGTGAGGTGAGACCAAAAAACAGAAATTTTTTCACTGTTTTTTTTTTTTTATTTTAACGGCGTTCTCTGTGCAGTATAAACAACATGTTTACTTTATTCTGCGGTTCGATACGATTATGGCAATACCAAATTTATATAGTTTTTATGTTTTACTACTTTTACAAAATCAAAACACTTTTTTCTAAATAAAATGTTTTAGTGTCACCATGTCATGAGAGCCATAACTTTTAATTTTTTTGTCGATGGTGCTTTGTGAGGGCTTGTTTTTTGCGTGACACACTGTAGTTTTTATTGGTAGCATGTTTAGCTACGCGCGACTTTTTGATCACTTTTTATTCAATTTTTTTGGAAATTCTGCCATTGTTTTTTATTGTATTTTTTTTACGGTGTTCACCGTGCGGGATAAATAATATGATATTTTTTTAGGTCAGGTCGATATGAACGCGGCGATACCCATTATGTCTAGTTTTTTTCTTTCTTTTTTCTTTCTAATTATAAAGGGCTTGATCAGGGAAACTGGGCGATTATCGTTTTTATTACGTAAAACGTTTATTTATCTAAAACTTTTTATTTTACTTTTACTAGGAGACTGGAAGTCTGATCCCCTGTACAATACACTGCACTACTTCTGTATGTACTTGTGTAGTGCAGTGTATTGTAACTGTCACTTTACAACTGACAGTTGAGCCTATTACATCCTGCCTTGTGCAGGACCTAATAGGCTCCCATACCTGGCAACCAGGCTTCCTGGTTGCCATTGCAACCATCAGAAACCCGCGATTTTTTTGCGGGGGGGGGCAATGGGGTGCAGAGGGAGCCCCCTCCCTCTGTATCAATCACTTAAATGCCGCTGTCACTATTGACAGCGGCATTTAAGGGGTTAAACTACAGCGATCGTAGAGAACAGTGATCACTGTTGTTGAAGTGGGCTGTCGGCTCTATATTACAGCCGACACCCGATCAAGATGGAGCGCGCACAGCTCCTGTGCCCGCTTCATCCTCAGGGCGTTACCATACGCCCATTTTCGGGAAGGGGTTAATAAAAATAGTGTTTTTTTGTTTTTTTACATAGCTTTCTCTGATCACCTCACGGATCTCACAGAAATGAGGAGATCAGAGAAAGTGACAGGAGCTTTCTCCTGTAGATGACGTCACAGACGGCTGTGATTGGTCAGTCTCTGAAGACTGACCAATCACAGCAATCGCCGGCACGGGGGCCTGCTAATTGGTCCCCAGGCCGGTAATAGAGACGTTAGCTGTCGCCGCTGTTATATCACTATGTGATTTCACATAGTGACAGTTTATTCCTGCTCCGCAATAGTACGGCGCAGGTCCGCTTCAATAAGAGGCGTGTGCCGTACTATTGCAGAGCAGGTACGCAACGGGTTAATGTTGCCCTAACTGCAGGCAGTATGATATAGTGACAGATGCACTGATTAAACTAAGCTATGTGTTACTTTAAAGTGCTGCGTCATTTTAGAGACGTCATAGCTTTAGCACTCGTTTGTGTCCATTGTTAGGGCAGCATGAGTGTGCTAAAAGGTTCCTTTTAAAGGGATTTTCCAGTCCCTAAAAATTGACGGCCGATCCTCAGGATAGACCATCAATAGTTTATTTGTCGGTCCGAGCGCTGCTTCCTCTTCATTTCTACTGGCTCACTGTGAATCGTCGACACGGATGTAGTGGCGATTCACAGTATTGCAGCCTTCTCCCAATTAAGTGAATGTGAGAAGGCTGCAATACTCTGAATTGCACTACATCTGTGTCGACGATTCTCAGAGAGGAAGTAGAAATGAAGGGGTAGCGTGATGTAGTGCTGGACGGAGTACCGTTAACATGCGGTGCCACGGTAGGGGGGCCCAGACAATTTAGCTGTATGGGGCCCTGAAATTCCTGATGGCGGCCCTTCCTGCTCCACCAACAAAAACGCTAAGTATCATAGTGTAGCCACGGCTACACTTTACCTCTCCCTGTTTGTCCCTGAGTTAACTCCTTGCTGCCCTGAGTTCCCTGAGCAACCCTTGCTGCGCCTGAGTCCCTGTTAAACCCTTGCTGTCCCTGAGTAATCTTTGCTGTCCCAGAAGTTAACCCTTGCTGTCCCTGAAGTTAACCCTTGCTGTCCCTGAGTAACACTTGCTGTCCCTGAGTAACACTTGCTGTCCCTGAGTAACCCTTGCTGTCTCTGAGTTAACCCCTTGCTGCCCGAGTCCCTGAGTTAACCCTTACTTCCCCTTGCAGTCCCTAAATTAAACTTTTGCTGACCTGCTCATCCCTTGTTGTATCCCTGCTTAACCCTTGAAACTGTGAAGGATGATTTATTTGCTTATATTCTCTGTATGAAATTACATTGTGAATTATCAAGCAGGATGCTGAATTACTAAGATATGTATTATGTGAAAGTGATGATAATGTTTAAATGATTTAGTTTCGTGCAGCAGCCATCTTGTCTGGAGTTCCCATCTTGGTTTTATTGTAGTGAATAGAAAAGTCATTGTTCCTTTAATACAAGTAATGTTGATTTCGTATGTTTTATCTTTGACCTTGGTTCCCATGCGAAGTTGGTAAAGAATGGACAGGGAGGGAGATGGGAGGGTGGCAAGTATGCGTGAAGGAAGGTCTCTCTCCCATCTCCCCGGAAATATTCTGTCCAAAGGAGATAAGGCCACCTGCAAAACCTAATGTGGGAAGAATTATAATGATGTATCTGGGATGTATTTTATTGTATGCTTTTTACTGAATAACAAATATTGTTAAATTTTCTCTGATTGGTTTACCTCAAGCCTACACCCCTTCTGAATTTCAATTTAACAGTTTGAGTTTGGTAATAAATCCTTCAGAGGAGCATTTTGAACATATCAGCATGTCTGTGTGTTTTCTTTTCCTCTCTCGATATATATCGGTGAAATATCCTAATTAGGATACTGACTAATGGGATCTGGCCTTGAGAGTCTGTTTGGACTCGTATAAATTTCAGTCTAATATATTTTGAGCGATGGATTTCCACGACAGTAATGGTGCCGAAACCCGGGAAGATTGCACGTCTGATAAGCTGTCACTGGAGAGGTCTGGCTTTGCATCTGTGAATTACAAAAAACCGCGGTAGGTAAGGAGCTTATTCTTACACCATTCACACATGTATTGCGTAAGCCTTGGAATCTAGTTGTCAGACGTCACTTCTTTTTGGACGAGGCCTCCTTAGTCACAAGTGGGTTGAAAGATGGATCCAAAAAGGTATGTTGAAGCTTTTTGTGTGATGAAGGATTGCACTTGTGTACGTGATCTTAAACTGTTGATATGAAAGACATGAGAGAATTTTTGCCAGCAATTACATTGTTAACCAGAAAAATTGTGAGAAGTGTAAGACCTCCGCCTTTGGAATGCAGTGACGTAGCGCATGGCGGAGAGAAGTCGTAACTCACATGTGAAGTATTTGAAATGAAAAGATTGTAGTCTGGACTGTGAGGAAAAAACAAAACTTGTGCTTGCTGCTTTGTTGTAGTGTCATTTGTTATTTAGTTGTGTAAAATTGTTGAGGATTAATAGTTGTTCTGTTACCCGTTTGTCTGGGATTATAGTTGGGAGGTAATTGACTGTTTGTAGGTGAGAGGACAGTTGGATAGTTGTGAGTAATATCCTGTAGTACCACAGGGGCTTCAATGGTTAAGTCCTGATAATGTAGAATCCAGTGCAAGGAGAAGCAATTGTGTCTATATTGAATTTGCACTCAATACCATTACCCAGTGCAACAGGGAAAACTTTGAATACTGTATTAGAAAATCATTTATATTTTCCTAACTCATTGCCAGACAGTGATATTGTGTGTAAGGGTCCATAAACCAGTTGTATGCATTGCCAGACTGGCATAAGGTGGGAATCAGTACAGACTGATTTCTAGCACATGATAATCCGGCATATACACTTTGATGTAACATAACATCCAAGTAATTAAGTCTGTAGTAGTATAACATCAGACCGCTGGATTGAATACTGTTGTAATATAACATCCTGTATTCAATGAATGACCCTGACACTTACCCCAGGTGCCACCTGTGTCGTAGTAGTAATTACAGTGAAGGACATTGGTATTGGCTCAGACCCAGAGCCCCTAAAGAAATCATCACCAACATACATAACAGCCCCCTAAACTGCAACCCACAGAGTGAACGGCTGAGCGGGGAGGATAATATATATGTTACCAAATATAATTTGCATGTGAAACCATTGCAAAGTGCTAGAGGAAAGAGTTTGGGATATATGCTACATCACGGGCTGTATGAACCGAAAGACACACCCCCCGGCAGCAAGTGTTCTGCATAAGTGAAGTGTTACCAACTCCTGCTTGAATCAATGGAGGTTCATGCATTTTGTCTGTTCTCGATGTTCAATACAGTGAGGGATCAGAGGATCATACTGCTAGAATGTCTGGAGGAACGACTTTTGATATCGTATTGGTAAGACAGTCTAGGAGATAGACTGGTCTGAGATATCTGTCGGCAAACGTGGCCTGTTTGCCTGGAGGTGGGGGATTTACCGGAAATCACCCTACTGCTCTCCGACAATGGGGTCAGGAAGAAGTTGGACAAAGATGCTTTGGGGCACTGGTCCCGGCCAACATTAGAATGAGCAAAAGGAGCTGGGGCTTTAATTGTAAAGTATGTGAAGGCAAAATAACACACTGAAAAAAAAATTGTTGAAGAGGCTGGCAGCCGTAAGAAGGATGTTTGCATGTGATAAAGACAATGGTTTGTGGAAAGTTGAGAAAGGGAGTGGAGTGGCCAGGACAAGGCATTAGTTAAAAGGACAAAGCAGGTGATTACAGGTGGTTACAAGTACGATGATGTGAGAAAGAACAATTTAAATACAGGTGTAAATTTTCATTGGAAGAGTGAAGAAAACGGAGCAGCCAGGTACATTGCAGTGACTAACGTGGGTCAGAACGGGGGGAGTGTAATGTGAACATGTGTGATGTGATGAGACATCTGTGTGATGTGTGTAATGTAACATGTCTGAAGTTTGAAACTAATGGCCACAATAAAAGCAGAACTATATTGTATGTTTCCTATTTTTAACAGCAGTAATGTCTAAAAATTTTAGTGTTTTGTGTATGGGGTTAAAATCAGTTCCACTTTTTTTTCATTTTTTTTTTATGGAACGTGTCTTATCTTCGCGCACGCGCAGTCGTCTGCAACTACACCAAGCGAGAAAAATATTACAGCCGGCTGGATCTGTTTGTAAAAAGATAAAAGCTATACTGCATATTAATGTGTTATAATGTGATAAGATTTAATGTTGGAATGTTTTGATGTAAATTCAAATGTATTAAACTACAGATATTGTGAGACACGGGGTTTTGAAAATGTATGTGCCCCCTCTGTTCCCTATTTTTATGTATAGTTTATTGGTTTGCAGTAATTACTATTACCGGATATATTATTTTCTGTGTTATTGAATAACTAATTACATTTGTCTTGTTTGGTTTTTTTTTCACACATGAGGCACGTGCTATGGTGCTGCCTAAATGTTATTTTTGAAAATGTGAGATGTTTTACAGGTAAATGGTTGCAGGTCATTTTAAAGATAAAATTTATTTTTGTCAGGAGAAAGTCATTTTTGTTCCAGGCTGTTGTGTATTACAGGGGGTTAAATTAGTGCCACCCCGATAGAGTGCCTAATTTTATTATGTTGATATGTAGTTTTGAACCCTGCTACATTACTTTCGCAGAGTCCAAATAGGAGGGAATGGTGAAGGGACTGATCAGGTAGTTTTGTTTTGTGTTTTATTTTGTTTTGAATTAATGAATTTGGTTCTAGGAGATCTACAAAATGTGTGTGAGCTTCAAGGAGTAATCCAGATTAAATGTGTATGACAGTAAAATACATTTTGAGGTTTTTCTGTGTAGATGGTTCCAGATCCTTCCAGAACGGTGAATATGGCACTGGGTAAGCTGTGCTGTAGTCTCCACCCAATATGAGGTATTGTGTAAAAGACCATCCCCCTCCAGCAAATTTACACAGGAGAAAGAGGTGACGTCACTCACAGATGAGTCTTTACAGATTTAGATGGGGAGAAGGCAAAACAAAAAAAATTGTTTGAATATTGTTTATTTTATGCCAGATTTCAGTAACATATTTTGTTTGTTTTTGTATTAATCAGGTATTTACAGGACCTGGTGGGTGGGATTTACAAGTGTTCTGGATTATCAGATGAATGTGGAACAATAAAACTCCACCCTTTTGAAATGTTCTATCTATATGTGACGTGGGTTTTCAATGTAAATTTGTAATGTAGACATACTTCATCATATACAGTATGTGTAGAACAGGATACGAGGCACAAGGTAAATTACCCAGAAACCACTCTCACCTTCTTGTTCATCTCAAGGAGCAGAGCTGGAGGTGCACGCTGAGGCTTGTAACCTGGCAGAAGGTAAGACGGCCGACATTTACACTGACTCTAGGTACACTTTTGGCATCGCCCACAATTATGGGCCCATTGGTAGTAGGAACTTTATTGGATCATTGGGTAAGCCAATTGAGAGAGCAAGAGAAAACAGACCTGACAATAAGGGTATATGCAGCCAGGTATCAGTAAATTGGCTTGTCCCTGGATACAATAATGCCACCACTAGGTTTGTAGCAGCCGGCATGATGTGCGCACGGCGTGACATAGGTAAAACAGCAAAGGTACCTGTGAAAAGTGCAGCCCGGCCAGATTAACAGTCCCAGCGACTGCAGAACATACAACTACCCGAGGTAGAAGTGTATGACAATGTGCTCGTGTGTGTAGATCTGTTCTCAGGGGGGCCTGAAGCCCGGCCTGTATTTTCCCCACTGCAGACGTTGTGTGTAAGTGACAGGGGAACAATGTTATCCCAAGTATTGACCTAGTGTTTGTACAATAAGATGTCAGCAGTTCTCCAGATGTTATTCCAAAGTTAGTTTGTTTAATAATTGTATTTAAGAAGTGTTGTGGGAATATTAAATACTGAAGTTAAATTTTATGTAAAGTTCTGGATCAGCCTTAGCATTGGACTATTAGAGTCATGTGTCAGATAAAAGGTACAGAAGTGGAATATTACAATTTGAAAACATTTTTAGTTATTTGTTTTTTGTCGTTGTTATTGTGAAAGGAAAATTCTGTGCAGTGTTTATGTGTGTGTGTGTGTGTGTGTGTGTGTGTATATATATATATATATATAAAGAAGAAAAATGAGTTTGCATGTATCATTTCTAGTTATTGCTCAATGTGAACGTTTGATGTAAAGATGTTATTTGTTAATGTTTTTCTTCAAATTAATTATTTGATTAAGATCAATTAATGTTTATACAATGAAAAAGTTTGTTCTCCACAGGAAGAGTCCAACTGGGAGCGGAAGGCGTGAGAACCAGATTCTAACAGAATGTGGACAGATAAGGGAAGGTGAACCGGTAACACCCAAGGCACTCTTGATGGCACTTGCATTGATGGTGTATGACCTCACATATGCCCCAAGACTGCAAGGATCGATTTGGTAAGATCTAATTGGTATGTCCCAGGCTTTACAGCTGTTGCTGCTAAATTCTGTTAGAGCTGTTTGATTTGCCTACAGAACAGTCCTGGCAGACCGGTGCCAACCTTATCATACCCGCCTCCCACGAAGAGAACAGGCCTTGAGAGGCCTTCCCATGCAATACAAATTAGAGTAAGAAAAATTGGTTTGCGACATTTGTCATATAAACATGTGGAATCTGTGTATATTTTGGTGAGCTGGAAATGTTCCAGGCAATCAGCTCAGATCAAGATACAAATCCTGCTGGAAAGCGTGACACCAAGTGCAAATGAAATGTACCCAATAATTACACATCTTCTAGGTGCCATGTCCATTGGAACAGAGAAGTTTTTTTTTTATATAAAAGGTGTTTGTTTGATTTAGTTTAAGGGCCTGACATTGTTATTGTATGTACTTAGAACAACTTTTATAGTACGTAGATGTTATCACCAGATTAGTATTTATTTTAACAATTGACAAGGGTTGGGGGTCCCCAGCAAGTGCCAGTAAACATGAACTAAAAGATTTTTAATACGATGAACTCCATTACTGAGGTGCGGCAGGCTCAGCCGGAGCCAGTACAAAGCGTTTGTCATGAACTGACGGCAGTGTCACAATTCCAAGCAGCCGCCCAGACAAGTAACTTACTGGAGGAAGAAGGCAGATGCGGAGTGTTTGTGGTGGTCACAATAACACTCCACTAATGCGCCTACGTGAGATCTCACCCCAGGCTCACAGCATGAGGTGCTATATACAGCCCGGTGACGTATACAAAAAGAGACGGGGTCTCAAAGATGAGAAGGACCAAACCAAGTCCTGATGACATCAGCAAAGTTCAAAGTAAAGACCAAAGACCTGAGTGAATCCGTCAGCAGTATCAAGTGTTTTAATCAGAAGACAGGAGAAGAAGAGGACGATGATGTACAGGACTTGTCAATACACTGGTGGGACCCCATACCCTAACCGGACATTGGTGATGGCATTATATTAGTTGTGGCCCTATTGATATATTGCTTGAGTTTCATAATCATAATATATAATTTCTGTAATTTAATATGAGAAAAAGGGGGGTTTGTGAAGGATGATTTATTTGCTTATATTCTCTGTATGAAATTACATTGTGAATTATCAAGCAGGATGCCGAATTACTAAGATATGTATTATGTGAAAGTGATAATAATGTTTAAATGATTTCGTTTCGTGCAGCAGCCATCTTGTCTGGAGTTCCCATCTTGGTTTTATTGTAGTAAATAGAAAAGTCATTGTTCCTTTAATACAAGTAATGTTGATTTCGTATGTTTTATCTGTGACCTTGGTTCCCATGCGAAGTTGGTAAAGAATGGACAGGGAGGGAGATGGGAGGGTGGCAAGTATGCGTGAAGGAAGGTCTCTCTCCCATCTCCACGGGAATATTCTGTCCAAAAGAGATAAGGCCACCTGCAAAACCTAATGTGTGAAGAATTATAATGATGTATCTGGGATGTATTTTATTGTATGCTTTTTACTGAATAACAAATATTGTTACATTGTCTCTGATTGGTTTACCTCAAGCCTACACCCCTTCTGAATTTCAGTTTAACAGTTTGAGTTTGGTAATAAATCCTTCAGAGGAGCATTTTGAACATATCAACATGTCTGTGTGTTTTCTTCTCCTCTCTCGATATATATCGGTGAAATATCCTAATTAGGATACTGACTAATGGGGTCTGGCCTTGAGAGTCTGTTTGGACTCGTATAAATTTCAGTCTAATATATTTTGAGCGATGGATTTCCACGACAAAACGTTTAACCCTTCCCATTGTTAATGCTTTACCTGATTGACCCTCAGCATACAGGGACAGTTATATTAGGAGTGAGTGGGACAGAGATAGTGAGCGTGTGAAAATTACAAGTAGCTAATGTGTATTGTATTGTAACGTAACTTCTACGTATGTTTGGGTAAGTGGGTGGCGGTATAGATTAGGATTGTGATACCGTGTTTATACTGTACTGTGATAAGTTACTGTGTTTGGTGTATTTTATATATGAAAGTGATTACTGTATGTTAATAAATATTATCTTTATTTACCATACGGTCTTATTCCCTTGAGTAGCAGCAAAGCACTTAGAGCGACGTTAGTACAAAGAAAAGGTAGGGGAACTAGGCATAACTCTAGTGACCCTGATTATAAAGGAGGATACCCCACTCCCTTTTACAGTTGGCATAGTTTTTAAATATCCTTTTATTTTTTTAGGACATTACAAGGCTTTTAAAGAGAACCTTTTACCTGCCCATACATGTGCAGCAAAGTGCACTGCTGTACAAACCTTGTCTCACTTAATTTTTTTTCTATCTTCCTCCGTTATTTAGATATCAAAGCCGTTATATTTGGTGCCCAATATGCAAATAACACCCTGAACTGTCTATGGGGTGTGCAAATGGCATGGGGGCGTGTTACTTATCGCTGTGACAATGTCCAATCAGCTACGGACAGTGTCACAGCGGCTTCTTTCACTGTCTGACAAGAGCTGGAGAGCGTCCGCACGTGCACGCACAGCTCCGCCGCCGCCACGGAACAGAAGAGGAGAAGAAGAAAGTGAATTATTTTTCTTCTGTTCCGTGGCGACTGGAGTATCGTCGTCAGCAGTGTCGGAGCTGTGCGCTCGTGTGTGCACTCGCACACTCTCACTCTTCAGCTCTTGGCAGACAAGGACAACAAGACTGTGCCCATATGCACACCACCGACATTGCTGCCGACGATACTCCGCCATGGAACAGAAGAAGAAGAATTAACGGGCGTAATTATTTATCATGTATCATGGATATATTTTCAGGATGCAGCCAGGTCTAGTGCTGGGGAGAATGGTTTGTCAGTAAATTGGAAGGTGCTGGGCAGCCCCCTTTTTTAATATTAAGGGAGTGAGTAATAGGCTGTAAGCCAGCATGGTGCACTACATGCACCCATGTGACTGACATGCTTATAAAAGCTACATTTGTGTGCAATGATAATACTAAGCAGCCACCCCCTCATGAATAGTAGGTGTGTGAGTGGTTGTTTTATCTGTATTTTGCACCTGTGTGATCTCCCTCTATGTAGCATTGTGGTTTGTCTGCGTCCTGCCGAGAGGTGTCATGGCCTGTTCAGTGATTTTAAACAAATATAGTTCTTTTTCAGTGATTTGTCCACAAGGAATAAAGGTGAAAAAGCACCCCAACATTTATAAAGCAATTTCTCCCGAGTACGGCAATACCCCATATGTGGTCATAAACTGTTGTTTGGACACACGGCACAGCTCAGAAGGAAGGAGCGCCATTGGCTTTTGAAATGTAGATTTAGCTGGATTTGTTTCTGGGCGCAATGTCGCATTTGCAAAGCCCCTGCAGTAAAAGTACAGTGGAAGCTCCCCAAAAGTGACTCCAATTGTGAAACTACACCCCTTGAGGAATTAATCTAGGGGTATAGTAAGAATTTTGACCCGATCGATTTTATGCTGAATTAATTAGACTAAGGCCTCATTCACACGACCGTAGCCATGTGCACGCCCGTGATTTTCGGGTCGGCCGGCAGCGGACTGTCAGCCGCGAGACACCCGCAAATCGCAGGCAATGCACATGGCCGCGGCCATTATTTTCAATGAGACCGGACCGCAGAAGACGGCCGTAATAAGACAAGTCTGTTCTTTCTGTGGAGCAGGCTCCCGGGCCATGCACAGACCATAAAAACTAAGGTCGTGTGCATGGCCCCATAGAAATGAATGGGGCCGCAATTCTCCCGTGGATTTTGGTAGGAATTGCAGCCACAAAAGCACGTTCGTGTGCATGGGGCCTAAGGCCCCATGCACACAAACGTGTTTTTGCAGTCCCATTCATTTCTATGGGCCCATGCATACGACCGTGGTTTCCACGGTCCGTGCATTGCCCAGGAGCCTAGACCACAAAAAGATAGGACATGTCTTATTACGGCTGTGTTTTGCGGTCCAGGCTCATAAAAATGAATGCACACGGCCATGTGCATGGACCTCGTTTTGCGGGCGGCCCGCGGGTGACACTCCACGGCCGTCCGAGCTGAAAATCACGGCCGCGCACACCACTACGGTCATGTGCATGAAGTTTTAAGCCGTGAAAATAAAAAAATATATTGGTAAAATGGCGAATGGTACTGATAGTTCCTGTCTCGCAAGCGCAATAGTAATCAATTGTATTTGCATCCTAAGGATGCGGATACAATTGGGTGAGAGGTCCCGCTTCAGTGACAATACACTGACTAGTCAGTAACCAGGCTGCGTCATCCGGGGGTAACGGCGCAGTCGGTTTGATAATGTAATCACGCTGACGGCGTCATTGCTAAAACGCCGAATGGCGAGGTGGGTACTGATAGTTCCTGTCTCGCCAGCGCAATAGTAATCAATTATATTTGCGTCCTAAGGATGCGGATACAATTGGGGGAGAGGTCCCGCTTCAGTGATAATACACTCACTAGTCAGTAACCAGGCAGCGTCATTCAGGGGTAACGGCGTAGTCGGTTTGATAATGTAATTACGCTGACTGCGTCATTGCTAAAGCGCTAAATGTTGAGGTGGGTACTGATAGTTCCCGTCTCGCCAGCGCAATAGTAATCAATTGTATTTGTGTCCTAAGAACGTGGATACAATTGGTTGAGAGGTCCCGCTTCACCCTGGTTCTCTGAATTTTAACAACCGGATCGGGAGAACCGGGGCGAACTAAGCCCCCTTCCAGCCTCGGGCCCCGGGCTCTTGCCCAGATTGCCCTCATGGTAATTCGCCCCTGATCTCCACAAGTGTATGGGGTTAAGAGAAGAGTGAACGAATATCTGGTCTATGAAAGTGTATGCATAAAACATGGGGTTATACAGCTGAAAATGCTTTGTTAAAAATGGATCTGCTGGGATATTGATTTATAGATCCATTTTCAACTTTTTTCATTGAGATGTAGATTCCATTTTCAAAATTTGTAATCTCCATGCCAATAATAAACAGAAAAGAGGCCTTTTTTTTTCTTTTCTCTCCTTTTCTTTTCTTTCTTGTGCTTCATCTGGTTGTATTGTCCTATGTGTTGCAAGGGTCTGGGAAGGGGTAGGAAGAGAGCATTGTGTTTATGCTCTCTTAAAATATGTATGTATTTTTATTACGATGCAGCATAAAAATTGTAAATTAAAATTTGGAAACAAATAAAATGTTAAAACCTGAGCTCAGATTGGTTGCTATTAGCAACAAGGCCAGTACTTATAAATCAGACCATTTAACTTTTTTCTTTAACTCAAATTGTCACAGTTAAAAAAAAAATTTATGAGAGTCAAACGGGTTTATTAACTTATGCAGGCCATATCTACAATTATGCAGTAGCAGATAATAAATATATATGCTTGACTTCATCGCGTAACTCATATTTGAGTAACCAAGCCTAGTGCTAGCATTTAGACTTATTGTTTAATATGTATTACTTGAAAGAAAGTATAGAAAACAGAACTGTTGACATACCCAATTCATACCAATGGGTTTTAAAAAGGAAGCCATAAAGTTCATATTGGAGTCAGTTTGAATCTGTACCTCCAGGATTTTTTTTATTTAGCAGACCATAAAAGTGCAGTACGTTATTTTTTCACTCTATCTCTGAAAATGTAAGTGTGTGTGCAGAAAAGCCCAAAACCATACTATCATTCTAAGTACTCACAGGAATTCAGGAAGCTAAGATCAGAATGTCTGTTGTCTTCTTGCACTGATGGCTGATTAAGCTGTCCCTGTGTCTAAAGAACTAACTTCAAGGTAATCCTGTGGTCACTCGTGATTTCCCTTCCCTCACTAGTACTTTCCATGGTCAAAAATATCAACTTTTTACTGTTTTTACAGTCTGCAAGGACTTGTATAAGCTCCCGAATAGAGATGAGCGAACTTATCAAAAGTTCGGTTCGGCTAGTTCGCCGAATTTCACAAAAAAGTTCGGTTCGGACCGAACTAGTTCTGACCGAACCTGTCACTTACGTGCGCCGAGCATGCTACTGTCCAGGGTGCTGATAGAGTTAATGGGCTGCACTAACTCTTTCAGCAACCTTCACAGTACATGCTCGGCGCGCGGAAAATACCATTTAAATGTAATAAAAAAATAAAAATTATACGTTCGTACTTACTTTCCTCCTGTCCGGCCTCCAGCGATGACGTTTCATCCCTTTCGCCGCTGCAGCCAATCACAGGCTGTAGTGGCGGTCACGTACGTCAGGATGACGCTTCATCCCACGTGACCGCCTCTGCAGCCAATCACAGGCTGCAGCGGCGACATGAATGAAACGTCATCGCTGGAGGCCGGACAGGAGGAAAGTAAGTATGAACGTATTATTATTATTTTTTGGCATGTATGTATGTTGGCATGTATGTATGTATGTATATCTGTGCATGTATGTTTGCATGTATGTTGGCATGTATGTATATATGTGCATGTTTGTATGTATATTTGCATGTATGTATGTATGTTTGCATGTATGTATTTTTGCATGTATGTTGTCATGTATGTATGTATGTATGTATGTTGTCATGTATGTATATATGTGCATGTGTGTATGTATATTTGTATGTATGTATGTTTGCATGTATGTTTGCATGAATGTATGTTTGCATGTATGTATGCATGTTTGTATGTATATTTGCATGTGTGTATATATATATATGTATGTATGTATGTTGTCATGTATGTATGTATGTATATATGTGCATGTATGTTGGCATGTATGTGCATGTGTGTATGTATGTATATTTGCATGTATGTATGTTGTCATGTATGTATGTATATATGTGCATGTATGTTTGCATGTATGTTGGCATGTATGTATACATGTGCATGTTTGTATGTATATTTGCATGTATATATGTTTGCATGTGTGTATGTATGTTTGCATGTATGTATGTTTGCATGTATGTATGTTGTCATGTATGTTTGTATGTATGTTGTCATGTATGTATGTATATATGTGCATGTATGTATGTTTGCATGTTTTTATTTTTGCATGTATGTTTGCATGTATGTTTATATATATATATGTGCATGTATGTAATTATGTTTGCATGTATTTATGTTTGCATGTATATTTGTGCATGCTTGTATATATGTATTATGTATCTTTGCATGTTTGTTTGTATGTATGTTTTCATGTGTGTGTGTGTATGCATGTATGTATGATAGTTTGCATGTATATATGTGTGTATGTTTGCATGTATGTATATTTGCATGTATATATGTGCATGCTTGTATATATGTATGTATGTATGTTTGTATATATGTATGTATATTTGTATATATGTATGTATGTATGGCCATGTATGATACTGTCTGCTGGCGCCCTGTATCTAAGTCAACTTCACGGCAGGCTTCTATACATGGTATAACAGTCAGTATCACACATTAAACTGAATCTAAGCCTACGACATGTTTTATTTCATTATTTTATTTTTTTACAGGTTTGGTGTTTGGACTACGTCGGTTTCGAGGACTACTTCGATGACGGTTTTTTTTCTACAATAAAATGGTTAATGAGGGTTGTGTTGGGGGTGCTTTATTTCAATAAAATATTTTATCTATATCTTTGTCTTTTTCTTTTCAAATTTTATTATTACCACTTTAGTAATGGCCGCTGTCTGAGTGACAACATCCATTACTAATGCGAGGCTTAGTGTTAGCCGGTGCAGAGGCTAACACTAACCACCATTATTACCCCGGTACCCAAAACCACCAGGGGTGCCGGGAAGAGCCAGGTACGATCCAGTACCCGACCATCTGTTGTGATGGTCGGGCTCTGGGGCGGCCGCAGGCTGGTATTATGAGGCTGGGAAGGGCCAAAAACAGTGGACCTTCCCACCCTTGTAATGCTAGGCTGCTGCTGCTGTGTTGTATCTGGCTGGTTATAAAAGTGGGGGGGACCCCACGTCATTTTTTTAAATTATTTATTTATTTACATTTTTTTTTTTTAAAAAGACATGGGGTTCCACCCAATTTATCATAACCAGCCACATACAACACAGTGTTATTAGCCTGGGAATGGACAAAACCAGTGGCCCTTCCCACCCATGTAATGCCAGACTGCTGCGGCCTTGTATATGGCTGGTTATTAAAAATGTGGGGGACCCGTCTATTGCTAAATTTGTTAAATTCCCAAAAAAAAACGACGTGGGGGTCCCCCCCATTTTTATAACCAGCCCGATACAACACAGCAGCAGCAGCCTAGCATTACAAGGGTGGGAAGGTCCACTGATTTTGGCCCTTCCCAGCCTCATAATACCAGCCTACGGCCGCCCCAGTACCCGACCATCACAACAGATGGTCGGGTACTGGATCGTACCAAGCTCTTCCCGGCACCCCTGGTGGTGGTGGGTACCGGGGTAATAATGGGTGGTTAGTGCTAGCCTCTGCACCGGCTAACACTAAGTACCGCCTTAATAATGGACGCTGTCAATCAGCCAACTGCCATTATCTAGGCACTAATAAAGTTTGAAAAAAAAACACAAAGACAATTCTTTTTTATTGAAATAAGAAATCCCCAACAAAACCCTCGTTAACCATTTTATTAAAATTTGAAAAAACGCAGATCTACGCAGTAGTCCAACGAATCGTAGATGTAGTCCAATCGGTACATCAAAATCTGCAACAACATAAAAAAACAGTTATCAATGTGAACAATACCAATACTTCTACTCTCCTACACACATATATACACGCACACACAAACAAACAACCATACACAGACACACATATATACACAAACACAACAAGATATACACACACACACATAAACAGACAAACACATATACACGAACTCACACATATCCAAACACACACACACACACACACAGTTATACACACATACACGAACACATATACACAAACACATATACAAACAAAAACACACATACCCAAACACACATATACACAAACACATATACACAAACACAACCATATATACACACAAACACACACCCATATACACACATATACACATATACAAAAACACACACAAACATCTACACACAAACATATACACAAATACACCCATATATACACAAACATATACACAAAACACATATACACAAACACACCCATATATACACACACACATATAAAAACAAAAACAGACAAAGTCACATACCCAAACACACATATATACACAAACACACATACACAAACACGGTTTCTTTTAAATGCTGCTGGGGAACCCGCTCGATCCACTATATAAGGCTGCGCTACAGTGCAGCATTTAAAAGAAACAGGATCCTGACCTGTCCATAGAGTTTAAGGCAGCACAGAGTATTTCAGGAGATGAGCGTGCAGATTCAGTGCTGCTGCGAACTCTGCTCTTACCATTACGTAGCTCTCAGTCTGTTACCTCTCCTCCACTCCTGTCCTCCAGAACACCTTCACATGATTGGCAAGTCACCACGTAATGGTAAGAGCAGAGTTCACAGCAGCACAGAGTATTTCAGGAGATGAGCGTGCGGATCTTGTGCGGGGTGGTGACTTGCCAATCATGTGAAGGTGTTATTGAGGACAGGAGTGGAGGAGAGGTAACAGACTGAGCTACGTAATGGTAAGAGCAGAGTTCACAGCAGCACTGAATCTGCACGCTCCTCTCCTGAAATACTCTGTGCTGCTGTGAACTCTGTTCTTACCATTACGTAGCTCAGTCTGTTACATCTCCTCCACTCCTGTCCTCTATAACACGTTCACATGATTGGCAAGTCACCACCACGCACAAGATCCGCACGCTCATCTCCTGAAATACTCTGTGCTGCTGTGAACTCTGCTCTTACCATTACGTGGTGACTTGGCAATCATGTGAAGGTGTTCTTGAGGACAGGAGTGGAGGAGAGATAACAGACTGAGAGCTACGTAATGGTAAGAGCAGAGTTCACAACAGCACTGAATCTGCACGCTCATCTCCTGAAATACTCTGTGCTGCCTTAAACTCTGTGGACAGGTCAGGATCCTGTTTCTTTTAAATGCTGCACTGTAGCGTAGCCTTATATAGTGGATCGAGCGGGTTCCCTAGCAGCATTTAAAAGAAACAGGATCCTGACCTGTCCACAGAGTTTAAGGCAGCACAGAGTATTTCAGGAGATGAGCACGGGCAGCCGTTCGTTTTTCCGAGCCGTGCTCCCATCATGCACACGACCGTAAAAACACCCGTTATTGCGGGTCGTAATTACGACCCGCAATAACGGGCTCATAGACTTCTGTTACCCACGGGTACCTTTCCGTATTCTCACGGGAAGGTGCCCGTGCCGTTAAAAAAATAGAACATGTTCTATTTTTCTATTTTACGGGCCGTGCTGCTATAATTATAATGACAGCACGGTTCGCAAAAGCGGCCGGCTGCCCGTGGCCGGCCGGCCGTGCTCGTAGTTACGAGTCGTAATTACGAGCACGGCCCGTAAAATAAAAAAATAGAACATGTTCTATCTTTTTAACGGCACGGGCACCTTCCCGTGAGAAAACGGGAAGGTACCCGTGGCTAACAGAAGTCTATGGGCCCGCTATTTCGGGTCGTAATTACGACCCGTGATAACGGGTGTTTTTATGGTCGTGTGCATGAGGCCCCGTAATGACGGGTGGCTACATGTGTGCACCCATCATTACGGCAGCGTTGCTAGGTGACGTCAGTAAGGGTATGTGCACACACACTAATTACGTCCGTAATTGACGGACGTATTTCGGCCGCAAGTACCGGACCGAACACCCTGCAGGGAGCCGGGCTCCTAGCATCATATTTATGTACGATGCTAGGAGTCCCTGCCTCTCCGTGGAACTACTGTCCCGTACTGAAAACATGATTACAGTACGGGACAGTTGTCCTGCAGAGAGGCAGGGACTCCTAGCATCGTACATAAGTATGATGCTAGGAGCCCGGCTCCCTGCACTGTGTTCGGTCCGGTACTTGCGGCCGAAATACGTCCGTCATTTACGGACGTAATTAGTGTGTGTGCACATACACTAAATAGTCACTGTTCAGGGTGCTGAAAGAGTTAACTGATCGGCAGTAACTGTTTCAGTACCCTGGACAGTGACTACCGATCACAGTACCTGTAAAAAAAAAGACGTTCATACTTACCGAGAACTTTCTGCTTCCTCCAGTCCGGTCTCCTGGCCGTTGCCTTGGTGACGCGTCCCTCTCGACATCCGGCCCGACATTCCTTGATGACGATGCAGCCTTGTGAGCGCTGCAGCCAATCTCAGGCTGCCGCGGCCTCTGCAGCCAATCACAGGCTGCAGAGGCCTCTGCAGCCAATCACAGGCTGCCGCGTCAGAAAAGGTCGGACTGGAGGAAGAAGAGGGACTCGTTAACAAGACAACGACCGGGTACGTATGAAATGCTTTTTATTTTATTTTTAATCAGCAGCCTCTTTTCTCTATCAGTGATTGATAGAGATAAGTGGCTGCCGATTTGTATAATGTTTTTGACCGGGTTCGGTCAAAACGGGTTCGGCCGAACCCGGTGAAGTTCGGATTCGCTGCGAACCGAACTTTACCGGAAGTTCGGACCGAAACCGGGTTCGGTTGTCCCGGTTCGCTCATCTCTACTCCCGAACAAAGGGTCTGACAGAAAAACAGGGGTCTTTCATCTCCTATTGTATGTCTGGAGAGTGCAAAGTTTAGTTAAATTGATAGTTCTTACTCTTGCTTGGTCTTCTTTGCCGACAGATCAGAAGCAAGGCTTCTGCTGCATAAAGCTATCTCTCATTCAGAGACAAACCAGCAGGGATTTAATACTTATAAGGGGAGAAAGAAGGGGAGATAAATGAATGCCTCCATAAAAATTTAGAAGACATTTTTTTATGTTTTAACCTTTAGACTGTTATATGAAACAGAAAAGGAAGACAAAAATCGTTATACATGTTGACAGTATTATTGTTAACTTTATTGTTCACTAGCTGTGCCCAAACTTTGTACGCGCAGACCACTGAAAAACGTACCGATGCCGTTTTTTATAGGTATACTCCTAGCCTTGGACCATACTCAAAACAAAGTGAAAAAAACAAACTTAAATTAAAAATAGTTTTCTTTCAGTAGTCAGGTTCACTACGACAACGCTTCCCTGAAAACAATGTTAGCAGTAGTACCACCATGGATGTGTGCATAAAAAGTTGGAGTTGCTAACACTGGAGAGAGCCACATAGAGCTGGCCGTGCGCAATGCACAGCGTTTGACCCTGCGCTTTGTTGATGATCATAGTGTAACATAAGCTGACAGGAAACTGTACACGTTTAAAACTGAAGGGAAAATTATTTGGAATGAGGGGGATTCGGGGTATAAAAACGCAATTACCTGCGCCACATCCTGTTAAAATGTCAGCTTCTATCACGTTTTGTTGTAGATTTGTGATTTTTAGTCGGGTGCCGTTACATAGTTTTAGTGGGCTTAAATTTCTAAGGAGAATTATGGGGACACCGACTTTTAAATTCATTTTGTGTGTTGAAGACCGGGTGTGCTTAGGGAATTTAAAAATTCCACCAGATAGTTGGTAGCGTCTTTTTGTTCAATGACTCTGTTGGTAGAGATATATTCTGCACTTTCCCGATGAACACACGTCAGCGTTTATTGCTGCTGCCTGGTCGTTGCGAGGGGTCAAAATAGTTCTTCCGCATAGCCAAGAGTTTTCATGATTTGTTATTTGCATTGGGTCACCATACACAGAAGAAATTAGGTCTTGCAGCGATGGAACAGTACAACATAAATTATCAGCCAAAATAACTTTCCCTTCTTCTTGCAGATACGTGCCATCACCAATATTTAATAATAAATCTGAAAACTCTTGTGCATTGAGTTTGCCTCCTGTTCGCACCCACATATTTATTGTTAAATGCATCGGTATAACGTTGCGCCACAGGCTTGAGCTCTTTAGGCAGGCTCTAATTTAATCTGCCCTCGTTCCTCGTGGTATGACTGGCAAAGTCTGCCTAAAATCGCCACAGAAAAGCATTGTAATACCACGCATGGGCCGGTCATTTTGTCTGATATCTTGCAAGGTTCCATCTACTGCTTCTACCGCTTTACGGTTTGCCATAGTGCACTCATCCCATATCACTAAGCAGCAATCGCGTAGAACCCTTGATTTGTCGCTGTTTCTAGAAATATTACACACTGGGCTTTCCGTAAGATTCAAGTCAATCGGGATCTTGAACATTGTATGGGCGGTTTTGCCTCTGGGCAACAATGTGGCTGCTATGCCCAATGAAGCGACAGCTAGAGCAATTTTGATTTGATTGCGTATTTGGGCTGGATTATAGTTTATTTCCGCCGCATACTCCCTGTTAATGCATTCCCCATCTAAAGCTGGTGTGGGCATACCATATTGAGAGACAGGATTACCCACTATAGATGTAACTATGTCTTGGATAGCCAGCAAACATCGATTCATATAACTTTCACGCAATCTGTCGTTCAGTTCGCCGTTATTGTATAGTTGTGCATTCCTGAAAAAGTCTTCAACTAATTTTTCCTGATATTTTTGCCACAACTGTGCAGCATTTGAAAGTCCACAAAAACCAAACAAAATGACAAACAAATGACACAAGCGATGTGGATGCTGATACATGCTTCGGTCAAAGCGCCTTCCCAATGCTGATCACCAACCAGCAAGTGACGCACTCGGCAAGCAACCTGGTAAGTAGGATATTCAATATCTTCAACCTTTCGCAATTCGGCAAAAGAAGTAGGTCCTCGTACTGTATGTAGAAGTCAGCGTAAGTAATAGCATTCAAAGTTGTTTGGATGCACCGTATAGACTCTTCCAATGAAGTGTTCTTTTAAAATGTCGGGCTCGCCATTCACAGCTGTTCCACGTCTTGTACGGTTGAAAACACCTTGCTGCTTATTATAAGTATAATATGACAGAACTTAGTTAGTTAACAGTGTTTTTGCTAAATCATCTGTTTCACATAGTTGAAAGTATGCCAGCAAAGTGGTTTGTCTTGGGTTTGCTAACCGCTCTGCCACATTTTCAGGGTTGAAGTACACCCGTTGCCCGCCTTCAAGGTGAACATCAAGATGCGTCACTGGCGGATGTCTCTCGTGAATGTGGAAGCTCAAAATGTGCCACACCACCTCAGAAGAGCTTATATATCGGCCGGTTTGGAACCTCGTGACTTCGTCGTATTCATTATTATTTCTCAATGCAAACGTGGCCTGGTCACTACCCTTGTTGACGTATTTACATATATATTTGATGGCTTTGATGCTGTTACATATTTCGGCATTGATGTGAGCTTGAAATGTTCTTGATAACATCGGTGAATAGGGTACAACCCATCGATTGTCCAAAACGATTTCTTGACCATGTAACCTGACTGTAGCTGTGAAACCGCCTTGTAGGGATGATCTTCGACGATACAACGGATACTCGTTTTCCCCCGACATCGTTTGTTCTAATAGCGCTCTAAGGAATCTTTTAGAGCAATGCAAGGAGTGTTTCTATTTAAAGCACTGCATGGCCCATGAACCATGTGCGTCTTTATAATCTCGTGCAATATCGGATCCTCATTCCGGACAGGAAATTCAGCACTTATGACCGTGTCAACAGCATCGTGACAATTTTTTTCTTGCAGCCACAGGAGAATGTGGGCGTGTGGCAAGCCACGCTTTTGCCACTCAACGCTGTACATGAAACGAAGAGCTGAACCGAAAACATTTTGTTTTGTGATCAGGTCGATCATCAACTTTAGTTTTAAGTGGAAAACTCTGGCTATAATATCATGCCTATCATAAGACGCCTGTCCTGCGAGAAGTTCTTGGGAAATTTCGTACCACTTTGGATTAGTTGTGAACGTTATGAAAAGGTCAGGCCAGCCATATTTTCGAACGTAGCAGAAAGCATCTTGTGTACGTTCATGCATGTAACGCGGACCCTCAGTAAAACTGGATGGCAGGATAACTCGTCGCCCTAAGTTTTCCACGTTATTATCTTCTTGCATGGCGTCTCACAGATGCACGTAATTTTCAGCGCGTAAACATGTCTGGTTAGTGCGTATTGTACACTAAACGCTCCGTCTCTATTTTCGCATACATGTCAACAATAAATTGGCTGAACATTCCTCGAAATCGTTGCAAATGGTTAAAACTATTATACCTTATCTGCAGCAGGTGTGAAAAAAATTGCTGGGCTGATATATTTTTATGAAAATTTGTTACCCTAGTAGTAGGATTAACTTCAGCAACAGGACGTCTATGCCCCTTCGGAATAGACTGTAATGCATATTTGAAACTATGCACGTACGGATTCCCCTGATGCAGCATGTTTTGAAGTGGAGATATAAAGTTACTATTTAGCATGAAAACCTACAGAATATGTGGTGCAATTAACACACAGTAGTTTCTTTAGAAAAATACAACCTTTGTTCAAAATACAAAAATGATTAAAAGATGAGTCATACAAAGCATGAACAAAACGTCCCTCAGTGCAGGGAGCATATGTGAGCAATATAAGAGATCATGGGTTTAAGATATACAACAAGAAAGTAAAAGTGAAATGCAAAAAACGTGTATCCAGTGGTCCGACTAATCTCTAAGTATAAGGGCAACACAGTTACCACAACTGTAAGTATACACCTGATCGCTTGGTGGAGCGATCAGTGTGGTGTGACGAAATATATAAGTGGACTAACATAAGCAGGATACATGTGAAGAGATAACATACCCATGTGGCTCACTCAGCACGGAGAGAGACGTCAGACCCGACGAGCGTTTCGGCAGAATGCCTTCGTCCGGGGGTGGCGTCTCTCCAGTGGGAGCCTCCACTTACATACAATTCACCCAATCAGGCATAGTAAGGGTGGTCCTATTCAGGCCATGTATTTGCCTGTATTGGCGTCATACGCCAGGTATGGAGATGGCTGACGGCACACTTCCGGTCTCGTGTCATCGAGGTGGGCAGGGGTCAACGGCGTCTGACGTTGCAAAACCACGCCCACCGAGATACAGACACGTGGACCGCAAGATAGCCCAGCCACTCCCCCCAGCGTAAGCGCACGGCTCAACATGCCTGGATGTATAAGTAAGTGTGCATAAATTTATGCCTGATTGAATGATGTCACGCAGGGAGAAAAATTAGAGAGTTTTTACAAGAATACAATGAAAAGGTAACAGTTTAGCGGCAACAATGTAGTTGTAATTATAGATATATACAGAGAACATAATTGGAAAAAGTAATAAATATAAATATATCATGTTAATGTTTGATAAAATAAAACAGTGATGGGAAGGAAAAGGACGGGGGAAAAAAACATAAATAAAACCTAATATGATATGTTGTATCAACCATAGGCAAAGAAACATATGTAATGTGTATTTATATGTGATATAAATAGTGAGCAAAAATAAAAATCATTAAAACCAATTCATATAAATGAGTCAAACGTGATTTTTTTTTTTTTAAATAAATAAATATATATATATATATATATATATATATACATATACATGTGCAAGGGGTAATTAAATAAACAGCCATGCGTATATGGTGCAGGTATATCTGAAAAAAATATATATGTGCAGGACTAAGTGTGAGGAACTATAGATGTCGAACAAATACATAACGGGTCTTGCTTTGTATGACTCATCTTTTAATCATTTTTGTATTTTGAATAAAGGTTGTATTTTTCTAAAGAAACTACTGTGTGTTAATTGCACCGCATATTCTGTAGGTTTTCATGCTCAATGCCAGGGTCAATGCACTAAGATTTACTTGGTTCAAACATGTTCTTGTCTTTACATGGTTTATGATAAGAAACTTTACATGTATGTTGACAAGACTTTCCTGAATGTACCAATAGGTTTTTGAAGGTTACTATTTAGTTGTGGAAAGTTCTGATTTCTGATATTGGCCTGTTTATTGTAATCTGATACGAAATAAATCTGATGAAATTGTGGCTCATCTTGTGGTAGATGAGATGGTAAACTTGGCCTTGCACCTTGAAGGTTGGCATGAATGGTCCCTCTGTAATTAGTTTTGCCCCAAAATATGTCATTTGGAATGCGCTGTTATATAAACGGATACTGTCTAAGAAGTGTTTTGATTGTGGATGGTCACCATTTAAAAGTTGTTTTATAAGCTCTGGAGGCTCTTGACATTTTTCAATGTGAACTTTACCACTTGAACAACAGATTCCATTTAGTTATTTTTTCCATTTGAGAGCACCGCAAAAATTGCAAATTACGACCATACCACCTACGGAAGCGAATTCAGCATAGTCAATCCTAGGGGAATACATAAAACCTGTTGTTTCCTTATTGACCCAAGGAACAACATTGTTTGCCGCACCATACTCCTGAGACTCATCTGAATCTTCTGATGAAACAGACATGCTATTAAGAGAGCTCTCTGACAACTCAAGCGAGATTCTCTGTCGGTGAAAGTTTCAAACTCGCGTGACAATGCATGCCGCTCTCGGTCAGCAGATAGTTGCGCTTCGCGTTCCTGGTTACTCTACAGAGATCGAGAGGCCGCCATGCGAGCACGCTGTGTACTTAGCCGAGGCTCAGGCTGGGTAGAAGTTTCTGATGCGTGAGTTCTGCCCTGACGTTCTTGAGCTGCAGTAAGTGTTGCCTCATGATCTTCTTCAGATTCTTCAGACCTAATTAGTCTAATTTCTGCTATATTGAAAAATATTTAACCTTTTTCTGGAAGGTATTTACTCTCTTGAGACCGAGAGGCCGCTGTCCGAGCCCTTTGAGACAACCAATCAGATTACAGTTTTTTAAGGCAGCTAGGTGCATGAAAGCAGCGAGCGGATTGGTTGCTTTATCTCTCTTCCATGTGTAATATCCAATACAGACAAATTTTGGAACTGTTGTCCATAGCAACCAATCAGATTACAGTTTAGATTCTTGTGAGGCAGCTAGGAGAATGAAAGCAGCAACCTGATTGGTTAT
Organism: Rhinoderma darwinii; assembly: GCF_050947455.1. Lineage (NCBI taxonomy): Eukaryota > Metazoa > Chordata > Amphibia > Anura > Rhinodermatidae > Rhinoderma > Rhinoderma darwinii. The sequence continues at coordinate 272,430,972 of NC_134690.1, read as the reverse complement.
TTTATCTCTCTTCTATGTGTAAGAACCAAAATAAACAAATGTTGAAACTTTTGTCCATAGCAACCAATCAGATTGTTGTTTACATTCTTGTGAGGCAGCAGGTGAATGATAGCAGCGATCTGATTGGTTGCTATAAGAATCAATGTAGACAAATGTTGGAGCTGTTGTCCATAACAACCAATCAGATTGCAGTTCTTTTTTTCTGAGGCAGTTTGGACAAAGCAGAAACCTGATTGGTTATTATATGTGCCTCCGATGCATAAAAAAAAAAATAGACGAAAGTTGGAGTTGTTGTCCTTAGTAACCAATTAGTTCACAGCTGTAATTTGTATGAGGCAGCTTGAAAATTTTGCAGCAATCTGATTAATTGCAACCTCTCCCATAACAATCAGCATAGATTAAATTTGGAGTAGTTGCCAATAGCAACCTACAGGTGTCTATTTTTTCAAGATAATACAAAATGAAAGTAAAAATTTAACTGGTTGCCATGGTTTCCATGTGTTTGTTGTTGCTGTACTAATGCAATGTTAATTAATTTTTGAAAAAATTAAATTAGCATATCTTCTGATTGAGTGAACTGATTGCGATGAAATAAAAACTAAATGTTACTTCAAGTTGACCCCTATGTTTATCTAAAAACTCCATCTGAATTGGGTCAGTAGTTTTTATGTGATGCATTCACAAACAAACATACAAACAGACAAAAATTCCAAAAATGATCTTAACCCCTAGGCGAACCAGGACGCAACTGTACGTCCCTGCTGCCAGTGTCTTAGCGCACAAGGACGTACAGTTACTGAGTTTTTCCCGGTGCACACTGTTGCCGACAGCTGACACTCCACTCTTGCCGACCAGCGGTCCTTTGCCGCTGGTTTCGGCGAATTAACCCCTTAAATTCGGCGATCAGGTGCAATCGCCGAATTTTGGGGGTTTCTAACATATCGGCAGACCCCGGTCCAAAATCGCGGGGTTTGCCGATAGTTACTATGGCAAACGGAAGCCAAACAATGGCTTCCGGGTCTGCCATGGACGGAAGCCCATCAGGACCAACCTTCGGCTGGTCCTGATAGGCTTCCTGTCAGAGTGACAGGAAGTCACTGTGTCGTTCCCGATGGCACACTGTTGGCGACAGTGTGCATCGGGAACTTGAAGATCAGCTGTCCCCGACAGCTGACACTCCAGTGTTGCCGATCAGCGGCTCATCGCCGCTGATTTAGGCAATTAACCCGTTACATGCGGGGCTCGATTGCGATCTCCGCATGTAGCGGGTTTGTAGCGCATCAGCAGCCCCCATGCAATCGTGGGGGCTTCTGATGCTTGTGATGGCACCCGGGGGCCAGACAACGGCCCCCAGGTCTGCCATGTATGTCAGCCTATGAGGATCAGCCTCTGCTGATCCTCGTAGACCAACTGTCAGAGTGACTGTGACGTCACAATGACAGTTGGAATACGTTACACTACCTAGGTAGTGTAATGTATTCTAGTAGCGATCAAAGCTGCAGGTCAAAAAAATAAAGTGTAAAAAGTAAAAGAAAAGTTAATAAACAAAAATATAAAGTGTAAAAAGTAAAAAAAACTTAATAAAAATGTTTTATAAAAGTGTAAAAAAAAGTTGTTTTTTTCCTATAATAAGTCATTTATTATAGGGAAAAAATGAAAACGTTAAAAAAAGTACACATATTTGGAATCACCGTGTTCGTTACGACCCAAACTATGAAACTATAATGTTAATTTTTCCGCACGGTGAACGCCGCAAACAAAATAAACGGAAAACTATGTCAGCATCGCTATTTCTTGGTCACCACCCCTGCAAAAATATAGAATAAAAAGTGATCAAAAAGTCGCATTTACCCCAAAATCATACCAATAAAAACTACAACCCGTCCCGCAAAAAAACAAAACCTCCCACAGCTTTTTTGACGAAAAAATAAAGAAGTTACGGCTGAGAATAGCGTGTCCCAGAAAATAAATTATTTTATAGAAACGTCATTTTATTGTGCAAACACTGCAAAACTTTTAAAAAAACTATACACATATGGTATCGCCGTAATCGTACCGACCGGCAGAATAAAGTAAAACGTAATTTATTGTGCACGGTGAACGCTGTAAGAAATAAAGGATTTAAAGCGCCAAAATCTTTGTTTTTTGGTCACCTTAGCTCTAAAAAAAGATCCTGTGGGGTCAAAATGCTCACTATACCCCTAGAAAAATTCCTTGAGGGGTGTAGTTTCCAAAATGGGGTCACTTTTGGGGGGTTTCCACTGTTTTGGTCCCTCCGGGGCGTTGCAAACCCGACATGGCACTAAAAACCAATCCAGCAAAATCTGCGCTCCAAAATCCAAAAAGCGCTCCCTCCCTTCTGAGCCCTGCTGTGGGTCCAAACATCAGTTTACGACCACATATGGGGTATTGCCATAATTGGGAGAAATTGTTTTACAAATGTTGGGGTGCTTTTTCTCCTTTATTCCTTGTAAAAATGAAAAAATTCTATGTTTCCACAGAAAAATAGGTGATTTTCATCTTCACAGACTAATTCCACTAAATTCTGCAAAAAAACTGTGGGGTCAAAATGTTAACTATACCCCTAGTAAAATGCCTTGAGGGGTGTAGTTTCCAAAATGGGGTCACTTTGGGGGGGTTTCGACTGTTTAGGTACCACAAGACCTCCTCAAACCTGACATGGTGCCTAAAATATATTCCTAATAAAAGGAGGCCCCAAAATCCCCTAGGTGCTCCTTTGCTTCTGAGGCCGGTGCTTCAGTCCATTAGGACACTAGGGCCACATGTGGGGTATTTCTAAAATCTGCAGAATCTGGGCAATAAATATTGAGTTGCGTTTCTCTGGTAAAACCTTCTGTGTTACAGATTTTTTTTTTATTACAAATGAATTGCGGCAAAAAAAATGAAATTTGTAAATTTCACCTCTACTTTGCCTTAATTCCTGTGAAACGCCTAAAGGGTTAAAATACTTTCTGAATGTGGTTTTGAATACTTTGAGGAGTGCAGTTTTCAAAATGGGGTGATTTATTGGGGGATTCTAATATATAAGGCCCTCAAAACCACTTCAGAACTGAACTGGTCCCTGAAAAAATGGCCTATTGACATTTTCTTGAAAATGAGAAATTGCTGCTAAAGTTCTAAGCCTTGTAACGTCCTAAAAAAATAAAGGTACGTGAAAAAAAAAATGATGCAAACATAAAGTAGACATATGGGAGATGTTAACTAGTAACTATTTCGTGTGGTATTACTATCTGTTTTACAAGCAAACACATTTAAATTTAGAAAAATGGTAATTTTTGCACATTTTTGCTAAAATTTGAAGTTTTTCACAAATAAATATTGAATTTATCGACCAAATTTTTTCACTGACATAAAGTACAATATGTCACGAGAAAACCATCTCAGAATCGCTTGGATAGGTAAAAGCGTTCCGGAGTTATTACTACATAAAGTGACACATGTCAGATTTGAAAAAATCGGCTGTGCCACAAGGCCAAAACAGGCTGCGTCCTAAAGGGGTTAATGCATTCTTTCACTTATCCTTCATCCCCCCCAATTAGTTTTTTTCGCAAATATTTTCAATGTACAGACACGCAAAGTTTACAGTTTTATTATATGTAGAGATGTACAGACACGCAAAGTTTAACATTTTATTATATGTAGAGATTGAACTGTGGAGAGCCATATTGTCCGTTCTTACCTGACAACACTCTTGTGTTCGAGGTCTATTCTGGGTGCCGTAGCTCAGATCCTTGTGACGCCATCGGCACGGACACTGGGCAGTGCATGATCTACGTGCACGGCCGTCCAGACGATAAGATCAGTAGTAGATTAGGCCAAACAGCTGGCCGGCTGTTCAAGAGGCTTGACCAAGGTCACATCAGTGCACTCGGTGATTTTTTAAACCCTGTCAGACTGCTGCACCTTGCCAGTTATTATCATTTAATTCTGATTAATGTGTATTGCTATTGCTGTGCCTGTTTATTGATCTGGCTACCGTTTGACTACTCTTCTGATTATCACTTCACTGCTTACCCCTGATTGCCAGACCTTCTGTTTGCCTGATATATTTCTTCTTGGTTTGAACCGCCCTTGTTCTTGTTTTTGTTTTTGAATATTGTTCTCGCTCTGCTGTTCCCTCTTGATTACCTGGTATTTCCCTTTGGCTTTTTTCTGTTATTACCCTTGCCTGGTTGCTCCTCCAGTCAGTGTCTACTCTGCAAATGCAACCTGGGGATTCGCAGCAGCGAAGACCAGATCCCTGTATTGGGGTTAAAGGGTGAAGACCCACGGCCCCTTAGACACTGCTAACCAAAGTAGTCAGTGCAAAGACTGACTGAGAAAGCGCTTTTGCTTGGCAGGTTGCCCGCGACACATGTTTTTTTGTTAGTCAAGGTATGCCATAAATGCCAATAATAGGTCCTCTGTTCCCAGCAGAAAGACAGACATGCATGCTCTTTCTCCATTAGTCCACAAGTCACCTCACTTGGTTGTTTTTGTATCTCTCATTAACCATAATGGAGTGTGACTAGTTGCTTTAATCTAGGGACAAACAGAACCGATAAAAACACAGGGACATATACAAAAACACTGAAAAAGGCCATACTTACAAATGGACACAGCCAGGCTAGAAATGCTGATGAAAGGGCGAGCAGGTGCTTTAAATAATAATAGCCACTCCCACTAGTCTTGAGGGGAGTGGTGTGTGGTGCATGGGAGGTGTAGTAAGAAATAATAAATGAATAGTGTGTGTGCAAGTGTAATACTATAAGTGAAATATAGGGGGCAGTAATAAATGAAGTGCCTCAATAGAAATAAATGGATAATGGGGTGCAAGTGAGTGAAACATGGAGGGATAGTGTGTACGTCATGAGGCACAACGTGTATAGCCAGGTAGAAGCCTATTTGTGACGCCTTGATAATTCATAGAGCGGGCTACCCTGCTTGCTATGCCAAACAACAACACACCATGCTCTCCCAGCATCAAAGACCCGGCTGTGTCCAAGAGAAGCGAATATACATAATAATAAAAAATACCTGGGGTATTGGTAATCATTTTGGCCAAAAGGACGCAAGCTCGCAATCCACGACAAGGATCCCCAGACTTGCGAGTCCCTAAATCCTAAACTGGAACAGAACATTCCTGATGCACAAACAGAACCGATAAAAACACAGGGACATATACAAAAACACTGAAAAAGGCCATACTTACAAATGGACACAGCCAGGCCAGAAATGCTGATGAAAGGGCGAGCAGGTGCTTTAAATAATAATAGCCACTCCCACTGGTCTTGAGGGGAGTGGTGTGTGGTGCATGGGAGGTGTAGTAAGAAATAATAAATGAATAGTGTGTGTGCAAGTGTAATACTATAAGTGAAATATAGGGGGCAGTAATAAATGAAGTGCCTCAATAGAAATAAATGGATAATGGGGTGCAAGTGAGTGAAACATGGAGGGATAGTGTGTACGTCATGAGGCACAACGTGTATAGCCAGGTAGAAGCCTATTTGTGACGCCTTGATAATTCATAGAGCGGGCTACCCTGCTTGCTATGCCAAACAACAACACACCATGCTCTCCCAGCATCAAAGACCCGGCTGTGTCCAAGAGAAGCGAATATACATAATAATGAAAAATACCTGGGGTATTGGTAATCATTTTGGCCAAAAGGACGCAAGCTCGCAATCCACGACAAGGATCCCCAGACTTGCGAGTCCCTAAATCCTAAACTGGAACAGAACGTTCCTGATGCACAAACAGCATTTCTGGCCTGGCTGTGTCCATTTGTAAGTATGGCCTTTTTCAGTGTTAATCTAGGGACAAGTGGGGGTCAGCCCTACTGATCAGACATTTATTGCATATCGATATGCCACAAATGTCTTTAGTGAGAAACCCTCTTAAGATGAATGAACGTATTCAAGCAATTTGATACGAGAGAAACCTGTTAGTATTCCATTTTTCAAACTGTCTTACTGTACTGTACTGACTTGTACTATAATGAAAATAATGAATGGGTAAAAAAAACATATTTTTTGCAATTGTTGTCCAAACCATTTGGATCTTTTCTTAAAGAATACATTAAAAAATGTATTATTGCTGCTTTGCTTCCTTGAAGAGATGCAGTATTTCCACATTGCATAAACCAAACTGGCTTCTACTATCTGTATGTATGAGAAAAGCTCAGAACAAACTGTGTAGATAATACTAACCCCATAATTGCACACAAAATAAAATCTTCCCTTCTGAATGATTTCCCAAGACTAACTGTATACACAATAGAGCACTTTGCACAACTGCGGATCTAAGAGTGTTTCTTCTTGTTGTTTGGGAAAAAGCTGGTGCCAATGGAGTGATTGTCAGGCAGAATGGGCTATAAAGATATGGTATTTACAATATGGGCCATTCATAAGGCAGAGCAAAAATGTAACATTTTACCTTCAGTTCTGTTGAAGATTGAATGACAATAAGTAATTAACACAAATGTATATACTTCATACTAAGCAATGATATACTAAAAATGATCAAATGTTCTTAGTTTGTCTATTTTATTTGTTGGAAATTTACACAATACTCTTTTTTTTTTCTCCCTTTATTTTACACTTATGCAAAATACATTCATTTCTGTATGCAAACAAAAGTGCACAGACATACAAACAACTAACTGACATACAAATATCTTGTTTCCGTGTTTGACCTGCATTGGGGGAAAGATAAAAGAAAACAAAATAGAAGAGGGAGAAAGTATAAAAAAAATTGTGTTTTTTTTTTGTTACAAAATCACAGAGAATTGGGTACATACAGTAATTAATCCGGGAAAAAACTTATTTGACCGTAAGAGTTAAATTATTAGTCCAGCACAGGGCCGCCATCAGGGGGGTATTAGGCGTACTGGTGTGAGGGGCCCGGCCAAACCTAATTGAAAGGGGGGCCCGGCAACTGCAACGACTTGCCTTTGGTAGGAAAAAACGGGCCCCTGCAATGGGGCCCGTTTTTTTCACCAAAAGAATGTCGTGAGCTGCGGGCCCCCCTCTCGTCATGGGGGGCCGTCAAACCGTCCGCCCGCGCGTGCGACCGATCGCGCGCACAAGGAAACTGGAATTTTTTTTTTGTGTGAACCAGCTTAAAAAAATACAAAACTTTTATGTTAGGGCCGGTTCACATCACCGTTCGCTTCCGTTCCGGGGTTCCGTCTGAGGTTTCCGTCGGGTGAACCCCGCAATGGAAAGTGAAAGTGACAGCACAGTTTCTGTCACCATTAGCGCAGTCGACTACGCTATTGATTCCGTCCGAAAACCAGCCGGAATGGTGACGAACGGAAACCATTAACGATGTTTCCGTCACCATTGAGATCAATGGTGACTGAAACGGAAGCTGTGCTGTCACTTTCACTTTCCGTTGCAGGGTTCACCCAACGGAAACCTCAGACGGAACCCCGGAACGGAAGCGAACGGTGATGTGAACAGGCCCTAACAAAAAAGTTTTGTATTTTTTTAAGCTGGTTCACAAAAAAATTATAATTTCAAATTCTACTTGACCAATTGCCTATTTAGAGACAGGCAGCAGCTCCAGGAGCGACATCGTAAGGCTTTATTCAGACGAACGTAAAATACGCGCGTGCAACGCGCGTGATTTTCACGCGCGTTGCCCGGACCTATATTAGTCTATGGGGCCGTGCAGACATGTGCGTGGTTTTTGCGCAGCGTTGCTCCGTTGCCAAAAAGGCACGACATGTCCGTTGATTCAGCGTTTTCAATGCATCACGCACCCATTGAAGTCAATGGGTGCGTGAAAACAACGCAGGGCACACGGAAGCACCTCCGTACGCACAGCGTTTTTCACGCAACACTTGTTAAGTCTATGTAAATGAGTTGAGCAGACTAGACAAAACAACTACAAACCAGTAAGTGGCTTTTCACTTTCTGAGCACATGCGCACAGTTTAAACTGACATCTGCAGCAATAGTCGTTTTTTAACCTGTAAAACCACCCAAAAACAACAAACACGGGCCAAAGTGTGAGGTAACGTGAAATCTTGATGCGAACATGTGCTCACAGCAAGAAGGTGTTGGAGAAGGTGTCTTTTTGTAGGCTGCCCTCTCCATTACTCCACCCTCCGTTGTTTTGACGCGCGTTTAAAAAACGCATGCCATACGCGCGTTAAATACGCTATCACGCTGCCCAAACAGATGCCACATGCAACTCCAACGCAACCGAAACGGCGCGTTTTTCACGCGCGCAAAAACGCAACGTTCCTGTGAATGCAGCCTAAGGGACACACTAGGCGGATATGCTGAGTAAAACTACACAGTTTATCTGCCCCGGTAGCCGCAGGGAATTCCGACAGCAAAACCGCACCAAATAGTGGCTCAGGTTTCGTGAGGCATGTCCGCTGCGGGAATCCTGCAGAGAAAAAAAAGTTTAGACTTGCCCCGGCCGTATTTTAGGTGACGCATCTCTCTCTTCTGAACGTAGCCCCGCCTCCTGGGATGACGCTGTAGACCATGTGACCGCTGCAGCGGTCACATGGGATGAAACGTCATGACAGGAGGCCGGGCTGCGCTAAGAATAGAGGATCGCGTCGCCTAAACTACGGCCGGGGTAAGTCTAAACTTTTTTATCAATTTAAAAAAGTACCTTTTTTTTTTCTCATTTGTGATTTTTGCGGCAGAACCGCAGCATTTCCGCAACAGAGGAGCAGCGATTCCACAGAATAAATTGATATGCTGCGGCTTAAAAAGCCAAAAGCCACAACTGCAGGTTTTTTTGCAGCGTGTGGATGAGATTTGTTCAAATCTCATCCACTCTGCTGCGACTGTAATACGCTGCGGATTTTCCCCAATAAAATGTGTTGCATAAAATCCGCAGTGTTCATGCCTAGTGTGTTCCTACCCTAAGGCCGGATTTACACAAGCGTGTGCTTTTTGCGCGCGCAAAAAACGTGGCGTTTTGTGCATGCAAAAGATCCATAACAGCTCCGTGTGGCAGCAGCGTATGATGCGCGGCTGCGTGATTTTCGCGCAGCCGCCATCATTATGACACTCTGTTTGTATGTTTGTAGCACGTGGTGCTTTTCTGTTTTCATTCATAGTTTATACTGCTGCGGAAGTGCTGGGCGTGATTTTCACCCATCCATTGACTTCAATGGGTGCGTGATGCGCCAATCACGCACAAATATAGGACATGTCGTGAGTTTTACACAGCGGACACACGCTGCGTGAAAATCACTGACAATCTGCACGGCCCCATAGAGTAACATAGGTCCGTGCGAGGCGCGTGAAAATCACGCAAGTTGCACGGACGTATTACACGTTCGTCTGAATATGCCCTAACAATAAGGCCCAGTTCACAGTTTTTGGGCCTTGATATTGACTCGGACACTGCGTCAGAATCAGCACCAAACAACTTCCAAAACCGCCTCCCATTGATTTAATCTGAAATCAATGGGAGCCAGTCGCGGAAAAAAGAAAAAGCAGCACATCCTTTCTTGCCGCGGCTCCGCCTCTGACCTCCCATCGAAATCAATGGGAGGCAGAAAATGCATTTTTCGCTGCATTTTTTGTCTGCTGTCCTCAATCGCCGCGGGCAAAAAACGCGGCAAGATAGTGTGGGCAGGTCAAAATCTGCCTCAAAATTCGGTGCGCGGTTCCAGGCGGTCGCGGGTGGGCGGTCACGGGTATGTGCGGTCGCTGGTGCGCGCTGGTGGACGCATGCGCAGGTGGTCGCGGGTGCGCGCTTGCGGACGCGCGGGAGTTTGCGGGTGCGTGCGATCGGTCACGCAGGCGGTGTTTGACGGCCCCCATGACGAGAGGGGGGACCCCGCAGCTCACGACATTCTTTTGGTGAAAAAAACGAGCCCCATTGCAGGGGTCTGTTTTTTTTTCTACCAAAGGCAAGTCGCGGCAGTTGCCGGGCCCCCCTTTCAATTAGGTTTGGCTGGGCCCCTCACATCAGTACCCCTAATACCCCCCTGATGGCGGCCTTGGGTAGCATGATATAGTGCTGGACGGAGTACCGTTAACAGGCGGTGCCACGGCAGGTGGGCCCAGAAAATGTAGCTGTATGGGGCCCTGAAATTCCTGATGGCGGCCCTGGTCCAGCAAGCCCATTTATTACGAAAGCACCTGATTCTATGGTTACCTCTTTATTCCAGGTACATGTATCAGGGTGTCCTTAACGTTACACGTATAGCCTCTAAGTGGTTAATATTTTTGGAATTTTCGAGTGACTGTTTCAGTGCTCCATACCAACATTGTAAGGGGAGTTTTTTCCTGAGATATTTTTCCCAACTAATCATGTAATTAATTTTGCCTCTATACTTAGTAGAATATATTTTCAGATTCAAAAACTATCTCTAGTAGAAAGCTTATGCAGACAATATAGACAATATTCAGGAGTATTTGTAAATTCACATAGATATAAAACACTATAAAACCTGCGTATTAATCCATGTTCTATATGCTGCAACATTTCTGTTTTATAGTTAAATACATATTACATGCAATAACAGCTTCATAAAATATTTGGAAGTCTTGAAATAAACCAGGGCCCACTTCATATGATAATTAAGATGTGCATGGACATACTCCCTTAAGGAAGTTTCTATGATTAGTTATCTCAAAAGTGTACTGGCCTGATAAGTAAAGCAAATAGAAAACATTGTTGGGAAGTATTATGACAAAGAGACATTAGTAATATTGTCTAGCAGAATGTATTCTGTGGAATATCCAACAACTGTATGTTAATATAAAGTGACAGAAAACAGAGATATCACTCAAAATACATAATTGACATATTGCATTTTCATTATTCTTTAGAAGTGACCTACTAATTTATGGACAAAAAAAAAAGACAACTTAAAGGGTTGTTGCCAACTCCACGGGATATATAAAAAATGTCTGATAACTGTGGGTGCCAGCTCTGGGACCCACACCTATATCGAGAACAGGGGTCACATCTCCACTTACACAAAAACTATGAAATGACCCTGATAGCTGGGTCTATAGACATTCAAAAAAGGACAAATGTGCTGGAGCACACAAAGCACCCAAATTTCCCAACTATCAAATAAATGTGTGAAATTAAACTAAAATATAACTTTTATTTGTATAACTAAAAAGGATTACAATTAGGACATACAACACATATGTTTAAAAGTAACGAATGTTGACTAGCAGAAAGTGGTAAGTAGAGGAGCGTAACTGCAGTAAATAGAATCAGTGTGTCACGATCTGTGGGTATGTGGACCGACTGGGCCGTACCGCCGTAGCGGTATAGCAGCTGGCCAAACATGGTATAAAATCAATGTCTATAGTTCGGATAAAGGTACCTGTGACAATACAGACAGTAGCGATGGTTAAGGCTCGGATTGAACTCTGGCAGCAGGCGGACATCAGGTGCGGAGAAACACAGCGGGTGTAGTAGGCGACACAACACGACTCCAACTCAGTATAGCACAGGAACACGGTAGCATGGGAAACACGATACAGGTAGCAGGAACGGGAACACTGGAACTGGAAACACTCGAGGATCCAGTTGCAAGACAGACACGGGTAGATACAAACACGCCCAGGCATTGTAGGGAGGGGCAGAGCCCTTCTTATATTCCAGGGTGATCTGGGAGCAATCAGCTCAATCTCACACATGTGTGCGCTCTGGTTCCTTAAGGCTGGACTGAGCTCGCGAATGCACCCTAGTGGTCACTGCGGAACAGGACGGCCACATGTGCAGACATCTCTTGAGAGAAGGTCGTCGACAGGATGGGAGGAGTTCGTGGTGGGCGACCACGGACGTTACAGTATCCCCCCTCTTACGCCTCCTCCTCTTGGGACCAGAACGAGAGAGAAACTTCTTAACGAGGGTAGGAGCATTGAGATTCTCTTCTGGCTCCTAGAACCTCTCTTCTGGGCCAAACCCCCTCCAATCTACTAAATAAAAGGTTCTTCCTCTTAATTTTTTGGTGTCCAGGATCTCCTTAACCTCAAATATCTCGGTCGAACCGCTGGGGCAACTGCAGGGCTAAGAGGCTTAGAGTAGCGATTCAGAACAACAGGTTTCAGGAGAGAAACGTGAAAGGACTTGGGGATCCGGAGGGTCGCGGGCAGCCAAAGCTTATAAGAGACCAGGTTGATCCGCTGCAGGATCTCAAAGGGTCCGAGGAACCTGGGAGCGAATTTGTATGACGGCACCCTCAGTCGGATATTTCTTGAGGACAGCCAGACCTTGGTACCTGGAAGAAACAGAGGCAGCTCTCTTCTCCTTGTATCTGCCTTTCGCTTTATGCGGTCGACAGCCTGCAGAATACAGGACCGGTTTGCTGCCAGATACGTAAAAAGTCCCGGAATGCAGAGTCAGCTGCAGGCACCTGGGCTGCAGCAAACACAGGGAGAGGAATACGTGGATGTTGGCCGTAAACTATGAAGAACGGTGTGGAGGAGGTGGACTCACTTGTGTAGTTGTTATAGGAGAACCTCGGCCCAAGGAAGAAGCTGCACCCAGTCATCATGCTGCCTGGAGATGAAGTGTCGTAAGTAGTTCTCCATGATCTGATTGATCCTCTCAACTTGGCCATTGGACTTGGGGTGGTAGGCTGAGGAAAAGTTCAACTTTATATTGAGGGGTTTACAGAGGGCCCTCCAGAACTTTGAGGTTAACTGAACAACCCGATCAGTCACGATATGCAGAGGTAGGCAGTGCAGGCGAAAGATGTGTTGGATGAAGAGGTTGGCCATTCGAGAAGCAGAAGGTAGGCCAGTTAGCGGAACAAAACGAGCCATCTTTGATAATCGGTCCACCACCACCCAGACTGTACTGCATAGGGGGCAGATCCGTGACAAAGTTCATTCAATATGCTGCCAGGGAGCATTGGGCACAGGCAGCGGCTGGAGCAGGCCAGCCGGTTTGGAGTGAGCAACTTTGTTTGCTGCGCACACCGTGCAGGAAGAGACAAAGTCCATAATGTCCTTGGGCAGTGTGGGCCACCAGAACTGAGGGGCAATCAGGTCTCGGGTTTTAGGGTCACCTGCATGACCTCTCAGTTTAGAGCTATGTCCCCAGTGGAGGATTCTTCTTCTGTCTGCCAGACACACAAAAGTTCTCCCTGGAGGGAAGTCTCTAACTTGCAGAGGGTTGACAGAGATGATGCAGGATGGGTCAATGAAATTTTGTGGAGGCTCCATGGTGTCTTCTGTCTGGAATGACCTGGACAAAACATCGGCCCTCACCTTCTTGTTGGCAGGGCGATAGTGGAGCTCAAACTGGAACCGGGCAAAGAACAGTGACCACCTGGCTTGACGGGGGTTCAGCCGTTGAGCCGTCTGGAGATAGGTCAGGTTCTTGTGGTCAGTGAAAATCAGGATGGGATGAGCTGCACCCTCTAGTAACTGTCTCCACTTATCCAGAGCCAGTTTAATGGCCAGTAACTCCCGATCCCCAATCGAGTAATTGCGCTTTGCGGAAGAGAAAAGCTTGGAGTAATAGCTACATACCATTGTTTTGCCTTTGGGACCTCTCTGAAGCAGAAGTGTGCCAGCACCAAAAGAGGAGGTGTCCACCTCCAATGAAAACTGCAGAGACACATCAGGCTGACGTGAAGGCACCCTTCAAGCTATTGAATGCGGCCTCTGCCTCTGGAGTCCACACCTTGGCGTTCATGCCTTTCTTGGTGAGGGTAGAGATGGGAGCAATCAGTGAGGAGAATTTTGGGATGAACTGTTGATAAAAGTTGGCAAATCCCAAGAAACGCTTTATGGCCCTTAAGCCTTGTGGGTGTGACCATTCCAGGATGGCCTTTACCTTCTCAGGATCCATCTTGAGACCCTCATCTGAGATAATGTAGCCCAGGAAGGGTAGAGACTTTCTCTCAAACACGCACTTCTCCAACGTGGCATACAGACGATTCTCCCTTAATCGCAGCAAAACTTGACGGATATGTCTCTGATGAGTCACTGGATCTGGGAAAAAATCAGAATGTCATTGTAATGAAGGGGTAGGGAGACGGACAGGTGAGCCCTAATCTACCCACCACTCAGTCCCTGCCTACTTGCACAGTCCGTCCTAGGCGACGGCGTACAACTGGGCGACGGTCCCTACGCTCACTATGTGAACGACAAACAAAACAGACAAGGGAACACAGAAGCGAGGGAAGAGGGGCAGTGAGCAACAGAGTAGTGAACGAGCCGAGTCAAACCTGGAGAGTACCCAGTAACAAAAGCAGAACAGGAGAATAGTCAGTCAAGCAGGGTCAATGTGAAGCAGAGGTCAATGGTATTAGCAGGAACAGCAGAGCCAGGAAACACAAGAATCACAGGCAAAGGACAGACAACAAATGAAGGTATAAATAGACCAAGGGCGGGAGCTAGAACCATCTGGCCAGGCTGTGATAGGTTCTCCCACTACTCAGCCTACCAGCCTGAGTGGTAGCAGATCGAGTCACTCTATCAGACCTAGGGACAGATGCAGACTGATTAACAACGGGCATCGACACAGAAGCTGTGTCTGGCAGATCCTTTACAGTACCCCCCCCTTTTATGAGGGGCCACTGGACCCTTCCTAGGTGGACCTGGCTTATTGGGGAACCGAAGATGGAACCTCCTGAGCAATAACTCAGCGTGAACATCCCGGGCGGGTACCCAAGTCCTCTACTCAGGCCCGTATCCTCTCCAATGGATCAGGTACTGGAGGGAGCCTTGGACCATCCTGCTGTCCACAATCTTGGCCACCTCGAATTCTACCCCTTCAGGGGTGAGAACAGGGACCGGGGGTTTCCTCGAGGTAGCCAAAGACGGGGAGCAGCGTTTCAGGAAGGAGGCATGAAACACGTTGTGTATTTGAAAGGACGGGGGTAACTCCAGCCGGAAGGAGACAGGATTAAGGACCTCAATGACCTTGTACGGCCCTATATACCGGGGAGCAAACTTTTTGGACGGAACTTTAAGGTGCAAGTTTTTTGAAGACAGCCACACCAGATCCCCGACCACAAACAAGGGGTTAGCAGAACGTCTTTTATCTGCCTTAATCTTTTGTATGCTCTGGGACACCTCAAGGTTCTACTGAACCTGGGCCCAGACTGTGCACAGTTCCCGATGAACAACATCTACCTCGGGATTGTTGGAACCACCAGGTGAAACGGAGGTGAACCGTGTATTAAACCCAAAATTACAGAAAAAGGGGGAGACCCCCGATGAGTTACTGACCTGGTTATTCACCCCTTAGTGTCTAAGCCTGTTTTGGCCTTGTGGACACAGCCGATTTTTGCAAATCTGACATGTGTCACTTTATGTGGTAATAACTCCAGAATGCTTTTGCCTATCCAAGCGATTTTGAGATTGTTTTCTCGTGACATGTTGTACTTTATGATACTGAAAAAATGTCGTTGTTAAATTCAATATTTATTTGTAACACCAAAATTTAGAGAAAATTTGCAAAAATCTGCATTTTTCTAAATTGTAATGTATCTGCTAAAACAGATCGTAATACCAAACAAAATATTTACTAGTTAACATTTCCTATATGTCTACTTTATGTTTGCATCGCTTTTTGAACGTCCTTTTATTTTTCTAGGACGTTACAAGGCTTAGAACTTTAGCTGCAATTTCTAATATTTTATAGAAAATGTCAAAAGGCTATTTTTTCAGGGACCAGTTCAGTTCTGAAGTGGCTTTGAGGGCCTTATATATAAGAAACCCCCCATTTTAAAAACTGCACACCTCAAAGTATTCAAAACAGCATTCAGAAATTATTTTAACCCTTTAGGCATTTCACAGGAAATAAAGCAAAGTAAAGGTAAAATGTACAAATTTCAATTTTTTTTTTACGAAATTCATTTGTAATACAGTTTTTTCTGTAACACAGAAAGTTTTACGAGAGAAACGCAAGTCAATACTTATTGCCCAGATTCTGCAATTTTTAGAAATATCCCACATGTGGCCCTAGTGCCTTAATAGACCGAAACACCGGCCTAGAAGCAAAGGAGCACCTGGTGGATTTTGGGGCCTCTATTTTATTAGAATATATTTTAGCCACCATGTCAGGTTTGAAGAGGTCTTGTGGTGCCAAAACATTGGAAACCCCCCAAAAGTGACCCCATTTTGGAAACTACACCCCTCAAGGAATTTTTCAAAAGGTATAGTTAGCATTTTTAGCCCACGGGTTTTTTGTTAAATTTATTGGAACTGGTCTGTGAAAATGAAAACTACTTTTTTTCTGAAAAAACATACCATGTTTTAGTTTTTACAAGGAATAAAGGAGAAAAAGCAACCCAACATTTGTAAAGCAATGTCTCCCGATTACGGCAATACCCCATATGTGGTAATAAACTGCTGTTTGGACCCACGGCAGGGCTCAGAAGGGAACGAGGGCCATTTGGATTTGGGAGCGCAGATTTTGCTGGAATGGTTTTCGGTGCCATGTCGTGTTTGCAAAGCCCTGGAGGGACCATAACAGTGGAAACTCCCCAAAAGTGACCCCATTTTGGAAAATAAACCCCTCAAGGAATTTTTCCAGGGGTATAGTTAGCATTTTCACCCTACACGGTTTTTGCTGAATTTATGGGAAATATGCAGTGAAATTTAAAATCAAAATTTTTTCTAATAAAATGTAGCTTTAGCTCAGATTTTTTCATTTTTACAATAGATAAAGGAGAAAAAACACCCGAATATTTTTAAAGCAACCTCTTCTGAGCACAGCAATACCCCATATGTGGTAATAAACTGCTGTTTGGACACATGGCGGAAGTTAGAAAGGACGGAGCGCCGTTTGACTTTTGGAGCTCAAATTTTGCTGGAATGGGTTGCGGCCCCATGTCACATTTGCAAAGCCACTGAGGGACCAAAATAGTACAAACCCGGCAAAAGTGACCCCATTTGGGAAAATATACCCCTCGTGGAACTTATCTAGTGGTACAGTGAGGAAAAAAGGAGCGCCCCAACAATTGTAAAGCAATTTCTCCCGAGTACGGCCATACCCCTTATGTGGTCATAAACTGCAGCTTGGACACACCACAGGGCTCAGAATGGCAGGAGTGCTACTTGGCATGTAGATGTTAGTTGATTGTTTTTTGGGCGCCATGTCGCATTTGCAGGGCCCCTGAGGTACCCGTACAGTAGAAACCCCTGAGAAGTGACTCGATTTTGGAAACTTTACAGCTCAGGGTAATCATCTAGAGGTGTACTGAGCATTTTGATCCCACAGGTGTTTCATAGATTGTATTAGAATGGGGCAGTGAAAATGAAAAATTATTTTTTTTCCCAAAAATATGTAGTTTTGCACCCAATTTTTTTCCCACAAGGGGTAATAGGAGAAAAACCAACACATAATTTGTTACCCAATTTCTCCCGAGTACGGCAATACCCCATGTGTGGCCCTAAACTGCTGTTTGGGCACATGGAAGGAGTGCCATGTGGCTTTTAGAGCGCAGATTTTGCTGGACTGGTGTACGGGCGCCATGTCGCATTTGCAGAGCTCCCATAGGTAGTAGAGTAGAGTGTAAAACCATGAGAAGTGACCCCATTTTGTAAACTACACCCCTCAAGGCATTTATCATTTGCCTGGACATATGACAGGGCTTAGTAGTGAAAGGCGCATGTGAGACCTATTTTGGTGATTTTCGCAGCATTAGCCCACAATGGCAGGGCTCTGGGGTCAAATAGTAAAGCAAACCCCCAAGTAGTGACCCCCATTTTGGAAACTGCACCCCTGAAGGCATTTTGACCACACAGGTTTTTTTTTTTCTATTAGAAATGAATGCTCAGTGGATGGTGCAAAATGAAAATTGCAAATTTCCACAGGTATGTGCCATTTTAGTGCACAATATTTTGTGCCCAGTTCGTGCCACTGAAGACAAATACCTCAAACTGTTAAGCGGGTTCTCCCGGGTATGGCGATGCCATATATGTGGACGTACACTGCTGCTTGGGCACACTGCAGGGCTCAGAAGGGAGGGAGCGTCATTTGGCTTTTGGAGCGTGGATTTTGCTCGCTAGTTGTTTTGTTTGGGGTTTTGCTGGTATTTCAGTTATGATGTGGGGGCATATGTAAACTGTGAGGGGTACAACAGGGTATAATAAGAGGGTATAATAATTGGGTAAATAAATAATTATCCACAGATGTGTGGCCAGTGTCGCACTGATAAATGGTGCCCAATCTTATCTGCTTTTGGACACTCTGCACATTTTGCATCGCCATATTCTGAGAGCCAAAACTTCTTTATTTTTTCTCCTCCGGAGCTGTGTGAGGGCTTATTTGTTGCGGGACAATCTGTAGATTTCATTGGTACCATTTTGGGGTACATGCAATTTTTTGATCACTTTGTATTTCATTTTTTTGGCAAGCAAGGTGACCAAAAACTTGCAATTCTGATGTTTTTTATTATTTATTTTACTTTATTCTGTGGGTCGGTATGATTACGGCGATACCATATGTATATAGTTTTTCTTATGCTTTGCAGCGTCTGCACGATAAAATCACTTTTGTTTCAAATAATTAATTTTTTGTGTCACCATATTCTGGGAGCCATAACTTGCGTCAAAAAAGCTGTGGGAGGGCTTGTTTTTTGCGGGTCGGGCTGCAGGTTTTAATGGTATAATTTTGGGGTACATGCAACTTTTAGATCCCTTTTTTTAGTGACTAACAAACAGCGATTCTGGAATGTTTTTTATTTTATTTTTTTACGGTGTTCACCGTTCGGGTAAAATAGCATGATATTTTCATAGTTTGGGTCGTTATGAACGCGGGGATACCACATATGTGTACTTTTTTTATGTTTTTCGGTTTTTCCTATAATAAAAGACTTATTATAGGAAAAAGGCTGTTATAGTGTTTTTTAACATGAAACTTATTTTTTTTAACTTTTTGACAACATTTTTATTAACTTGTTTTAACTTTTTTTTTGTCCCACTAGGGAACTTGAAGGCATGAAGCCCTGATCACTATTCTAATACACTGCACTACCTACATAGTGCAGTGTATTAGAGCTGTCAGCTATTCACTGACAGCAAGCCTATTAGGCTTCGCCTCCCGGCGGGGCCTAATGAGCTTCCGTACTAGGAAGCGATTGTTAGGCTACGGTTGCCATAGCAACCATCGGAACACCCGCGGGTGCCGATGGTCGTTATTAGCAACCATAGGGTACAATCTAAGGGGTTAATCGGTCGGATCGGAGCCGTTAGGGCACGATGTCAGCTGTGACAAAAAGCTGACACCCGCGCCTGTGGCAACCATCGTGGTTGCCGACAGGCTACAAGACACTTCGATGCATCGAAGGAGTTAATCGGCCGGATCGGAGCCTAGCTCCGGTCCTGGCCGTTGCAGAGGGGTGTCGGACAACTGATACCAGCGGTGATAGCGCTGGCTCAGCTTCTGAGCCAGCGGCATCACATACATCACGTCATGGAGCTGTGATTGGTCAGTCTGCTTTGACTGACCAATCACAGCGATCGCCGGCAGGAGACCGATGTTATTGGTCCCCTGCCGTCTTACTGTGCCGATCAACAGTCATAAACAGTTGAGGGCACAGTTTTGTCACCTTGTCCTTTGACAGGGTGACAGTTTTTAGCCAGGATTCACCGGTACCTTAAAGCACTTCAATGCAGGACGTACCAGTGCGTCAAGGGGTTAAGGGAAAATTCAGCGAGGGGAATGAAGGAGACCCAATCATATTGACAGTCAGAGATAAAACACCTTAAATATTGTTCTAGAGACTGATTAGTCCTCTCAGTTTGGCAATTAGTTTCAGGATGGAAGGCCGAGGAGAAGGACAGATCAATCTCCAACTTCTTACAGAAAGCTCTCCAAAACAATGAAACAAATTGTACCCCTCTGTCAGAAACAATATTGACAGGTACCCCATGGAGACGTAGGATGTGTTTGACAAACAAGGTAGCTAACGTCTTGGCATTGGGTAGTTTCTTGAGGGGCACAAAGTGGCACATCTTACTGAAGCGGTCTAGTACAACCCACACCACCGACTTGCCTTGGGATGGAGGCAGATCAGTGATAAAATCCATGGAGATATGGGTCCAAGGTCTCTGAGATATGGGCAAAGAATACAGTAAGCCCGCTGATCGGGACCTGGGAGTCTTGGACCTAGCACAAATTTCACAAGCGGCGACGTAGGCCTTAACGTCTTTAGGCAACCCAGGCCACCAATAGGTTCTAGAAATGAGGTGCTTTGTACCCAGGATGCCAGGATGGCCAGATAGTGCAGAGTCATGGTTTTCCCTGAGTAACCTTAGCCAGAATTGGAGGGGAACAAACAGCTTGTTCTCAGGAAGGTTCCCGGGAGCTGAACCTTGATCAGCCGCAATATCGGAGACTAATTCAGAATCAACAGAGGATATGATTATACCTGGGGCAAAACACAAGCAGGATCCTCCTCCGAAGGAGGGCTGGCCATGAAGCTACGCGACAGTGCATCAGCTTTAATATTTTTAGACCCAGCCCTATAGGTGACCACAAAGTTGAATCTAGTAAAAAACAACGCCCATCGAGCTTGTCTCGGGTTTAGCCTCCGGGCAGATTCTAGGAAAACCAAATTCTTATGGTCGGTAAGGACCGTTACCTGGTGCCTAGCCCCCTCCAAGAAGTGGCGCCACTCTTGAAATACCAATTTAATGGCTAAGAGTTTGCGGTTGCCAACATTATAGTTACTCTCAGTGGGCGAGAACTTCCTGGAGAAGTAGGCACAGGGACGGAGATAGGTGAGAGACCTGGTACCCTGGGACAAGACAGCACCCACTCCCACCTCGGAGGCGTCAACCTCCACAATGAATGGCTCCATTTGGTTAGGCTGAATCAGCACTGGGGCAGAGATAAAGCACTTCATAAGGATCTCAAAAGCCTGTACCGCCTCCGGAGGCCAGTGGAGGATATCAGCACCCTTGCGAGTAAGATCCGTAAGAGGCTTAGCGATGACAGAGAAGTTAGCAATAAATCTCCTGTCGTATTTAGCAAACCCCAGGAAGCACTGTAATGCCTTCAGGGAGGCAGGGCGGACCCATTCAGCCACAGCCTGAACCTTGGCAGGATCCATGCGGAATTCATTAAAAGTGAGGATATGACCCAAAAATTGTATCTCCTGCACCCCAAACACACATTTTTCGGTTTTAGCAAAGAGTTTGTTTTCCCGAAGGGCTGGAGCATCTTCCTGACATGCCCAATGTGGGAGGACCAGTCCTTGGAAAACACAAGTATGTAATCAAGGTACACTACAAGAAATACCCCCAGGTAGTCTCTTAAAATCTCATTAATTAAATTCTGGAAGACCGCGGGAGCATTACACAACCCAAACGGGATGACGAGATATTCGAAATGACCTTTGGGCGTGTTAAACGCAGTCTTCCAATCATCCCCTTCTCTGATTCGGATAAGGTGATAAGCCCCCCGAAGATCAAACTTAGAGAACCATTGGGCCCCTTGAACCTGATTGAAGAGATCAGGAATGAAAGGAAGGGGATACTGGTTCCTTACAGTGACCTTATTCAACTTTCGGTAATCGATGCACGGCCTAAGACCAGCATCCTTCTTCCCTACAAAGAAGAAGCCAGCACCTACCGGAGAAGTAGAGGGGCGAATGTAACCCTTGGCCAGGCTTTCCTGGATATATTCTCTCATGGCTTCACGTTCGGGACAAGAGAGATTAAATATCCTACCCTTAGGGAGCTTAGCTGCTGGTACCAAATCGATTGCACAGTCGTATTCTCTATGAGGAGGTAACACTTCGGAGGCCTTTTTAGAAAAAACATCAGCGAAGTCCTGAATAAACTCAGGTAGAGTGTTCGCCTCCTCAGGGAGAGAAATAAAATTAATAGAAAAACAGGACATCATGCATTCATTACCCCATTTAGTAAGATCCCCCGTATTCCAGTTAAACGTGGGATTATGCCTCTGCAACCGGGGAAGGCCTAAAACCAAATCGGACGATAATCCCTACATCACCAGTACAGAACACTGCTCCAAATGAATGGAGCCAACAATGAGTTCAAAAACAGGGGAATGCTGCGTAAATTAACCATTAGCAAGTGGAGTGGAGTCGATACCTACTACCGGGACAGGTTTAGGTAAATCAATTAATGGTATAGCTAGAGACATAGCAAATTCCGCAGACATAATATTAGCAGAAGACCCCGAATCCACGAAGGCACTGCCGGTGGCAGACCTACCCTCAAAAGAGACATGAAAGGGAAGCAAGATCTTATTAGTTTTCATATTTACGGGAAATACCTGTGCGCCCAAGCGACCTCCCCGATGGTCACTTAGGCGCAGAAGTTTTCCGGCTGCTTATTCTTATGCCTAGGACAGTCGTTCACTTGATGCTTGTCATCCACACAGTAGAAGCAGAGACCATTCTTCCTGCGGAGCTCTCTACGTTGTTGGGGAGACACGGAGGCCCCGAGTTGCATTGGTTCATCCAAGTTTTCCGTGGAAGAACGAAGCAACGGAACCTGGGAAGCCATCATAGGGGAGCCAAAGGAGAAGGCACAAAAACGTTCATGTCGTCATTCCCTGAGACGTCGGTCAAGACGTACCGCTAAGGCCATAAGCTGATCTAGAGAGTCAGAAGAGGGATAGATAACTAACAGGTCTTTCAGGGCGTTCGACAGACGCAATCTAAACTGGCACCTCAAGGCAAGGTCATTCCACCGAGAAGCTACACACCACTTCCTAAAGTCAGAACAGTACTCCTCAACGGGTCTCTTATCCTGACGTAAGGTCACCAGCTGACTCTCGGCAAAGGCAGACTTTTCAGTCTCGTTATAGATGAGCCCGAGGGCAGAAAAAAAAAGGTTAACAGAGGAAAGTTCAGAGGCGTCAGGAGTCAAGGAGAAGGCCCATTCTTGGGGGCCGTCCTGGAGCCGGGACATAATTATACCCACTCGCTGGCTCTCAGAACCTGAGGAGTGGGGCCTTAGATGGAAAAATAACCTACAATTCTCCTGAAAGGAGGAAAAAGTCTTCCGGTCCCCTGAGACCCGGTCAGGCAACTTGAGGTGGGGTTCAAGAGGTGAGGTGGAAGGAACTACCTGGGTAGCATCCCGCTGCTTGCACCTCTGAGCCAGGGCTTGGACCTGTAGGGAGAGACCCTGCATTTGCTGAGCCAGGGCCTCAAGGGGGTCCATATTAGTGTAGGAACCAGGGTAGAAAAGGTATATGGGCCTGTGATTATGTAATGAAGGGGTTGGGAGACGGACAGGTGAGCCCTAATCTACCCGCCACTCAGTCCCTGCCTACTTGCACAGTCCGTCCTAGGCGATGGCGTACACTATGTGAATGACAAACAAAACTGACAAGGGAACACAGAAGCAAGGGAAGAGGGGCAGTTGCCCATGGAAACACCGTGAGCAACAGAGTAGTGAACGAGCCGAGTCAAACCTGGAGAGTATGCGGTAACAAAAGCAGAACAGGAGAACAGTCAGTCAAGCAGGGTCAATGTGAAGCAGAGGTCAATGGTATTAGCAGGAACAGCAGAGCCAGGAAACACAAGAATCACAGGCAAAGGACAGACAACAAATGAAGGTATAAATAGACCAAGGGCGGGAGCTAGAACCGTCTGGCCAGGCTGTGATAGGTTCTCCCACTCCTCAGCCTACCAGCCTGAGTGGTAGCAGATCGAGTCACTCTATCAGACCTAGGGACAGATGCAGACTGATTAACCACGGGTGTCGACACAGAAGCTGTGTCTGGCAGATCCTTTACAGTGATCGAGATAGACAACAACACAGACATAGAGGAGCTCTTGGAAGATGTCATTGACGAATTCTTGGAAGACCACGGGAGCGTTACACAGACCGAAGGGTATTACCAGGTATTCATAGCGTCCGTCTCAAATGTTAAATGCCGTCTTCCATTCGCCACCCCTGCAAATCCAGATTAGGTTCTAAGCCCCAAGCAGGTCTAGTTTAGGGAAATTTTTGGCTCCTCTTATGCGATCAAACAGTTCTGAAGTAAATAGCAACGGATATCTGTTTTTTACCATGATCTGGTTGAGACCCCAGTAGTCGATGCAGGGTTGAAGAGATCCGTTGTTCTTCTTCTTGATGAAGAAGAACCCGGCCCCGGCCGAGGAGAAGGATTTCCTTATGAAACCCTGGTCCAAATTCTCCTTAATATAGGCGGACATAGACTGAGTCTCTGGCAAGGAGAGAGGGTACACCCTTCCACGGGGAACGGACGCATCAGGAACCAGCTCAATAGGGTAGTCATACGTCCGGTGTGGGGGCAGCGTCTCCGCCTCCCTCTTGCTAAAGACATCCACAAACTGAGAGCAGTGAGAAGGCATGCCTGCCAATGACCGAGACTGGGGAGACTGGGCCAGATGGATCTGACCCAGGCAACGGTTGAGGCACTCGGAACCCCACTGGAGAACCTCTCCAGAATTCCAGTCCAGAACTGGGACATGTAGTCGCAGCCAGGGCAGACCCAACAGCACCAGGTTTACAGCCCTGGGCAGGACAAATAAAGAGATGAGCTTGGAATGAAGGGCTCCCATTTGGAGCTTCAGTGGTTTGGTCACAGCTACAATCGGTTCTGGCAGAGGCAGTTCATTCACTGAGGCAACAATCAAAGGCCTCTCCAAAGGGGTTGTGGGCAACTGGAGAAGATCCACCAGGTCTCTCCAAATGAAGTTAGCTGCGGATCCAGAGTCCAGATAGGCAGAGACCTGGTGTGTTCTCTCGCCGTACACTATGGTCACGGGGATGGACAACTTAGAAGAAAGTCCCTCCTCACCCAGAGTTATCTCTCCAACCAACCCTAGGTTCTGGGACTTTTGGGGACACAGACGCACAAGATGGCCTCCGAGGCCACAATACAGACAGAGTCCCGAGGTGCGTCTGCGTTGTCTCTCCTGGATAAAGAGTCTGAGATGGTCCATCTTCAAAGACTCATTAGGGGGGAACAGCAGATGAGGACGGCAGGGGTTGCTGAAATGTGAGAGCCAGACTAGGGAGTTCTTTCTCTCGACGAGCCCGTTCGGATCCTTAATCACGGGGGACAGTCCCTGGCAAAATGTTGCCACCAAGGCCTCGTTGTTCCATAACAACTCTCCTGCTACGGTGCGGAAGTGAATGGTGTACTCGCCCACAGAAGTGTCTCCCTGGCGAAGGTTCAGCAAGGAGGCAGCTGCCGACGAGACTCGTCCAGGTTCCTCAAATACCATACAAAATGTCCGCAGGAACACCTGGAAATCACAGGGCTCTGGTCCTTGTCATTCCCAGATGGGATTCGCTCATGCTAGGGCCCTGCCAGTGAGGAGAAAGACAATGAAAGCGACCCTTGCGCCGTCAGTGGAAAATGCTTTGGCATACAGGCTGAAGTGGATCTGCCACTGGTTGAGAAATCCCCTACAGTTCCTCGCTTCTCCATCATAGTGATAAGGAAGTGGCAGAGAAAATCGGGGGTCAGCACTGCCAGGAGATGTAGTCAGAGGATCCGTACAGCCAAGAGGTGTAGTAGGAGGAACAGTAGAGGCAATAAGAGCAGGTGCCGGGAGAACTGCAGCTTGTGCATCCAGTCGCTCTGTAATGGAGTTCACCTCACCACCTGGAGGAGTTGGTCCTGCTGTAATTGGCAGACTAGCATATCCGACTGCATGACTTGTGATGTCGTCACGGTCTTGAGTTGACCAGCGGGGTCCATGGCCCGAGCGTACTGTCACGATCTGAGGGTATGTGGACCCACTGGGCTGTACCGCCATAGCAGTATAGCAGCTGGCCAAACAGGGTACAAAGTCAATATCTATAGTTCGGATAAAGGTACCTGTGATAATACAGACAGTAGCAATGGTTAAGGCTCAGATGGAACTCTGGCAGCAGGTAGACAACAGGTGCGGACACACACAAGCAGGTGTAGTAGGCGACACAATACGACTCTAACTCAGTATAGCACAGAAACACGGTAGCACGGGAAACAGGATACAGGTAGCAGGAACGGGAGCACTGGAACTGGAAAACACTCAGGGAACCATTTGCAAGACAGACACGGGTAGATACAAACACGCTCAGGCATTGCAGGGAGGGGCAGAGCCCTTCTTATAGTCCAAGGTGATCAGGGAGCAATCAGCTCAATCTCACACATGTGTGCGCTCTGGCTCCTTAAGGCTGGACTGAGCTTGCGAGCGCACCCTAGTGGTCACTGCGGAATAGGACGGCCGCATCTGCAGACATCTCTGGAGTGAAGTGGCGTCGACAGGATGGGAGGAGTTCGTGGTCAGCAACCACGGACATTACAGAGTGAAAATATGCACTAATATGACAGACAGTAGCAGTGGTATGCTGTGCCAATGACAGTTCACTGAACGATTTCCAATATAATTGCTAGGTTAACACAGAGATTAAAAGCATAGATAGCAAATGATTTACCATCAAGAGGATCGCAAAAACTCTTCATAGTGGGATGAAGGGATAAAATGAGCATCTCCCAAATGGGTGAGAGCCCATTAAAGGGGAGGAGAGCCAGGTCTTACGTAAAATAGAAGGTTTGGATTGATGGCTATGTACCAAAAACTCTCAGAGGTTCTTGACTCTACGATAGGTTATATTAGGAAAATTTGAAATGGCTTCCCTGAAATCAGGGTCAGCTTGTACATACGCCCTATGTAGGGTCTTTTTGGAGTATCTCCATGCTAGAAATTTGAGGTACAGAGTATCGCATTCCCTCTGGAAGGTGTGATCATCTGAGCAGTTCCTTCTGGCTCTAAGATATTGTCCAATGGGAATACCTTTCTTGAGAGCAGGTGGATGAAAACTCTCCCAGTGTAGAAAGCTGTTGGTAGCAGTTGTGTTCCGGAATATATTTGGAAGGGAGATTTTTAGATCAAGGAAATTAATTTCCTTGTCATGTATTTCAGAAGTGAATTTCATCCCAATATTGTTATTATTGATAATATCCATAAAATAAAAAAAAAAGGTTCTTGTTGCTGTCCCAAAAAATAAGAATATTGTCGATATATCTTCCCTAAAATAAAATGTGAGAGGTGAAAAGAAGTAAATCATCAGTGAAAACTAAAGTGTCTTCCGACCACCCTAAAAGTGGGTGCACAAACGGTGCCCATGGCAGTGCCTTTAAGTTGATGGTAGAACTTACCATCAAAAAGAAAATAATTATGAGTAAGTAAAAATTTAAGAAGTGATAAGTTACATTTATTGTGTGCCTGGAACCGAGTGCCCTTAGTGCTCAAAAAGGGTTGTATGACATCAAGGCCAAAATCGTGCTTGATATTAGTATAAAGGGATTCAACATCAATGCTTGCTATCATGGTGGTAGCAGTGACATTGATCTCCTGCATCCTGGTTAGAGTGTCCTTTGTATCTCGTAACTAAGAGGGCAGAGCTGTAACAAAGGAAGGATGAAAGAACTTCATCCACATGCATGCTAATCCCTTGAGTGAGATTGTCATTGCCCGACACAATAGGTCTACCTGGTAGAGTTCTAGAGTGCTTATGTATTTTGGGCAGTGCATAGCAGGTAGAAAGAGTAGGACTGAGATTAAACATACGTTTAAACTCATCTGAAGAGATGGGATCCTGTAACTTAGCTTCAGTCAGAAGACAACGTAGCTTGGCTAGGAAACAATTGGTGGGATTTTTATCTATGATGGTATAAGTGGAGGTGTCATCCAACAACCTATGGACCATGAAAACATAGTCCACCCGATCAATGATGACAATATTCCCCCCCTTGTCAGATGGCTTTAGAATAAATTCTTCATTCTTACATAATTCATTGAGAGCTGTTTGTTCCATCCTACTGAGATTATTAGGAGCTTTGACTTTATGGGATTTGAGTTTTTCTAGCTCAGTACTAACCATTTTGACAAAAATGTCAATATGTGCATATTGTGAGAAAGCTGTGATTTAGGACGTAAAGATGAAAAGGGGCAGGTTGCCATATCGGCACTAAATTCATTATCATTAGCAAGATGTACGAAATCCCGAAGGGTACGAAGTACAATACAATCAATAAACTCAATATCAGAGGGACGTCCCTTAAAGTGTTTTAATAGAGCAAGTTTCCTTGCAAATAAGTTAATGTCCTTTGTCCAGGTGAATTCATCAAAAGAGCTGGTAGGGTGTAAGATAAACCTTTCCGTAGAAGTATTTCTTGGTGTAAACTCAGCTGGACAGATGACAGATTAAAAATCTGCATTTCGTCCCCAGTGACAGTGTCATTTTTAGGTATAATTATTTGTTTAGGCTCCATGATACATTGGGTGGTTCTAAAAAAGGAAAAGTATTGGTGGTACCCATAACAACCGAGATCATGCTCGTTAAATTCATAATATTTCTCCCATTTATACCTGTGTTGGTCGCCACTATAGATGGGGTAGTTGGTATATTGGTGGTAGAATATATTGGTAAAGAGAGAAAGGTAGATATAGCAGGAGTAGATACAATAGAGGTGCTTTGATGAACGGTATTGTTCGGACATACTGGATGTGTAGATTTTGGTACTGAGAGGGTTCTCTTGGATGGATTGTGTCATGCCCATGGCCGCAGGCCGGCAGGCCCACTCACCTCCTGACGCCCGCATCCATGGAACTGTGATCAATGGTCCCCGTCTCCTCCTCATTGGACGCCAGCGCTCACTTCCGCTTCTCCCGGCCGGGTCCCGGCATGCTCGTGCCCGCTCTTAAAGGGACAGCGCGTGCACCTGAACTTAAGTAGAAAATTGGCCCATGAGCACTCTGGACTATAAGAGGGGCCCAGACACTTCCTGCCATGCCTGAGCCAGGATTTAGTGTGTAGATCCTATTACGATAGGGTGCCTGTGTCAGCAGCTGCAGACTGCACAGCAAGCAGTGTTGTATCAAAGTGGGAGAGATGCGAGCTAATAGGTCAAGCAGTTAAAATTGCTAAGTGTATAGCCCCCCCGACATGTTTCGTTGTTCACACAACATCCTCAGGGGATAACAATGGGGCCCATTGACACAGGCACCCTATCGTAATAGGATCTACACACTAAATCCTGGCATCCCTTGCAGTATTTCTAAGGAGCATATGCTAATGGTCTCTAGCTAATCTTAACTCCTCTGTGTGCCGATCTGTCCCTCCTGGACTTTTAATTTATTCACTAATAAAAGTTATATTTTACATTTATTTAGTTGGCAGCTGGGAAAATGGTTTTCATTGTGCCTTTGGTACATTAGTTATTTACAATTGTCGGTCTGACCTGCCAGCTGCCAGGGTCTTCTTTAATAATTCAGACTCTTAGTGGTAGACTCACTAGTGTGGTTGTTGTAGGAGAACTCAGCCCAAGGAAGCAGCTGCACCCAGTCATCATGCTGCCTGGAGATAAAGTGTTGTAGATAGTTCTCCATAATTTGATTTATTCTCTCGACTTGAACATTGGACTTGGGATGGTAAGCTGAGGAAAAGTCCAACTTCACACCAAGGAGTACGCAGAGGGCTCTCCAGAACTTCGAGGTGAACTGAATCCCCTGATCAGAAACAATATGTAGAGGCAAGCCGTGCAGACGGAAGATGTGTTGGACGAAGAGATTGGCCAGTCGAGAAGCGGACGGTAGGCAGGTCAGCGGAACGAAATGAGCCATCTTGGAAAATCGGTCCACCCCCACCCAGACCGTGCTGCAACCAGCAGAGAGAGGCAGGTCCTTGACAAAGTCCATAGCAATATTATGCCAGGGTGCATCGGGCACAGGCAGCGGCTGGAGCAGGCCCACCGGTTTGGAGTGGGCAACTTTATTTGCTGCGCACACTGTGCAGGAGGAGACAAAGTCCGTAATGTCTTTGGGCAGCGTGGGCCACCAGAACTGATGAGCAATCAGGTCTCGTGATTTACGGACACACGCGTGACCTGTGAATTTGGAACTGTGTCCCCAGCGGAGGATTCTTCTTCTGTCAGCCAGACGCACAACAGTCCTCCCCGGCGGAATGTCTCTAACTTGCAGAGGATTGACAGGGATGATGCAGGACGGATTAATGATATTTGGTGGAGACTCCATAGTGTCCTCTGTCTCGAACGACCTGGACAAGGCATCGGCCCTCACATTGTTGTCGGCCGGTTGGTAGTGGAGCTCAAACTGGAACCGTGCAAAGAACAGCGACCACTTGGCCTGACGGGGATTGAGTCGTTGGGCCATCTGGAGATAAGTGAGGTTCTTGTGGTCCGTAAATATCAAGATGGGATGAACTGCGCCCTCTAATAGATGTCTCCACTCCTCAAGAGGCAATTTAATGGCCAGTAACTCCCGATCCCCAATCGAGTAGTTGCGTTCTGTGGAAGAGAAGAGATTTGAGTAATAGCCACATACCATTGACTTACCTCTCTGGAACAGGCGTGCACCAGCACTGACAGAGGAGGTGTCCACCTCCAACGAGAACTGTCAAGAAACATCTGGATGATGGAGAATAGAGGCTGAGGTGAAGGTACTCTTCAGGCTATTAAATGCGGCCTCTGCTTCTGGAGTCCACTCCTTGGCGTCCATGCCTTTCTTGGTGAGGTTAGCGATAGGAGATGTCAGTGAGGAGAAGTTTGGAATGAATCGTCTGTAGAAATTGGCGAATCCCAGGAAGTGCTGAATGGCCCTCAAGCCTTGAGGGCGTGGCCATTCCAGGATGGACTTTACCTTTTCAGGATCCATCTTGAGGCCTTGATTCGAGATGATGTAGCCCAGGAAGGGTAAAGCATCTTTCTCAAACATGCACTTCTCCAACTTGGCGTACAGGCGGTTCTCCCTTAACCGCAACAAAACTTGACGGACAAGTCTCTGATGAGTCATTGGATCTGGAGAAAAAATCAAGATGTCATCAAGATAGACCACAACACAAACATAGAGGAGGTCACAGAAGATGTCATTAACAAACTCTTTGAAGACCGCGGGAGCATTACACAGGCCGAAGGGCATTACTAGATATTCATAGTGTCCATCACGGGTATTAAATGCCGTCTTCCATTCGCCACCCCTGCAAATCGATTAGGTTGTAAGCCCCACACAGGTCTAGTTTAGAAAAAATCGATCAAATGTATGTATGCGATCAAACAGTTCAGAGATCAATGGCAACGGATATCTATTTTTTACCGTGATCTGGTTGAGACACCGGTAGTCTATGCAAGGACGCAGAGAACCATCCTTTTTCTTGACGAAGAAGAGCCCAGCTCCTGCCGGGGAGGTCGACTTCCGTATGAAACCCCTCTCCAAGTTCTCTTTAACATAGGCGGACATGGACAGAGTCTCTGGCAAGGAGAGCGGATATACCCTACCAAGAGGAAGGGATGCACCAGGAACTAGGTACGATAGGACAGTCATACGCCCGGTGTGGGGGCAGCATCTCCGCCTCTTTCTTGCTGAAGACAACCGAAAATGCAGAATAATGACTAGGCAATACTGCCAAGGACCGAGGCAGAGGAGGCTGAGCCGAATTAATCCCTACCAGGAAAGGGTTGAGACACTCGGGGCCCCACTGGAGAACCTCTCCAGAATTCCAGTCCAGGACTGGGGTAGGAAGTCAGAGCCAGGCAGACCCAGCAGCACAGGATTGATGGCTTTAGCCAGGATAAAGAACGAGATGAGCTCGGAGTGGAGGGCTCCCACTTGGAGCCTCAGTGGTTTGGTCACAGCTATTATTGGGTCTGGCAGAGGTAGTCCTTTCACAGATGCAACCATCAACGGCCTCTCCAGAGGGGTAGTGGGCAATTGGAGAAGATCCACCAGGTCTCCACGAATGAAATTAGCAGCGGATCCAGAGTCCAGATACGCAGAGACCTGACACTATGGTGACAGGAATGGACAATTTAGACGAAAGTCCTTCATTACCCAGGGTTGTATCTCCCACAAACCCTAGGCTCTAGGGCTTTTGGGGACACAGACACACAAGATGGCCTCAGAGGCCTCAATATAGACAGAGTCCAGTGGTGCGTCTGGGTTGTCTTTCCTGGGTAGAAAGCTTACCCTGGTCCGTCCTCACAGACTCCTTAGGAGGATCAGCGTCAGAGGACAGCTGGGGTTGCCGCAAAGTAGGAACCAGACTATGGAGTCCTCCCTCCCGATGAGCCTCCTGGAACCGTTCTTGGATTCTTATGTCAATCTGGGTGGCCAGAAGGATGAAGTCATCCAGTGTGGATGGCAGATCTCGGGCGGCAATGTTAACAGTCCCTGCCAGAATGTAGCCACCAGGGCCTCATTGTTCCACAACAGTTCTCCTGCCAAGGTGTGGAAGTGGATGGCGTACTCGCCCACGGATGTGTTTCCCTGGTGTAGGTTCAACAAGTACAAGAGACTCATCCAGGCTCCTCAAACACTGTGCGAAATGTCTGTAGGAACCCATGGAAGTCACGGGTCTCTGGTCCTTGTCTCTCCCAGATAGGGTTCGCCCATGCAAGGGCCCTGCCAGTGAGGAGAGAGACGATGAAAGCGACCCTTGCACCGTCAGACGAAAATGCCCTTGCATACAGGCTAAAGTGGATCTGGCACTGGTTCAAAAATCCACAGCAGGTGCTCGAGTCTCCATCATAGCGGTCAGGAAGTGGCAAAGAAAATCGGGGATCAGCGCTGTCAGGAGGTATAGTCGGAGGTTCAGTACTGCCAGGAGATGTAGTAGGAGGAATGGCAGCTTGCACCTCCAGCTGACGTGCAATAATGTTCAAGGTCTGGAAGAGTTTGTCCTGTCGAGACCGGAGGTCTAGCATATCCGCCCGCATCTCTTGTGACAACATCATGGTCTTGGATTGACCAGCGGGGTCCATGGCCTTAGCCTACTGTCGCGTTGGGTACGTGGACTGGGTCGTACCACCTTGACGGTATGGCAGCTGGCCAACAGGACAAAGGTCACAGTCTATAGTTCGTATAGTGTACATGTGGTAGCTCTGACAGTAGCAAGAGAGGCTCGGCTGGGACTAGGCAGCAGGCAGGTGCCAGGCGTGGTGTAGCAGGACAGGCATGGTACTCAGCACAGCACGACTTCAGCTCAGCAAGGCACTTGACCAGGATAGCACAGGATAAAGGTTACAGGTAGCCGGAACGGGAAACACTCGGAACTGGAAAACACTTAGGAGGTCATTTGCATAGACAGACTAGGGTAATAACAACAAGGCTCAGGCATGGCAGGAAGTGGCTGTAGCAGGCGTGGTGTAGCAGGACAGGCATGGTACTCAGCACAGCACGACTTCAGCTCAGCAAGGCACTTGACCAGGATAGCACAGGATAAAGGTTACAGGTAGCAGGAACGGGAAACACTCGGAACTGGAAAACACTTAGGAGGTAATTTGCATAGACAGACTAGGGTAATAACAACAAGCCTCAGGCATGGCAGGAAGTGGCTGGACCCCTCTTATAGTCCAGAGTGCTCTCTAGCTAATCTTAACTCCTCTGTGTGCCGGTCTGTCCCTCCTGGACTTTTAATTTATTCACTAATAAAAGTTATATTTTACATTTATTTAGTTGGCAGCTGGGAAAATGGTTTTCATTGTGCCTTTGGTACATTAGTTATCTACAATTACCACTAAGAGTCCATTCTTCGTTGTCTATGGCCAACACCCTCGAATACCTCTTCCTGTTTCCACTATGTCCCAGGTGCCGCAGCAGACTCTGCACTCAGGGACTTTCTACAAATCTGACAGCAGACCGGATCTTCTATTCTGCTGGAGGTCGACTGCATGAAAAGAAAGGCAGACACAAGAAGAGGAGAGCCTCCCCAGTTCCTTTCAGGCACTAAGGTCTGGCTGTCCTCTAGGAATATCCGGCTGAGGGTGCCATCGTACAAGTTTGCTCCCAGGTTCCTTGGACCCTTCG
Organism: Rhinoderma darwinii; assembly: GCF_050947455.1. Classification (NCBI taxonomy): domain Eukaryota; kingdom Metazoa; phylum Chordata; class Amphibia; order Anura; family Rhinodermatidae; genus Rhinoderma; species Rhinoderma darwinii. The sequence continues at coordinate 272,397,234 of NC_134690.1, read as the reverse complement.
AGATTTTGAAACAAATCAACCCTGTTTCCTACAAGCTTCGGCTGCCTCCTACCCTCAAGATCCCCAACTCCTTACATGTCTCCCTGCTGAAGCCGGTGATATTGAACCGCTACTCCAAGACATCCACTCCTGCAGTGGCTCCCAGTGGTTCATCAGAGACTTTTGAGGTAAAGGAGATCCTGGACACAAAGAGAGTGGGTGGAAGAACAATTTATTTGGTGGATTGGAGGGGGTTTGTCCTGAAGAGAGGTCCTGGGAGCCAGAAGAGAACTTCAATGCCTCTACTCTCCTGAAGAAGTTTCTCTCTCGTTCTGGCCCCAAGAGGAGGGGGCGTAAGAGGGGGGATACTGTCATGCCCATGGCCGCTGGCCGTCAGGTTCACTCACCTCCTGATGACTGCAGCCATGGAACTTTGAGCGCCGGTCCTCATCTCCTCCTCAGGAGACGCCAGCGCTCACTTCCGCTTCTCCCGGCCATGTCCCGTAGGGAGCGTGCGCACCTGAAGTTAAGTACAAAATTGACCCATGAGCACTCTGGACTAAAGGAGGGACCCAGCCCCTTCCTACCATGCCTGAGCCTTGTTGTCGTTACCCTAGTCTGTCTATGAAAATGGCCTCCAAAGTATTTTCCAGTTCCCAGTGTTTCCCGTTCCTGCTTCCTGTAACCTGTATCCCGTGCTATCCTGGTCAAGTGCTGAGCTGAAATCGTGCTGTGCTCAGTTCCACGCCTGTCCTGCTACACAAGGACTGGCGCCTGCCTGCTGCCTAGTCCCAGCCGAGCCTGTCTTGCTACTGTCTGAGCTATCACAGGTCCACTATACGAGCTGTAGACTGTGACCTGTGTCCTGTTGGCCAGCTGCCATACCGTCAAGGCGGTATGGCCCAGTGGGTCCACGTACCCAACTTGAGAGTTTGTACCTTCTGTTCTTAATTTTGCGTTTAACCCATAATCTAATATCATCCGACAGTGGTCTAGAATCATCAGTGCCCGAAATATCAGACTCTGAAAACACTGTAGATCTGGTTTCTCGATTGGAAAAAGGGATAGGAGACTTACGTGTTCGATAGGTATATACTTGTCCTGTATTGAAATCCCTACGATCTCGGATATATTTTTGGTGCTTTCTATCCTTAATATCTCTCTGTAAATTTTCAATATTTTTTTGTAATCTAATTTCACATTTGTTAAACTCAGGTACTGAGTTAAAGACTTGGATGTCAGTGATTTCTTTTTCCAATTGTGGGTTAATTTTAACAAAGTCTCTTTTTTCAAACTCAAGAAGATAGTGTAACATGCGCAGGGAATTATCAGTAAGCAATTGTTCCCAATCTGTAATAAAGGTGTTGTCACTGCGGTAAGAGTTAGGTGTTATATTGATACGTAGACCCCTGTATATGATTTTCTTTTTAATGTACGTCTCCAAACTGGCTATTTCCCAGCAGGATCTCATGTATTATTTGTACGTTTTTTGTAGATCCCTAAAAGCCGTTTGTATGTCAAATTGATGCAATGGTATGTTATCAGTAGAGAAAACAAATGCTGCTTTGGAGGATAAGTCATCTGGATTACATTATTTGGACAGAAAACTTGCCATCACCCAAATAAGATTATGGTCATAGGTAATGAAGATTGCAGTGGGAAAGGGGTCAAAATCTGTTTCTGGCCTTTCCCAGCCTAATAATACTAGCCTGCGGCCGCCCCAGTACCCTGTTATCATTTCAGATGATCGGGTACTAGATCGTATCTGGCTCTTCCTGGCACCCCTGGTGTTGATGGGTACCAGTGTAATAATGGGGGTTAGTGTTAGCCTTTTCACCTGCTAACATTAAGCCTCGCCTTAGTAATGGATGTAGTCAATAAACCAGCGGCCATTACTAAGACAGTAGTAATAACGTTTAAAAGAAAATAAAAATACATAAAAAAATATTTTTTTTAAATAAAAAAAAAACACACAACCCTTGTGAACTCTTTTATTGAAAATAAAAAGAGCGGTCATCTAAGTAGTTCTCGAATCTGACGTAGTCCAACATCTGAATCAGTAAAAGAAAGCACAAACACAAAAACCCCTAATAGTAACACAGGTGGTAGGCTTAGATACAGGGCCCATGTGTGATACTGTCTGTTGGACCCTGTATCTAAGCCTGCCACATGTTAGGCTTAGATACAGTGCCCCAACAGACAGTAATCTTATACTGTATAATATTACTGTCTCATGGGTGGCTCTTGGAAGCCGGGGAGTGAAAAACGAAAACACTAAAAATGGCTTAGCCATGAAATGGTTAAAAGGGTTGTCCCAAGATTAAAAGTTATCTCCCAAACACAGAATAGGTGATAACATGCTGATCGGTGGGGACCGACCACTGGGACTCGCACCGATCATGATCATGGGCTCCATTTAAATGAATGGAGCTGAAGATCCCGCTTGCACCCTGCTCCTCCATTCATTCTCTATGGCACTGCCGGAGATAGCTGAGTGCTATATTTGGCTATCTCCGGCAGTCCAATAGCCAGTGAATAGAGCCGCAGGGCGCAAGCGGGACCTGTGGCTGCATTAATTCGGAGGAATGGGACCCCTGTTCTCATGATCAGTGGGGGTCCCAGCGGTCGGACCCCCACAGATCAGCATGTTATCACATATCCTGTGGTTAGGAGATAACTTATAATCTTGCCTTCTTCCTAGTTCATTACCATTAAATTGCAGGCTGTGCAGGTCAGGACTACAGCAGACCCTCTCCAGTCACACCAATGAAGAGGAGGTGGAGCAAGCTCCCCTTGATTGCCCCACCTCCCTACACATTGGCCAATGAGGTTAGCGCACAGGGACATCATGTACCCCTTCCTCCCAGACAGGGGCGGAGTCAGTGACTGGGGGCGGCGTCAGTGACGTTCGATTGGCCATGAATTGTCCGAGCGTCACTGACTCTGCCCCCCTTTCTGTGAGTTAGGAGAGACTCCAACCTCGTCCTGCAATTGTCCGCAGTTGGTTCCCCCGGCCGACTTCCTCCGCTCTTGGTCCCCCTAACAATCCATCGCTCTTGGTCCCCCCGGCCAAGTTAGGGATTTCGCTGCACTGCTTAGGGGCCCGGTCGCAACTGCGACCCCTATAGCTACGCCACTGGTGGGCATCGTTCAAGTTTAAAGTCCACACTTGGCTTTATTGCAGTCCAAAAATGAATAAGTGCTTATTTAGCATACAAGACTTGCAGCATATATGCAAAATAAACACCTGGCCCGTCTGGGCACTAACTAAACAGCAGGTTTAATCACCTATTATAAACCATGAGTACAATGTTCCCTGGATCAGGCTATCCACACTATCCTTGTGTGGATTCCCAGGCTCTGACCCTCTCTGCACAGACTGCAGAGCTTTTATGACTCAGTAACAAGCCCAGTAGCTTCACCTGAGATAACTGGGCTAGGGGTAATGCCCGTACTGTACTGGAAAAGGGAATTACAGGTCCCACTACCAATCCTACCTGCCATTCCATAGAAATTCAGTCCTAGAACACACATTTAACAAAAATTTCAGCAAACTAGGTTTGCTAAGGAAACATAGCTTTCCAAGATTCCTTAATCTCACTCATCCCAACAAACTGAGTGAGATATATACCCACTCTAGCACTTTTCCTGCTGCGGACTTACAATATATTTATGGCCCTAAATGGTTTTTCAGAAATATAAAAAAGACTTATTATATTAAAATAAACCAAATTGTAAACTACCTTTAGTAACTCACACTGGATACCTACCTGTCCCGCTCTTTTCTGTTTACTTTTGATATACAATGATGTCTATTTTGTGATTGTGGCATCCATTCACGGCTGTATGACGTAATGATAAAATATAGTACAAAGTTTCTTATATTCGCTTATGCTATTGATTTATGCAAAGATTGTTGAAAAGTGAGTTACCATTTAAATGTTACAATTATTTCTACGTCTAACGGTCATTTTTACACTGCAGTATTGTACTGTACTAATTGGGTACTAAACATGTGTATGAGGAAGGGCATCAATAGAAGGTACTGCACAGGGCATTATCCAACCTGTGGTTAGTCCTGGAACAGCAGACCAGATTGATGAGTGTCCCAAAAGTCAAGATAGTTCTGTGTTGTTAAAAGGAATTTGTTTATTCTCAAAGCATTTCATTGCTATGTCCATGGATTCTACAGATATTCAGCAGAGTACCCTAGACAGCAGGAGGTGATATACAATCTTTTTAAAATATTTGGAAACATAGACCCACTGATACTATCAGATGCAAGACCCCTTTTGCCAAATGACAGTCATTGCCTGTTCTTATCTCTACTGCTTGCACAGATCGATATATAATGACACAAGAAAAACTAGCCTTGTTGCCATAGCATTCAATCACAGAGCAGCTTTAATTCTTCCAGAGCACTTTACAAAATGAAAAATGATCTCTGATTACTATAGACAACAAGGACAGTTTTAATAAATGAAGCCCAATATTTCTTTCTCTCATCCCGGTCTTTGACGTAAGATAACTGTTGGACGAATAATTTTTTGGGCCAAAAATTTTTGGCTGAATTCCCTCATTAACATGTGGCATGAAAAACATCTATGTTAGTTTAATATTTGCAGAGGTCCAAGAAAATGAAGGATCAGTTTTAAAATGCTGCTGACGGAAGAATTCAAGTGGATCAGAAACATCGTTCAACATGCTTTTTAGGTTTGCATACTACCTAGAGGTCCCTGAAATGACCTTAATGAAAAAAATTGGTGACATCTTTTTTATTATAATAATTGCAAAAATTATAATCCCCTGTATATTTCATCCATATGAAACAAAACAAATGGGTGCCATTTTCATCTTATTAGTCTTTTATGTCGCATTCCACACTTTACACATCAACGTTTTCATATCTTGGGCTCTATAATCATTCACCTTTAGTTGGCCTGATTCCATCACTTCCAACATATTCCAAAAGGTAACCCTCACTTTCCCTTACCAAAAGCTGCAGTTGAGAAACTTTATCCCATTTTGCCCAAAATTTGTCCCGCCACGTAATACGCCCTAAAGTCTGGGATTGATAACCCCCCTTCTTTCCATCAAGCATTAAAGTAGTTTAATTTGATCCTGGCCTTCAAACTAACTTTGTAATAAGACCTTCAATAATTTTAAACCATTTTTCCCCATCCATAAGGCATTGTGGGAGAATTAACATTTTCATCAGGGCATTCCTATCTGCCATGGACAACGAGAGTTTTACCCAAACTTTGAAATTACCTTTAAATTTACAAACCAGTGGGAGTAGGTTCAGATAGTATAAACTGCGTACTATCACTGGAAACTAACTTCCAAAAATTTAAATGCTTCCTCTCTATCCAACACCCTCATCTTGTGATGTCTGACCTCCCATTCTAGAGGAATTAGTATTGTCTTCTATCAATTTATCTGAAACCCTGACCACCTTCCAAAAGTGTTCTATCAAATTTATGACACCTTCTAGGGTTTATCAAAATACAGAACGTCAAATTTGTACAGTTTTCGAAAGTACCTCTCAAATTATTTTCTAAAATCCTCTGTGTTATTTATATTAATGTTATCTTCCCTGTACAAATGGCGGGTATGACCATTTGACCTCTTCTCCACCTTAATCATACTTGCCATCATTCTCCCTAGGCATATAATTTCTTTGGTCCACTAAAGGTGCCCAATTCTGCACCTTTTGAAAAAGTACACCTTAATATGCTTTACACGCCCTTATGGAGGCCGTGTCCCTCTTTATTAAGAACCGGGACAACGACTCCTGGACTTCTCTCTTAGCCTCTTCCTCCTTACAAGACTGTTTTCTCCTGTGAGAGATATACCTATGCTATAGATCCCTAAAAAGAGGCCTTCAAAGTATCCCACACCACTATCTTGAGGACAGTACTCATATTAATCTCCAAAAACTCCCGGAGCTGCTCTTTAACCCCCTTATGTGTTGTTAACAATGCCAACCAAAATGGATTTATACAGGTCAATATGTGGCCCTTGGTATTCCCGAAGACTTCAGAATAACCAACCGGGGGGAATTATGTAATAGTGATCTTGGTTCATAAGACATATGAGCTGGGTGTGCCCAAGATCATGTAAATTCTCGAGAGAGTATTACTTGTTTTATTAAAACAGGAAAACACCCTTGTCCTGGTATTCATTTCTCTCTAAAGGTCCACCCAGTCCACCTTCGCTATACATTTCTTTAGGGGTGTTACTGCTGCTCTTGACCCTCTACCTCTTGGTCTCATTCTATCCACCTCCTCCTGCCTCACACAATTATACTCTCCAATGGCATCATAAGTACATTTGCCTTGTCAAACATAAATTTACAAAGCTAATTTCAATGAAAAAGGGGGTGGGATGTATATACCGGCGAGGACCACCGCTTGTCCTGCTAATTACAAATGTAGAAATACAAATCTGCCCTCCTTATCTACCATCTGGGAGATGATCCTGTGCTTCATTGTTCTGTGTATTAGGAAAGTTATCCCTTTCGAGAAACTAGTATACATCACATGTATGCTCGTCCCTACCAAATTTCTTGTAAGTAGTGATTTTTTTCCCCTCAGTTAGGTGGGTTTCCAACAGCCATACAATACTAGGCATATGCCTCTTACCCCTCCCTAAACACTGCCAGTCCTTTATATCTATTTCCTAGGTCTCTAACATTCCACTCCAGCACCCTAGTGTATATTGTTCATTCCATTAATAATATGGAACTGAGGAGGAGGAAAGCTGGTCCCAGGTGGTATAAATCAGGCCTCAGTACTCTGTGGAGCCTGCTCTGTTGGCTTGAAAAACAAGTGGTTTGTATATTAAGTGGAGTTCCAAAAACCGGATTGACTTACTGTGTTGTGTGTGACAAAGTGGGGGGCCATTGTATGTGATATATGTATTGATTGCTTGCTTGCTAAAAAGTTTGCAAAAGTGACATAATTTAAAACCATTTTTTCTTTGCAGCTTACTTCCTGCTGAGCAGCTGACTAGGGGGAGGGGTTAGCTGGTCCCAGGTGGTATAAATCAGGCCTCAGTACTCTGTGGAGCCTGCTCTGTTGGCTTGAAAAACAAGTGGTTTGTATATCAAGTGGAGTTCCAAAAACCGGATTGACTTACTGTGTTGTGTGTGACAAAGTGGGGGGCCATTGTATGTGATATATGTATTGATTGCTTGCTTGCTAAAAAGTTTGCAAAAGTGACATAATTTAAAACAATTTTTTCTTTGCAGCTTACTTCCTGCTGAGCAGCTGACTAGGGGGAGGGGTTAGCTGGTCCCAGGTGGTATAAATCAGGCATCAGTACTCTGTGGAGCCTGCTCTGTTGGCTTGAAAATCAAGTGGTTTGTATATCAAGTGGAGTTCCAAAAACCAGATTGACTTACTGTGTTGTGTGTGACAAAGTGGAGGGCCATTGTATGTGATATATGTATTGATTGCTTGCTTGCTAAAAAGTTTGCAAAAGTGACATAATTTAAAACCATTTTTTCTTTGCAGCTTACTTCCTGCTGAGCAGCTGACTAGGGGGAGGGGTTAGCTGGTCCCAGGTGGTATAAATCAGGCCTCAGTACTCTGTGGAGCCTGCTCTGTTGGCTTGAAAAACAAGTGGTTTGTATATCAAGTGGAGTTCCAAAAACCGGAGTTGAAAAGAGGAGATAAGCCCCAGTAAGAACTCTTCTTCTTCTCTTCTTCTTTTTCTTTTTACATTAACAACTGTTCACTGTTTTTTTTGTAACTGGGATAATGGATAGCAAGATTGGAGGTTTTCTTCAGTGCACAGTTTGCCATATGTATGCACGACTGGAGCTGGAGTTCCAGGGTGAATACCTCTGTGGCAGATGTGAGCATGTTGGTCACCTGGAAGCTCGTATTAGAGATCTGGAGGAGCAAAATACAACACTGAGGAGGATAGACAATCTTGAGCGAAGCATGCTGCTCACGGAGCATGCAGTTAGTGGGTTAGAACTGGAGGGTGAAGACATGGGTGAGCAGGATCAGGTAAGTAGCTGGGTTAATTTAGTTAGGGGCAGTAGAAAGGGGTCAAAGAAAAGGAAGGCCAATCCTGTTTCGGACATTCCAACCAAAATTGCCAAGTTGGGTGATGATGCGAGGGTGTCGGTCTCAGAAATGGCAGCCCTAGTGGATACTGATCTCCCTAACAGCCGGGAGAACAGCCCAGCTAGTAGTCGGCGGGATGGTAATGCAGGTAAGCCAAGACAATCGATAGTCGTAGGGGATTCTATAATCAGGAAGACGGATAGAATAATTTGTCGCCAAGACCACCTCAACCGAATGGTTTGCTGTCTCCCTGGTGCCAGGGTTCGGCATGTGGTGAAATGGGTGGACAAATTGCTGGGAGGGGCTGGTGATGATCCAGCTGTCGTGGTCCATGTCGGTACCAACGACAGAATAAATGGTAGGTGGAGGAGCCTTAAGAATAATTTTAAAAACTAGGCCACAAGCTGAAGGGAAGGACCTCCAAGGTTGTATTCTCAGGAATACTGCCTGTGCCATGCGCATCACAGGAAAGACAGCGGGAGCTCAGGGAGTTAAATGCATGGCTTAAGTCTTGGTGTAGAGGAGAAGGCTTTGGGTTCCTAGAGCACTGGGCTGACTTTTCATTGGGGTACAAACTGTATTCTGCAGATGATTTGCACCTAAATGGAAGGGGGTCCGCTGTGCTTGGGGAGAGAATTCTAGCTGGGGTGGCAGAGTATTTCAACTAGGGCTGAGGAGGGAGGTCAATGTAGAAAAAAAAGGGGTAGCCAGGTTAGAGAGGGGTCAGACTATATTGGTGGAGGGAGAAACAGAATGTGGGGAGAGGACTAGACAACAAGATAAGGAGATCCTTTCGTTACAGTACAGCAGTGTAAAAAAAAATGCCCAAATAATGTCAAATCACATTTCTGATAAAAGTGAAAAACTGACAGGCAAGTTAAAGTGTATGTTCACAAATGCCAGAAGTCTAGCAAGCAAAATGGGGGAGCTGGAGGCCTTGATACTGGAAGAAAATATAGATATAGTTGGTGTTGCTGAAACATGGCTGGACTCTTCACATGACTGGGCTGTAAATCTACAGGGTTTTACACTGTTTCGGAAAGACAGGACAAATAGAAAAGGCGGTGGTGTATGTCTGTATGTGAGAAATGATATGAAGGCGAGTGTGAAAGAGACAATAGTGGGTGAAGATTGTGAGGAGGTTGAAACATTGTGGGTGGAACTAGAAAGGGAGGTAAACACTGAAAAAATTACTTTTGGTGTAATCTATAGACCCCCCAATATAACTGATGAGATGGAAGGTCAGCTATATAAACAGATGGAGCGGGCTCCACAGGCGGGTACTGTAGTGATAATGGGAGATTTTAATTTCCGGGATATTAATTGGTGTCATGGTTCAGCTTCAACTGCAAAGGGGAGACATTTCCTCAACCTGTTGCAGGAAAATTTAATGGGCCAGTTTCTGGAAGACCCGACTAGAGGTGAAGCTCTGTTGGATCTGGTCATTTCTAATAATGCAGATCTTGTTGGGAATGTCAATGTTCGTGAAAACTTTGGTAACAGTGATCGCAATATAGTTACATTTTACCTATACTGTAAAAAACAAACGCAGGCTGGGAGGGCAAAAACATTTAATTTTAAGAAAGCCAATTTCCCCAGGATGAGGGCTGCAATTCAGGATATAGACTGGGAAGAACTAATGTCAAATAATGGGACAAATGATAAATGGGAGATTTTCAAATCTACTTTGAGTTATTATAGTGCAAAATTTATTCCTATAGGTAACAAGTATAAACGACTCAAATTAAACCCCACATGGCTTACACCTTCTGTGAAAGGGGAAATACATGACTAAAAAAGGGCATTTAAAAAATACAAATCTGAGGGTACAGCTGTAGCCTGTGTAAAATATAAAGAGCTTAATAAAATCTGTAACAATGTAATAAAATTAGCAAAAATACAAAATGAAAGGCAGGTGGCCAAGGATAGTAAAACATATCCCCAAAAATTCTTCAAGTATATAAATGCTAAAAAGCCAAGGTCTGAACATGTAGGACCCCTAGATAGTGGTAATGGGGAGTTGGTCACAGGGGATCAAGAGAAGGCAGAGTTACTAAATGGGTTCTTTAGCTCTGTATATACAACAGAAGAAACAGCGGCTGATGTAGCCGCTGCCAGTGCTGTTAATATATAAGTTGATATACTGAATTGGATGAATGTTGATATGGTCCAAGCTAAATTAAATAAAATAAATGTGCACAAGGCCCCGGGACCAGATGGGATACACCCTAGAATTCTTAAAGAGCTTAGTTCAGTTATTTCTGTCCCCCTTTTCATAATATTCAGAGAATCTCTAGTGACTGGTATAGTGCCAAGGGATTGGCGCAGGGCAAATGTGGTGCCTATTTTCAAAAAGGGCTCTAGGTCTTCACCGGGTAATTATAGACGAGTAAGCTTAACATCCATCGTGGGGAAAATGTTTGAGGGGCTATTGAGGGACTATATACAGGATTATGTGACAAAAAATAGTATTATAAGTGACAGCCAGCACGGTTTTACTAAGGACAGAAGTTGTCAAACTAACCTAATCTGTTTTTATGAAGAGGTAAGCAGAAGCCTAGACAGAGAGGCCGCTGTGGATTTAGTGTTTTTGGACTTTGCAAAGGCATTTGACACTGTCCCCCATAGACGCCTAATGGGTAAATTAAGGACTATAGGTTTAGAAAATATAGTTTGTAATTGGATTGAGAATTGGCTCAAGGACCGTATCCAGAGAGTTGTGGTCAATGATTCCTACTCTGAATGGTCCCCGGTAATAAGTGGTGTACCTCAGGGTTCAGTGCTGGGACCACTATTATTCAACTTATTTATTAATGATATAGAGGATGGGATTAATAGCACTATTTCTATTTTTGCAGATGACACCAAGCTATGTAATATAGTTCAGTCTATGGAAGATGTTCATGAATTGCAAGCGGATTTAAACAAACTAAGTGTTTGGGCATCCACTTGGCAGATGAAGTTTAATGTAGATAAATGTAAAGTTATGCATCTGGGTACCAACAACCTGCATGCATCATATGTCCTAGGGGGAGCTACACTGGCGGATTCACTTGTTGAGAAGGATCTGGGTGTACTTGTAAATCATAAACTAAATAACAGCATGCAGTGTCAATCAGCTGCTTCAAAGGCCAGCAGAATATTGTCGTGTATTAAAAGAGGCATGGACTCACGGAACAGGGATGTAATTTAGCATTTTACAAAGCATTAGTGAGGCCTCATCTAGAATATGCAGTTCAGTTCTGGGCTCCAGTTCATAGAAAGGATGCCCTGGAGTTGGAAAAAATACAAAGAAGAGCAACAAAGCTAATTAGGGGCATGGAGAATTTAAGTTATGAGGAAAGATTAAAAGAATTAAACCTATTTAGTCTTGAAAAAAGACGACTAAGGGGGGACATGATTAACTTATATAAATATATTAATGGAACATACAAAAAATATGGTGAAATCCTGTTCCATGTAAAACCCCCTCAAAAATCAAGGGGGCACTCCCTCCGTCTGGAGAAAAAAAGGTTCAACCTGCAGAGGCGACAAGCCTTCTTTACTGTGAGAACTGTGAATCTATGGAATAGCCTACCGCAGGAGCTGGTCACAGCAGGGACAGTAGATGGCTTTAAAAAAGGGTTAGATAATTTCCTAGAACAAAAAAATATTAGCTCCTATGTATAGAAATTTTTCCTTCCCTTTTCCCGTCCCTTGGTTGAACTTGATGGACATGTGTCTTTTTTCAGCCGTACTAACTATGTAACTATGTAACAATGCCCCATAATTCCTCCTGAGTCTAACCGGTTACTGAAGAATTATAATAGCAATACCCCGGTAAACCCAGTCCATAACAGAAAACAAGCCTCAGACAATGTGTGTCTATATCTCAATATGTCCTAATTTGTAAACATAGAGGCTGCTGACAACATTCAAGTGTCAATGAAACAAGGAAAACTGTGGCCGCAAACTAGCATCATTCAACCTTACCAAACAACAGGTACTTGCAGAGGGGGAGATACAATATGTTCAGTTATGTCCTCAGCATACAGAGCACAGAATGAGTGGGGGCAACTTTATTTTTTAAAATCCAGACTCCTTTTTTAGTCTCCAACAATCCTTCTCCCTCTGGTCAACTGTGTTCCTAGCACAGTCTGTCCCCTTCGGAGGCAACTTGGCTCCTGCAGGAGCCGGACCTCCACAACCTTTCCTCTCTTCTGAATCCTCAGTAGTACAGGTTCCGGCACTATATGGGGGAGTTATTTCCACGAGCAGAGCACAAAAGAGAACATTTTCGATCACTACTGTCGGATACAGGAGAAGTCTGCAACCCTCCCAACGGTCAGCGTCTCCTTAACTCTGGTTCCAGAGATAGTGCCTATCCAGTATGCCACAATTCTAGTCAGCAAATGAGGTGGATGGAAGATTGAAATTCTGCCTACAGTGCACCTCTCATGGCTATGGGGTATGTGGACCCACTAGGCTTCTCCACCGTAGTAGAGTAGCATCTGGCCAATCAAAAGTCAATAACAGTCTTTAGAACAAGAGTAACTGGATAAAGGATTAGGAAGACACTTTGAATAGCAGACACTTGGTGTAGCAGATGCTTGGTGTAGCAGATGTTTGGTGTAACAGACACTTGGCACAGATGAGACTTGGCACAGATGACACTTGGCACAGATGACACTTGGCACAGATAACACTTGGCACAGATGACGCTTGGCACAGATGACACTTGGCACTGCTGATAAACTGAACTCTGACACTAGACTTTGCATAGGAACAAACACAATTACTGAAATACTGGATACGGAATAGAGGATATGGGAACACAGGATACAGGATAGAACTAAGGGACAATTTCAATAACGAACATTGGTAGACACAACAACGCTAAGGCAAGGATAGTAAGGGTAGAGCCCTTTTTAAAGTCCAGGGTGTATAGGGATTGGCTAGGGAAGTTTGCACTGGTGCGCGCGATGGCCCTTTAAGGCCGGGAACGAGCGCACGCGCACCCTTACAGGAATCAGTGGAGAGCTGCAGCCACGTGTGCCGGCATCTCTGAGTAGGGAGACGCCGGCATAAAGAGAGTGTCCTACAGTTTCGGCTGCCGGTAAGTAGGACATGCCGGCGGTCAGCGACGGCGAGCACAACAGTACCTTCCCCCTTACGCCCCCTCTTCTTAGGTCCAGAGCATAAGAGGAACTTCTTGATGAGAGCTGGGACATCAATGTTCTCTTCAAGCACCCAAAACCTATCCTCAGGACCAAACCCTTTCCAGTCCACAAAATAGAAACTCTTCCCTCCTATTTTCTTGTAGTCCAGGATTTCCTTCACCTCGAAGACGTCAGAAGAACCGCTGGGAGCAACTCTAGAACCAGGAGATTTGTTGTAGTGGTTCAGGACCACAGGCTTTAAGAGGGACACACGGAATGAGTTAAGAATCCTGAGAGTAGGAGGCAGCCGAAGCTTATAGGACACAGGGTTTATTTGTTGCAAGACCTTGAAAGGGCCGAGTAACTTGGGAGAGAATTTGTGAGAAGGAATCTTGAGACTAATGCTTTTAGAAGATAGCCAAATGTTGACTCCGGGGGAAAACTGAGGAGGAACTTTTATTTTTCTATCGGCATAACTTTTCATTCGATCAACTGCCTGAAGGAACCTCCAAGGAAAACTGTTGAGTCACATCAGGATGATGAAGAACAGAGGAAGAAGTGAAGGCGCTCTTGAGGTTGGAGAATGCCGACTCTGCCTCAGGAGACCAATCCTTAGCATTCACTCCCTTTTTGGTAAGAGCTGAGATGGGAGCAGTAAGGGACGAGAAATTTGGGATGAATTGTCAATAAAAATTGGCGAATCCAAGAACTCTCTGGATAACTCAGAGACCTAGAGGACGTAGCCACTCCAAGACTTTTGAAGATCATGATCAGAAATAATATACCCCAGGAAGGGCAAGGATTTTCTTTCAAGACTTGGCGTACATGTTTCCGATGCATTGTTAAATCAGGTAAGTAAACCATACAGATAAAAACAAGGGGACATGTTTACACAAAAACACAAAAAAAGGCCATACTTACAAAAGGGCACAGATAGGTCAGAAACGCTGATGAAGGAGAGTGAACAGGTGCATTAAATAATAATAGCCACTCCCACTAGCCTTGAGGGGAGTGGCGTGTAGTAAAAAATAACAAATGAATTGTGTATGTGCAAGTGATAATAATATGAGGAGTGAAATATAGGGGGCAGTAATGAGTATAGTGCCTAAATAAAAATAAATGAATAGTGGGGTGCAAGTGTGTGAAACATAGAAGGACAATGCGTAAGTCATGAGGCGCAGCATGTATAGCCAGGTAGAAGCCTATTTGTAACGCCTTGATAATACATAGAGCGGGCTACCCCACTTGCTATGCCAAACAACAACACACCATACTCTCCCAGCATCAAAGACCCGGCTGTGTCCAAAAGAAGCAAATATAATGCAAGTAAGCATGAAAAATACCTGGGGTATTAGTAATCATTTTGGCCAAAAGGACGCAAGCTTGCAATCCACGACAAGGATCCCCAGACTTGCAAATCCCAGGTAAGTAGATCAAGATGTCATCCAGATACACCACGCAGACATACCGAAGATGTCGTTCACAAATTCTTGGAACACTGCTGGAGCATTGCACAGTCCAAAGGGCATTAAGAGATACTCGTAGTGACCGTCCCGGGTGTTATATGCGGTTTTCCATTTGTCATCCTGGCAGATACGGATCAGGTTATAGGCTCAGCGTATATCCAGCTTAGTGAAAACCTTGGCTCCATGAATCCTGTCAAATAGCTTGGAGATAAGCAGCAAGGGGTACTTATTTTTGACTGTGATTTGATTCAACCCATTGTAGTCAATGCATGGTCAAAGAGATCCATCCTTCTTTTCCACAAAAAATAATCCAGCTCCGGCTGGCGAAGTAGAATTCCTGATGAACCCCTTCTCTAGATTCTCCTGGACATACTCCGATATGGCCTGGGTTTACGGCAAGGAGAGAGGATACACCAGTTTGCGAGGGGGAGAGGCTTCAGGAAGCAGTCGATAGAACAGTCATAGGGACAATGAGGGGGAAGGACCTCTGCCTCCTTTTTACTGAAGACATCTGCACAGAGGCGTAACTACCGCTGTAGCAGCCGTAGCAGCTGCTACGGGGCCCGCGGCATGAGGGGGCCCGTGTCGCCCGCCGGCACGGGCCCCCACCATGGCCGGAAGCTCCGCTAGCAGCCGCTATGGCTGCTACAGCGGGACACCACTGAACACTACGGCAGAGCAGGGAAGTATCTCCCCGCTCTGCCATTAAACAAAAGGCATGTATCCCCTATCCACAGGATATCCACAGGATAGGGGATACATGTGTGATCGCTGGCATTGATAGGGAGAACGGGGGACTGAAAGTCCCCTGAAGTTCTCCATCACAAACCTCGGACTTCCGGGGTCTGTGTCAGCAGCTCCGTAGAAATGAATGGAGCGCCGGTCATGCTTGTGCACATGCGTGACCAGCGCTCCTTTCATTTTTATTGAGCTGCGCAGACGCCGGAAGTCAGAGGTTAGTCATGGAGAACTTTGGGGGACTTTCAGTCCTCCGTTCTCCTTATCGCTTCCAGCGATCACACATGTATCCCCTATCCTGTGGATAGGGGATACATGTCTTTTGTAGGACACACTGTAGGTCACATTTTTTTAGGAGGGGGGAAGCTGTATGGCGTTCGCTACAGGGGGGGCTGTATGGCGTTCCCTACAGGGGGGGGCTGTATG
This sequence comes from Rhinoderma darwinii, assembly GCF_050947455.1. Taxonomy (NCBI): domain Eukaryota; kingdom Metazoa; phylum Chordata; class Amphibia; order Anura; family Rhinodermatidae; genus Rhinoderma; species Rhinoderma darwinii. The sequence continues at coordinate 272,381,409 of NC_134690.1, read as the reverse complement.
GCGTTCCCTACAGGGGGGGCTGTATGGCGTTCCCTACAGGGGGGGGCTGTATGGCGTTATCTACAGAGGGGTCTGTATGGCGTTCCCTGCAGGGGGGGCTGTATGGCGTTATCTACAGGGGGGCTGTATGGCGTTCCCTACAGGGGGGGCTGTATGGCGTTATCTACAGGGGGCTGTACGGCGTTCCCTACAGGGGGGGCTGTATGGAGTTCCCTACAGGGAGGGGGGCTGTTTGGCGTTCCCTACAGGGGGGGGCTGTATGGAGTTCCCTACAGGGGGGGCTGTTTGGCGTTCCCTACACGGGGGGCTGTATTGCGTTCTCTACAGGGGGGACTGTATGGCGTTCTCTACAGGGGGGCTGTATGGCGTTCTCTACAGGGGGGGCTGTATGGCGTTCTCTACAGAGGGGGCTGTATGGCGCTAACGCCATACAGCCCCCCCTGTGGACAACGCCATACAGCCCCCTCTGTAGATAACGCCATACAACCCTCCCCCTGTAGATAGCGCCATACAGCCCCCTCTGTAGATAACACCATACAGCCCTCCCCCTGTACATAATGCCATACAGCCCCCACTGTAGAGAACGCCATACAGATTCCCCCCTGTAGGTAACGCCATACAGCCCCCACTGTAGAGAATGCCATACAGAGTCCCCCCTGTAGGTAACGCCATACAGCCCCCCTGTAGATAACGCCATACAGCCCCCACTGTAGATAACGCCATACAGCCCCCTCTGTAGATAGCACCATACAGCCCCCTCTGTAGATAACGCCATACAGCCTTCCCCTGTAGATAACGCCATACAGCCCCCTCAGTAGATAACGCCATACAACCCTCCCCCTGTAGATAGCGCCATACAGCCCCCTCTGTAGATAACTCCATACAGCCCCTTCTGTAGATAACGCCATACAGCCCCCCTGTAGATAACGCCATACAGCCCCCACTGTAGAGAACGCCATACAGAGTACCCCCTGTAGGTAACGCCATACAGCCCCCACTGTAGAGAACGCCATACAGAGTCCCCCCTGTAGGTAACGCCATACAGCCCCCCTGTAGATAACGCCATACAGCCCCCACTCTAGATAACGCCATACAGCCCCTCTGTAGATATCTACAAAGGGGGCTGTTTGGCGTTATCTACAAAGGGGGCTGTATGGCATTATCTACAGGGGGGACTCTGTATGGCGTTCTCTACAGTGGGGGCTGTATGGCGTTATCTACAGAGGGGGCTGTATGGCGTTATCTACAGAGGGGGCTGTATGGCGCTATCTACAGAGGGGGCTGTATGGCGTTATCTACAGAGGGGGCTGTATGGCGCTATCTACAGAGGGGGCTGTATGGCGTTATCTACAGGGGGCTGTATGGTGTTATCTACTGGGGGGGCTGTAAAAAAGGCACTATCTACAAGTGGGGGTTGTGTGACACCCTAGGGAGGGGGGGGCCCAGTCAAAAGTTTGCTATGGGGCCCAGTCTTTCCTAGTTACGCCCCTGCTTCTGCATAATGAGCATACTGTGAAGGCAGTCCAGAGAGAAACTGAGGCAGAGGAGTAACAACAGTGCAAACCTGCGGCAGACAGCGGTGAAGACATCGGGGTCCCCGTTGGGGAACCTCTCCGGAATTCCAATCAAGGACTGGGGCGTGCTGGCGAAGCCATGGCAATCCCAGCAGGAGGGGGTTAATAGCTTTGGTTAAGACGTAGAAGGCTATCATCTCAGAATGGAGGACTCCTATCTGTAGTCTCAATGGCTTTGTGATAGACAGAATACGGTCCGGCAGGGGCTATCCGCTATCCATCAACTAAAGCGACCATCAGAGGTTTCTCCAGAGGAACAGCAGCCAAGTGGAGATGGTCTACAGGGTTCTGCTGGATAAAATTTGTAGCCACTCCGGAATCCAAGTAGTCAGGCACACTGTGCCATCCTCCACTCGTGACAATAGACACAGGAATAGACAATTTTGGAGAGAATTTAGTAGCAAAAGTAGATTCACCTAGAGTTGTCTCTCCAATCAACCCAAGGTGCTGGAGATTTCCTGGCTTCAGAGGGCATTGGCGCACAAAATGTCCCTTGTGACCACAGTACAGACACAATCCAGAAACACTTCTGCGTTGCCGCTCTTGGTCGGACAGTTTGAGTCTATTTGCACTGGCAACTCCAGGGATACAAGAGGAGAAGGCAGAAGAGGTCTTTGAAACTTAGGTGCCAATTGATAAGATCTCTTCTCCTGGCGAACTTCACAAGTGCGCTCTTGGATCCTCATATCGATCCAGATTGCTAGCAGTATCAAGGCATTCAAAGTAGAGGGAAGATCTCGAGCTGCTAGTTCACCTTTTATATGTGGAGCTAGTCTCTGCCAGAAAGTTGCCACTAGAGCTTTATTATGCCAAACCAGCTCCACTGCCAGTGTACTGAAGGAGATGGCGTACGCCCGTACAGTTAATTCCCCTTGATTGAGAGTCAGCAGTGAGGTAGCTGCATAGGATGTTCTACCCTGTTCCTTGAACACTGTACGGAATGTCTCAAAAAACAGTGGCAGATAAGAGAATTCCAGACCCTCTCGTTCCATGATGGGGTTCGCCCATGCCAGGGCTTTTCCAGAGAGGAGAGAAATAACAAAAGATACCTTGGCCTCATCAGAGGGGAAGAGATGGGCAAGTAACTTGAAGTGGATGTTACATTGGTTAATGAAACCTCTACAGGACTTAGGCTCCACATCATAGAGAGGAGGTAGAGGCAACGAGATTGCAGACTCAGGACAGGCAAGATGGATAGCAGGTGGTGGAGCAGCGTTAGCAGCCAGAGGCGAAATAGAAGGACGATCCAAACAGTAAATGATGGAGTTTAGAGCCTGTAAGAGCTGATAATAAGGTGCCCGGAGGTCGCACAAGTCCACTTGCATCAGCTGGATCACAGTCTTGGGTTGACCAGCGGGATCCATGACCTGAGCGTACTGTCACGGCTATGGGGTATGTGGATCCACTAGGCCGCTCCACTGTAGCGGAGTAGCAGCTGACCAAGCAAAAGTCAATAACAGTCTTTAGGGCAAGAATACCTGGATAAATGATTAGGAATACACTTGGAGTAGCAGACACTTGGTAAAGCAGATGCTTGGCGTAGCAGATGTTTGGTGTAACAGACACATGGCACAGCAGACACTTGGCACAGATGACACTTGTCACAGATGACACGTGGCACAGATGACACTTGGCACAGATGACACAGATGACACTAGACTTTGCACAGACACTAGACTTTGCACAGGAATAAAGACAATTACTGGATAGGGTATATGGGATACAGGAACACAGGATACAGGATACAACTAAGGGACCATTTGCAATAACGAACATGGGGAGACACAACAATGCTCAGCCAAGGAGAGGAGGAGCAGAGCCCTTTTTAAAGTCCAAGTTGTGTATGGATTGGCTAAGGAACTTTGCACTAGTGTGAGCGCTGGCCCTTTAAGGCCAAGAACGAGCGCGCACTCTACAGGAATCAGTGGAGAGCTGCCGCTGCGCGTCCCAGAATCTCTGAGGAGGGAGACGCCGGCATGAAGATAGTGTCCTGCAGTCGCGGCTGCCGGTAAGTGGGACGTGTCGGCGGTCAGCGACCGCCGGCACAACAGCGCCACACAGAGGATCAGTCATTGGAACACCAAGCCAGGGAACACCACACCTGAAAGAAACGCCATACACCACCTCTCACTCACCTAGAGCGCATGAAACACGTCATCACTGGGCGACCGATCTTTCAAACCTATTGCGGGGCATGGTGCCAAGGCAGCATACATCTCCTCCTTACTACACATCATTTTAGAAAGCTTGGGCTCACAAAAGAATATAACGATTGGTGTTTACGAAATTACTTTATAGTGTTGCCTGTCTTCTAAAATTTTACTCCACAGTACAAATCAGAAATCTGATATACTCTACATCATCTGAATAATAACTAATGGTTTAGAACAGTTGAAAACCGACAATTGATAATCTTGTTCACCGAAGCTCAGTTATAATGTCATTGGATAATAGTACGTATCATTTCAGAGATGGATGAAAGTGAACGAATAGAACACTGAAATGGCTACAAGGCATATTCCCTTTCTCATATTATTGTTCTTCTATGTAACATGAATCTTAATTGCTTAGTTGCTGAGGCAATAAATGTCTTGTGTCATTCAAAGGCTGTAACAGTGCTTGTAAAAGACTAATCCTAGAGCAGCTGGTCTCTGTTTTCCCTAATATCTGACATACCCCTTGGCCACAAGCCAGTTTAAACTGTGCCCAACATTTTGCCTATCTTCATTTCACTTTGTTTGTTACTGCTAATTATTACCCATAGACAAGGGGGATTTTTCCAACCTCCCGTTTAATACATAATAGCATCCTACATCATTTAATTAGTACTATACAGTGACTTTCAGATTACTTGTTTAGTTAACATCTCCCACTGATCTATTAGAAGTCAGCGCATTCCTTGTTACAATACTCCCTCATATCAAAGTCAGTAAGCTTTGCATAGTGTAGTAAGATTTGAATATGTTCTCTCTAGTTTAGCTATAAAACTAGAGACTAATCTTAAAAGATTAAAAAGTAAAAAATAAATATAAAGAATTAAAATACACATAATGTCAAAAGCCTTAAATCCAATTGGCCTTTTTTTGTCACAAAGAGAATGTGATATCCATTGAATACCTCTCTTAATGTGTATCTTTTGTTTCTGATCAATTTCATATTATATCTATATGGCGATCAAACATTTATTTTTACTGATACAGAGCTTCAAATTCAATGTTTACCTTCACACAGTCACACACTTCCATTAAAAAAAAATTGGTCACCACTGGGGGAGCATAGGAGCATATTGCGTATAGATTTATCATTGAGTTTAATGGGAGGTGTATAAATCTGTCTTCAGTAAGAGAGTTGGTTACAGACGGACAGAAATTTACCATTTAAAGAGGCTCTGTCACCAGATTTTGCAACCCCTATCTGCTATTGCAGCAGATAGGCGCTGCAATGTAGATTACAGTAACGTTTTTATTTTTTTTAAACGAGCATTTTTGGCCAAGTTATGACCATTTTCGTATTTATGCAAATGAGGCTTGCAAAAGTACAACTGGGCGTGTTGAAAAGTAAAAGTACAACTGGGCGTGTATTATGTGCGTACATCGGGGCGTGTTTACTACTTTTACTAGCTGGGCGTTGTGTATAGAAGTGTCATCCACTTCTTTTCACAACGCCCAGCTTCTGGCAGTGCAGACACAGCCGTGTTCTCCAGAGATCACGCTGTGACGTCACTCACAGGTCCTGCATCGTGTCGGCACCAGAGGCTACAGATGATTCTGCAGCAGCATCGGCGTTTGCAGGTAAGTCGATGTAGCTACTTACCTGCAAATGCTGATGCTGCTGCAGAATCAACTGTAGCCTCTGGTGCCGACACGATGCAGGACCTGTGAGTGACGTCACAGATCTGCACTGCCAGAAGCTGGGCGTTGTGAAGAGAAGTGGATGACACTTCTATACACAACGCCCAGCTAGTAAAAGTAGTAAACACGCCCCGATGTACGCACATAATACACGCCCAGTTGTACTTTTACTTTTCAACACGCCCAGTTGTACTTTTGCAAGCCTCATTTGCATAAATACGAAAATGGTCATAACTTGGCCAAAAATGCTCGTTTTTTAAAAATAAAAACGTTACTGTAATCTACATTGCAGCGCCGATCTGCTGCAATAGCAGAAAGGGGCTGCAAAATCTGGTGACAGAGCCTCTTTAATTCTATGGCTATAAAGGGGATTTGGAGCACTATATCAGAAAACAGACTTACAACCACTATAGATTGTAGATTGGAAGTAAAAAAAAAAAATCGTACACATTAAAGGGAATGTGTTGCCAGAAAAACATGTTTTTTTTTTAAAAATTAAACATTTAGTGTGTGGGTGATTAAACATGGTTCAAATTTTTTTTATTTTTTTCACGAGTCAGGAAATAGTCAGGAAATATTATAAATTAATTCTAATTTATAATACTACCCATTTTTGGTCACTAGATGGAGCTAGTTCCCAAAATTGCAGCATTGCAACATTGGGTTAAAAGCCCTCGCTCTAGTGAGCTCTCAGCATCCCCCCCTCCTTTATCCTGGCTAGTGCCGGGATAAACGAGGGGTTTGAAAGGTTTAACCTCCTACACTGTGTGTCGCCATTTTTTGAGGTAACCCACAGTGTAGTAGGTTTACATACAGTAGTAAACACACACAAACACTAACATACATTGAAATCTCTTACCTGCTCCTGCCGCCGCGGCTCCCTCCGGCCCGTCCGCTCCCTTTGCTGCCGCTGTTCCATGTGCACAAGTCCGGAAGCCGCGACCGGAAGTAGTAATATTACTGTCCGGCCGCGACTTCCGGTCCACAGGAAAATGGCGCCGGACGGCGCCAATTTCGAATAGGACTGTGTGGGAGCGGCGCATGCGCAGTTCCCACACAGACGCCGTACACGGCAGTCAATGGGACGGGAGCCGTTCGCAGTCCCTATGGGACTGTGGCTGCCGTACTCCATGTCTGTGTGTGTCGTTAATCGACACACACAGAAATGGAACAAAAAATGGCAGCCCCCATAGGGAAGAAAAAAGTGTAAAAATAAGAAACAGTAAAACACAAACACACAAATGAAAATAAACGTTTTTATTAAAGCACTAACATCTTTAACATATAAAAAAATTATTTGTGATGACACTTTAAGCCATCAGAACCCAGTGGTTTCACCAATGTGGAATGGGAATTAAAAGGATTTGTTAATAAATCTGGGACTCTTTATAACTCACGTAAAAGATTTGAATTCTTCCATTCAAAGGTTCAGATGAGGATTGCTGTTTTCAGATCAGTTAATCCATGAGAGTCTAAAATAATATGGTTTAAAGAGTCATTACTTTTTAACATCTTGTCTGTCTACACAGCTTTTACACTTTACTATTTGGGAAAGCTGATCACAGCTGAATTAGCTTTTTGGATTAATGTCCCACATAAAAGCTCTTCCAATGCATAGCCCAAGCCAGCTATGAAAAAGATGTTATGGTATTTTCAATTTAAACAAGCACTTTCCACAGCGCTGCATTATGTCATCACATCTGTTCAACCTTTAAACTGGGAAAACATTGCAGATAATGCATGACAAAACGTTCCCAAATGCAATGTTCCAGCAAATGATATTCCTGTTACTGTATATGACTAACCACTATGCAGTATATAATGCAGTTACTTTTTTTTTTCTCCATTGATGGCCACTAGTCAAAATGAATTTTATAAGGTTAATAGTAGATGTGAAAAAGTCCAAATAATTATATTGAATCTGAAGTTCTTTCAAAATTAAACAACAAATAAAAATGTCAAAACTAAACCATTTAGCACAAAGATTAGGTTAATTAAATATTATTTCAATATTATACACACTCAAAGGCAGCCCCATACCACTAAATTTCCTCCGCGACTATGCTATACATCTCACAAATGGTCTAATCTTAGATTCAGATACCTCAGTCTTAGGCTGGGTTCACACGACCTATTTTCAGACGTAAACGAAGCGTATTATGCCTCGTTTTACGTCTGAAAATAGGGCTACAATACGTCAGCAAACATCTGCCCATTCATTTGAATGGGTTTGCCGACGTACTGTGCAGACAACCTGTCATTTACGCGTCGTCGTTTGACAGCTGTCAAACGACGACGCGTAAAAATACAGCCTCGTCAAAAGAAGTGCAGGACACTTCTTTCAGACGTAATTTGAGCCGTTCTTCATTGAACTCAATGAAGCACAGCTCAAAATCTACGGCTGTCAGAGAAGCCTCGCAAAATGCGAGGAGGAGCTTTTACGTCTGAAACGTGGCAGCTGTTTTCTCCTGAAAACAGTCTGTCTTTTCAGACGTAAAAGCCTGCTACCGTGTGCACATACCCTTAGACTCATACGTCCATTCAGAAAACAGCCACCTGATATCCCTAAAGTATGACTAGCTATAGTCTTCACTCATACTCTAGGACAAATTTCTAACGTATCCTGTGGTGAAAATCTGGTAGTTCACCTTCAATAATTTTCTTCTGTCTGAAACACTTCTAGAACCATTCCAAGATGTTGTTCATGTTTTTTTTATATCATATATCCGCAATGAATAGATACAACGAGTAATTGGTCATGCCTATCAAACACTAGATAAAAGATGGCATATCCAGCAGCTACAGGATAATCCACAAGGGATGACAGATGATTCAACTTCATAAAATAAAAACCACAGGAATAATCTAGCTGAATATGTCTAAAAAAAAAAATAGTCCACAAGAAAGGTTATATAAGTCAAGGTCATAAATCAGGAAGTTCATAATACACCAGAAAGTATAAGAAGCTAGAAACCACCGCTAAAAGGACAATCCACAAAGTCATAAAACAGAAGACAAACAATAAACCTGTAATTGCAGCCAGAAAAATTTAATCCATATTGATGCTTAGAAGACCCAAGACCATGAACCAGGAAGTAAATAATAATCCACAAAAGAGCCAGGAAATTCGGAGCTGAATTTGCTAGAGCCACGGTACCTGTAACATCCTGCAGCATCAATGAAGTGGCAGACAGAGTCAAGGTACCAGAAACCAGAACTCATACTCTGCTCTTGGGTCCCAAATACAATCTGTAACAGGGCCCCACCTACCATGTCCCATTTATAATACTGACGTATTATTTGTCAGAGGAGCTTTTGGGACCCTCAGGCAGCAGGGCTCAGGTGTTAATGTTAACTCAGCAAGAAACAAAAAAATCTTATGGATATAAAGATTTATATCCATAATATTTTTTCGTTTCTTGCTGTTCTACCGCGGTACCATCTGTATGATACTGGTCCTCTGGATTGAGAGCTGCAGCTGTATGACATTATATGCCAGCATTAGTGTTGTGCCTGAACTGCACAGCTGCCAAAGGTGAGCATAACTGCTTCTCCTCGCATTATATTCATTATACCTACCCGGATGATCTTGCACTATGTGGCGCGTGCACTTTTTCTTTCTTTTTAGGTATTAATGCTAACTCGGCAGTCCCTTCAGTGCTACATCTCTATGTGTATTTATATTATACTGGCTCCCGCAGTCAGATTATGGGCAAGCGTACAGCTTATTTTTAGGTAATGTGCAATCTTCAGATGGCAGGCATATGCCTTGTGGCAATGTTCTTTAAAAAAGGTTCAATGAAATTCTATTAAATTCTCTAGAAACTTTAGTTCCTTGGGCTCATATGTAATACATAATGTAATAAATAATTTGTTATAATTCTTACCTTGTTTAATTCTTCAGTCAATTCCTAACCTGATAATTCTATGAACACAATTCACATTTTCTCTGATGAGGGAGTCTCTCAGTTCTCCTACACATGTTTCCTTTTAAATGGCCCAATGTATGTTAAATGTTTTGTCAAACCTCACCAATTAAATGTGTTGATGCTATATTTCTCATCACTCTTTTGGTTAAAAATTGTTTTGACATTCTAATAAGATTCCTAGTTGACAAATAGTTTAATTCCTTAACTATTCAGTTTTCTTCTCATTATTCTTTCTACAATTCTTCTGATTATGTATAAAACTTTAGCATTTTCACAGAATTTAGTTTTTGTTTTTTTTACTGTACTAGTTATGATTTGACTGTACAATTATTACAGTTCCACCCATAGTGGAACATTTCTAGCCACTTACTGTTCATATTCCAGGCATTGTCGTTAATTTTGGGGTGATGCAGTATTGGCATGGCCTTTTCATGGTATAAAGTAGATGATAACTTTAAATTCAGATGGATTTGCTGGCCTTCTCACATTCACCGAATAAGCATTAGTGATGAAAGGTCAGCGGCTTACTATTCACAAATACCTTTACTTTTTGACATAAGTCACAAGTACTCAATGTATTTTTTTTTTTACCATAAAGCCTGATTTATCACTAACAGTTCCGTTTAGAATGAGTTAATTGGGTGGTCAATTACAATGTATAATGTAGCTTGCATATTAATAATATTAATAATTTTTTTTGTGCCTAAAATATGTAAAATAATGTGTCTAGGAAGTCATACCTTACCACCGCTTGTGCCTGATGAACTGTAGTTGACTTTAAAAAATATTATTTATTAGAAAAATATTTGAGCACAAAATGATTTGAGAGATGACACATCCTAATCTTAGCTATATCTACCATAATATCCTAATAAGCCTAGGAAGCATACAAAATCTCATAGGGCTTGCTTCATATACTATTCCTGCAAATTTTTTTAAACATTTTATAACCTTAGTTACTTCTAGATCTCTTAGCTCCTGTATTGGAACCTAGATCAGTGTTTCTTAACGTTCCAAAATCGAATACCCCCTTCTCAAATAAATTACACCTAAGCTATGATCATACACTAATTTACCAATTAAAACACAGCATGAGGACAGTGTGAGTACCCCCTCGAGACATGGCATGTACTTAGATAACCAACTTTCATGCATGATTTCTTACTCATTTGATGTTCATGACTTATAAAAAACAAATCTCCCATTTTTTTATTATACAAATGTTACATCAAATTGATCTTTGAGTCAGACAGTGCCTACTTGATTTTTTTATGCCATTTTTACATGAACACAACAATGAAAATAATACTAAAAACCTTTCTTTATATTGCATCAACATAAGCCATAGTGACTTACCATCAAGCGACACAGACATACAAAATAACAAATATTGAAAAACAAATGAACACCTACTGACAAGGGTCGTAATCCCAAGCATGTTTTTCTGGCCGAACAGAGTGCAAAATGATCTTTCGGTAGGACCAGGATCTGACAGAATAATGGACACCTCAATACAACATGGCTCCAAAATTCCAGCAAAAGACAACCCCATTTGGAGCTGACTTTCAAGCCAATTAATTGCTACTATGGTCAATTTGTTATGGGTTGATTTACAAATAACCTATAAGACCTTATTGATAATATATGCTGGGTCTGCAATGTTGACAAAGTTTAAAATGAAACAAATGACTTAATGAACACCTATACGTCTTTTCACAGCGGTCATTAAGGGTACTTATGCCCAGGGGTGGGATTAAAATTTTTAACAACAGGTTCCCTGTTTTGTGGATAAAGACATACGCGGGGGGGGGGGGTTCACGGTGTTTTGCGGTGTATCGTGCCATTGAAAATGATTCTAGTAATAAAATAAAACAATTACGATATTCCAAATACCCCCTACATTACAGTGGACTCTAAATAGATGAATTCTCTGTGCAGAATGTTTTAGTGTGGACCTTATAGAAATACATGCGAATATTCAATATCCTAAGCGTGCTCAGCCTATTTAGTTAGGCTGTGCACATGAGAAGGGTGGAGGACAGTGCGGCGTGCACAGTAAGCCACGATGGATCTGGCGGCTAATGCACAGATATAGTGCCAGGACCAACCTCAATACATATATACTGCGCCAGGACCAACCTCAATACATATATACTGCACCAGAACCAAACTCAGTACATATATACAACACCAGAACAAAGCTAGCAACTTACATACAGCTTTATTCTGGTGATGTATGTATGTACTGAGCTTGGTTCTGGAGTTGTATATATGTACTGAGCTTTGTTCTGGTGTTGTATATATGTATCGAGCTTGGTTTTGATGTTGTATATATGTACTGAGCTTGGTTCTGGTGTTGTATATATGTATTAACTGGTTGCCGAAAATGTCTACGTCGGGCAAAAAATAAAAGCGTTATGAGCGTTGGGATGCAAAGAGGGAAATCTAATAAAATTGTTCTGTCCTCAAGGCCAAAATTGGCCGTGTCCTTAAGGGGTTAAGCTTGGTTCTGGTGTTGTATATATGTACTAAGCTTTGTTGTGGTGATGTATATATGTACTGAGCTTGGTTCTGGTGCTGTATTTACACATGGAGATTGGTTCTGGAGTTACATATATGTTCTGAGCTTCTCTTTGGTGCTGTATATATGTATTGAGCTTGGTTGTTATGATTAATATAACTCCAGAACCAAGCTCAGTACATATATATATACAGCACATGAACCAAGCTCAGCACATATATATGCAGCACCAGACCAAGCTCAGTACATATATACAATACCAGAACCAAGCTCAGTACATAAATACAGCACCAGAACAAAGCTCAGTACATATCTACAGCACCAGTACAAATACAGCTCAGTACAGAGATAATTTTCAAATTTTGTTTAACCCCTGCCATAAAAGTTTGTACGGCATAAAACTACAGCTCCCAGAATAGCCAGAACGATTGTAAGGATATGCTGAGAGGTGCTGTTTCACAAAAAAGAACGATACACACATCATCTCGCTGCAGATCATACAGTGTCTACAATACTGAGCAGTCACAGGGAGAATAAACATTTACATTTAGTGACTCACCGGTGATGACTTCTCAGATTCTAGTCGTTCTCTTTATTTTTCCATCTGGTCCAGAGTTCCATGATGCCTCCTGGCCATGACCCATTTCTGCGTCAATTTGCTGCTCAGATGTCTTTGGAAGCTCACTTTTTCAACATTTCTGAAGCTATACACGAAAAGCAAATTCTTATGGTACCACACTTTATGCCCCCAAATATAATAGTATCATACACTGTGTCCCCGAATATAATAGTGCTACACACTATGCCCCTGAATATAATAGTACCATACACTGTGCCCCTGAATATAATAGTACCATACAGTGTGCCCCTGAATATAATAGTACCATACACTGTGCCCCTGAATTGTGTCTAACACTGTAAAGTAATGGACCACACACAGTCACCACTGTAGATAGTGCTCCCAGTAGGGCCCTCTATAGATAGTTCTCCCCATAGAGCCCTCTGTAGATAGTGCTCCCAGTAGAGCCTTCTGTAGGTAGTAGCGTTCCCTGTAGATAGTGCCCCCTGTACCGTTCCCTGCAGACAGGGCCCCCTGTGGTGTTCCTTGAGGATAGAGCCCCTGTGGCATTCACTGTAGCGTTCCCTGTATAGTGCCCCCTGTAGCGTTCCCTGTATAGTGCCCCCTGTAGAGAGGGCCCCCCTGTGGCGTTCCCTGTAGATAGGGCCCCCTGTGGCATTCCCGGTAGATAGGGCCCCGTGTGGCAGTCCCTGTAGATATGGCCCCATGTTGCGTTCCCTGTAGTTAGGGCCCCCTGTGACGTTCCCTGTAGATAGAGCCCCCTGTGGCGTTTCCTGTAGGTAAGGGCCCCCTGAGGCATTCCCTGTAGATAATAGCCCCTATATAGTCCCCTGTAGTTAGTCTTCCCTATATAGTTCCCTGTAGTTACTGTTCCCTATATAGTCCCCTGTAGTTACTGTTCCCTATATAGTTCCCTGTAGTTACTGTTCCCTTTATAGTCCCCTGTAGTTACTGTTCCCTATATAGTCTCCTGTAGTTACCGTTCCCTATATAGTCCCCTGTAGTTACTGTTCCCTATATAGTCCCCTGTAGTTACTGTTCCCTATATGGTCCCCTGTAGTTACTGTTCCCTATATAATCTTCTGTAGTTACTGTTCCCTATATAGTCCCCCGTAGTTACTGTTCCCTATAGAGTCCCTTGTAGTTACTGTTCCCTATAGAGTCCCTTGTAGTTACTGTTCCCTGTATAGTTACTGTTCTCTATATGGTTCCCTGTAGTTACTGTTCCCTATATAGTCCCCTGTAGTTACTGTTCCCTGTATAGTCCCCTGTAGTTACTGTTCCCTATATAGTGCCCTGTAGTTACTGTGCCCTATATAGTCCCCTGTAGTTACTGTTACCTATGTATTGTCCCCTGTAGTTACTGTTCCCTATATAAATATAAAGAGAAAGAGGCAGCACTCCAAAAGTAAAAAATATAACCTTTTTCACTGATGGGTGAATAAACTTCTTATATTTTTCACTTTTGGAGTGCTGCCTTCTCTTTATATTTGCATACCATTGGGGATTTACAAGTCGGATCCCTAGGGGCTTGCACCCGGATATCCTGGAGATTCTTGTTCTGCTGATCTGCCCATATACCTTTCTTTGTTCCCTATATAGTCACCTGTAGTTACTGTTCCCTATATAGTCCCCTGTAGTTACTGTTACCTATGAATTGTCCTATGTAGTTATTGTTCCCTGTATAGTCCCTATAGATAAGTCCCCTAATGCTGCCCACAGTAGAAGGAAAAGGAAAAAAACACATTATATTCTTACCTGTCCCATTCCCGTGCCATCCTCCAGCGACACCAGTCTTCCTCCAGTGGAATGATGCAGCGGTGCGATAACATAATCTCACCGACTGCATCATCACTAAAGCACCGAATGGCGAGGCATCATGTGCCTCACCAGGGCAGCACTAGGCTACCCAAGTGTATCCGCATCCTAAGGACGTGTGTACAATTGAGTGCAGGGGACCGGTTCTGGCTTCCTGCTTCACCGTGTTCTGCGAACCGGCTGTAATTTTAACAACTGGTTTGGGAGAATCGGGGCAAACCGGCCGGATCCCACCCCTGCTTATGCCACAGTGCAGCCTTTTCCCACCACTGTGTCATAAGCCCGGCAGGAGTGTCCCATGCCGAATAGAGCGGGTGTCGGGTTGTCTAAAGACAGCCGGGCTCCTGCCCAAATGGCTGGGATTGGAGTTACCTCTGACCCGGGACATTTAACCTTAGATGCCGGAATAAATAGCGACTGCAGCATCTGAGTGGTTTCAGGGAGGGGAGTCTTCCTCTGTCACCCCATCGGCACACCCGCAATGTGAATGTGGGGTGCCGATGAATTCTATTGCAGCGGGGGCCTAATAGAGGCCCCCAGTTCTGCCACTAGCATATGCCTATTAAACCCTGCCAGAGCTAGGGCCTAATAAAATGCCTGTCATATTACACTGCATTACAGACGTATTACAGTGTATTATAAAAGCGATAAAACAATTGCAGATAAAGTCCCATAGTAGGAGTAAAACAAAGGAAAAAATAGTTAAATCAAGTTAATAATAAAGAAATGAAAAACCCCAAGAAAAAAATTAAAACCCCACTTTTTTTCTCTTACAAAATGCTTTATTATTAACCCCTTAGTGACCAGCCCATTTTAGGCCCTAATGACCAAGCTATTTTATTCGTTTTTCTATAGTCGCATAACTTTATATAGAGCTATAACTTTTTTATTTTTCCGTAGACATAGCTGTATGAGGACTTGTTTTTTGCGGGATTAGTTGTACATTTTAATAGCACCATTTTTGGGTACATATAATTTTTTTATTAACTTTTATTAACTTTTTGGGGGGGATTATAAAAAAAAAACTGAGATTCCACCATTGTTCTATGCGTTTTTAAATTGACGCCGTTCACTGTGCGACGTAAATAACATGTTACCTTTATTCTATGGGTCGGTACGATTACGGCGATACCACATATGTAGAGATTTTTTATGTTTTACGACTTTTGCACAATAAAAACACTTTGGAACTAAAATTATTTGTTTTTGCATCGTTGCTTTCCAAGAGCCGTAACTTTTTTATTTTTCCATCAATGTAGTAATTTTTTGGGCTTGTTTTCTGCGGGACGAAACGTAGTTTTGATTGGTACTGTTTTGGGGTGCATGGGACTTATTGATTCATTTTTATTATGACTTTTTTGGGGGGCAATGGGAAAAAATTGCAATTTCGCCATTGTTTTTTGGTTTTTTTTTTTTACGGTGTTCACCTTGCGGTTTAAATGACATATTAACTTTATTAATGGAGTCATTACGGTCGCGGCGATACCACATATGTGTACTTTTTTTTTTTTTACACTTTTACTAAATAAAACCACTTTTTATGGAAAAAATATGGTTTTATTTATTTTTTTACTGTAACTTTTATTATTAATCTTTATTTCACATTTATTATTTATTTCACTAGTGCCACTAGGGGACTTTACTGTGCGATCTTCAGATCGCTGATATAATGCTCTGGTATACTTCGTATACCAGAGCATTGTTGCCTGTCAGTGTAAATCTGACAGGCAATCTGTTAGGATGTGCCTCCGGCGCGTCCTAACAGGCATATGTCCAGGGCAGACCTGGGGGCTTTTATCAAGCCCCCGGATGCCATGACACCCCATCGGAGACCCGCGATTGCATTTTCGGGCCGCCGATGGGTGACAGAGGGAGCTCACTCCCTCTGTAAACAAAGTTAAATGCCGCGGTCGCTATTGACGGTGGCATTTAACGGGTTAAACGGCCGCAATCGAATTAAACTTCGATTGCAGGCGTTGGAGCAGGAGCTCAGCTGTCATCAGACAGCAGAGTCCCGGCTCCTGCATGCACGGGAGACCCGTGCAGGACTTAGACTAGGCGAACGTTAAAAGGCGTCAGCCTAGCCTAAGGCCCCTTAGTGACCAGCGTAAAAAGGCGTATTAGTAGTCACTAAGGGGTTAAAAGAGCTACACATAAAAAATAAAATACAAAACATGCCAAAATTGCTGTTTTCTGTTCATTCTGCCTTCCAAAAAAATGCAATAAAGGGCATTGTAAAAGTCGTATGTTACCAATACAAACTAAAAGTAGTCCTGCATAAAATAAGCCCACATACAGCTACGTCGATAGAAAAAATAAAAAGGTTATGGCTCTTAGAATATGGCGACACAAAAACAAATACTTTGTGCAAAAGTAGAAAAACCTAAAAAAAATTATATAAATTTGATATCTCTGTAATCCTAATGACCGGCAGAATAAAGTTATTATGTAATTTATACCACACAGTGAACAACGCAAGTTTAAGATGCAAAAAAAGAATGGCGGAATTTCAGTTGTTTTTCCATTATCCCCCCAAAAAAATAAAACATTTCATTAATAAATTGTATGCACCCCAAAATCAGTGCCATTAAACATAACAACTTGTCCCACAAGAAACAAGCCTTTTCACGGCTATGTCTGCAAAACAATAAATAAAAGTTATAGCTTTTGAAATGCGACGATGAAAAAAATAAATAATTGCTTAGTCATTAAGTCCCAAAATAGGCGGCTGGTTACTGAAGGGTTAAAAATTAATGTGCACATGTTATGTATAGACGGTGGCCGAGCTCTCAAATCTTATTTTTGGGGGGAGCCCAAGGAACCCCAGTCTAACATTGCACCTAAGGCTAATTTATCAACAGCATCTAAATTGCTAAAATGAATACAAATTGTTGGTCTATTCAGAGTCATTGTAGATAAAATATATCAAATTAAAATAAAGATATACTTACTTTAAATACATTACCAGAACGGCAGCCGTAATCTTCCGAAATATGTAAAACATTTTAAATAACCTGCTTATATTTGGCACATAATATTGTAGAACTTCTGTAGATTTTTGTTCTAAAATAATTTATGGAAACATGTCTCAGGCTTCTTGCTAAAAGAATTACAATCACTTGTAACACCATTTCCTTGACTAAATAATATGAGGTGTTTCACATGATAAATCTATTAATCGTTTTCAATGTTCTGAATATGCAGAGAAACATTTTGATATATATACAATATCCATGTGTCTAGAGATTTGGCACTGTCATGTCTACCTTGAGTTATAGTAATACTCCTCTTCACCCCTTTTTATTTATTTATATGGGGCTCCACTCTACAGTTACCACTTCTAAGAAAAAAGTTCATCTTTGAATTGATGTCGCCTGCAAAAACAAACCCAGAATCCAGCCTTTGTGGGAAACGCTGACTGAACTACGTTTTGTTTAAATAGCCCAATATGTTTGAAAGGTGTTGATAGGATTTCTTTGAAACTTGGGCACACTACATTATCAATTCATTTGTAAAGTGAATAAAAGGGTTAGATGAAAGTGTGGAATACTTGAAAGAGTAAACAGTGAATATGAAACCTCCTTTATTTTTTTGTCACATTAAAAGAATAAAAGTTTTAGAACAAGGTATTTTTATCGTCCCAAAAATATATATGTAAAAGTTTTAAATGATGGAAAATAACTAAATCGTTCTTTTAGAAAATTTTCAATGGTAAATCAGATCTGTAAAAAAAACCTAACTTAAAACTTAATGCAGCATGGTGGCTAAGTGGTTAGCACTGTTACCTTGGGGCCCTGGGTTCAAATCTGACCATGATCAACATCGGCATGGAGTTTAAATGTTCTGTTTGTGTGGGTGTACTCCAGTCTTCTCCTGCACACCAAAAAGTTTACTACTCGGTCAATTGGAATGGTCCCTTGTGTGTGAGATAGAGAATTAGGTTTCCCATTGGCAACAGGGGCTAATGTGAATGTACAGCAATGCAGAATATGTGGGTGCACAATAAGTAACTGAAAATATTAAATAAATAGAATTTTGAGCAGCAGCCAAAGTTTTGTAATTATGCTGTATTTGCTTACAGAAATATTGCCATTTTTATTCAGTTAAATCGGCCATTTAGGCGACAACAGGTAGTGCAGCCATATTGATTGCCATTTTTTTTATTATCTCTCAGAAACGGTCAATTGTCATTTTGTCTTTAAGTTCAATTAATAACAAACTGACAGTTTGTAAAAGTAGGTAAAAGAAACATACATAAGTACCAAACTTTGTCTGCTGCTTTAACATCTGATTACTAATATATGGCCAACTACGTTTTAAATGAAAATACCAGATTATGATTGATGTTAAATAATCTATTTAGGTCATTTATTAGTTTAAGTCAAAAGTTTAAAGCACATATGCTAGAGGTCTTAGGGCGTAATTGCTGCATTTTTTCCAGCCAGAATTTCGGACGGAAAAAAATGCAGCAGAATACAGTAGCAGCATAGTGGATGAGATTTAACAAATCTCATCAACATGCTGCGTAAAAATTATGAGCAGAAATTGTCCTGTGGTACGTATTTTTCGGACCGCAGTATATCAATTCCTTTGCGGAAAGTGTCTAGAATTGCTGCGTTTTTCAGGAGAGATGTCTCCATCTCCTAACATTGGAAAAACTCAGCAATTTATGCACCATTTTCTGCCGTAAAAACCACAGGAAATAGTGCGTTTTTGCCGCAGCAGAAAGTCCCTGACTTTCAACGGAATTGCCTCGTTCTGGCTCCCATAGGAATGCATTGAGAGCCTGAGTTCCGGTTTACTGAAAAGCGCAGTGATTCCAGACAGGTCAGAGTGAAAATCACGTGGGTGGCGCTGGACCTAAAAATGACAGGATGCAGGAATCGGTAAGTATTTCTGCACACAGCACCCCACTGAAACACCAATGTACAAATGTAGGAGGCAATAAATACAAAAAACTTGGAGTGCTTCTTTAATATTACTAAAACCTATAGGCCTACTCTACCACTCAGTAAAATCACTAGGATTTCCCACCATATTTTATTATGTTCAGTAAAAATATGATGTTAAATAAATTACATTCTCACACTAGCAGGTTCATTTTACATTCAGTCTACATGTCTATTGCATTGTATTCATCAGGGACATTTAGAACAATGGAATATACAATATATGTAGAAAGTTTAGAAAAATATTTCATTAAAAAGAAGCTTAAAGTGAAAGTTTACATTTATTTCGCTTCTGACATATCACTGAGACATGTCAAAAGATGCCGACCATGAGCTAAGACTCTCAACAAGGATTAAGGGGCTGTGGTGGTGTCCATTCAGCATCACTCAGGGATTTCCATATCTTTCCATGAGTGTCATGTCAGAAAGTAGATAAAGGCGGACCAACACTTTAACCAGTAAAACAAAGAAGGTAAGGTGTGGATATAAAAGTAATAACATCTACTAAATTAAAGCTGGCTATAGATAATATTCAGGAGGAAAAGATCAGCACTCCTTGTGGAATTTGAAAATAAATCTTCTTTATTTAAATAGCCAGCGGAAAAGCTGAACGGCTTGAAGTGGACAAATTACATAAAGCGTCCATCCCCTCTGACGCGTTTCTAGCTCTCAAGAGTCATTACTCATAGATAGGGGAGGGAGTGAGAGTGTGTGGCTGAAATAGCAGCCAGGAAAGAAAACCACCCACTCTAATCAGGTGTATACAATAATCACAAAGTGGATGACATATAAAATATACAAAAATGTATAAAAATGTATCTATAAAATCTCAGACCATTAGTATTAATAATTCATAATAAGATAATTTCTCACATTAAGACCATTAGGGACTATAGTGTTCAACATGAGAATCCAGTATCCCTCACGATTTCATAGTGCTCTCCTATGATCACCACCTCGCACTGGTTTGTTAACCCTTTCAATTCCTAAAAACTGAAAGCTGCTGATAATGCCTTGATGCATATGTCTAAAGTGTTTAGAGGCATTAGAAGGATTTCTAACTTCAGGATTAGTGGCTCCATTGAGGTTTTCTCTAATTCTGGCCTTAAGGGGGCGACTTGTGCACCCAACGTAGGATAAATCACAGAGTGTACAGTTTATTTGGTATACTACATGTCGTGTGTTGCAGTTGATGAATTGTTTTATTTTATGTATAGTTCCATCAATGGCCGAACTTACTTCCTTAATTTGATGTACATAGTTGCAACACAAACATATATTTGCTCCACAAGGATAAAAACCTTTAGACGACAGCCATGTATTTTGTTTAAATTAAACATGTGTTAAACTAGGTGAGAGGATAGTACCCAAAGTAGGCGCTCTCCGGAAAGAAAATTTACAACCCGGCTCTAGTATCTGGCATAAACCTTCATCTTGAAAAAGGACTGGTAAGTTTTTGGACACTATAGATCGTATTGTATAATATTCTTTGCTATACAATGTAACAAATGCAAGAGATGAATTTTTATTATTTTTATATGTATGTTTTCTTTGTAATAATTTCTGTCCTCACCTAAATTAATAGCCCTGTCTAGGGTCCACTGGGGATAGCCTCGGTCCTTTAAACGACTGCATATTTTATTTGTTTCGTCCCTATATGACTGTTCAGATGAGCAGTTTCTTTTAGCTCGGTGTATTTCTCCAACCGGGACACCCTTAATGGTATGTTCTGGGTGGCAAGATTTGCCATGCAAGATTGCATTACCAGCAGTAGGCTTGCGATAACTGCCAGTCTGAACAGTCTCTAAACTGGAGGTACAATTCAAAGTGAGGTCCAGGAACGTGATTTGTTGGCAATCATAAGCATAGGTGAAAGTCAAACCGAATTGGTTTTTATTGATGTAGTTGATGAAGTCTGGTATGGTCGCCACATCTGAGGACCAGATGATAATCATATCATCAATGTAACGACCATACTAGACTAAACCAAGAGCAAAAGGATTGCTGTCAGTGAATAGAAAGCATTCCTCCCAACATGCTACATATAAGTTAGCATGCGAAGGGGAAAATTTGGCCCCCATAGCTGCGCCCGTTTTTTGTATATAGTAGCATTAATGAAGCATGAAATACTTGGAGAAGAGAAGATACTCTATTGCCATGATAATACAATTTTTAAAATCTGTTGAGTATTTAGAATATCTAACTAGATTATATGAGTGCCTTTAATGCTAATTGGTGGGGGATGCATGTGTATAGTGCCTCGATATCGCAAGTTATCCATACAAAATTATTCTGCCATTTAATGTTCTGTGCAAACGATAGCGCATGTTTGGTATCCTGGAGAAACCCAATTAACGTGTAACCAAGGGTTGCAGTAATGAGTCTACCCACTCGCTAAGTTTCTCATTCAAGGAGCCGATGCCCACCACAATAGGTCTCATAGGGGGCAGGAAGCGATCCTTGTGGATCTTGGGCAAAGAATGAAAGATAGGAATAACCGGTTTCTCAACAAAGATATAATCACATTCCCTCTGATCCATGACTCCCAAATTTAGAGCCTCCTATAACAAAATGTACAGGCGTTCAGAAAAAAATCACAGTCGGATTAATGCTAGATCTATCATATGTGTTATCATCCGATAATAATTCCTCATTTAGCCTAATGTAAAGCGCAGTGTCCAGGACCAAAACCGCCCCTCCCTTGTCTGCTGATCTAATGGTTATGTAGTGTCCCAGTACACTCCCTACTTCCATAATAGGAGTAGTTGGCGTATGGTAGTAGGTTTGTCACAATGTAATAGTACTGTGTGTCAGTATGCCTCTGTTTTGTTATGTATTTCCTGTGCATACACTGTGTATATTATCATTTGCTGCCATCTATGGTTGACCCACTGTAAGTGCATGTGGGTGTAGGATTTCAATTACAACTGAGTCATAACCAGTTTTCCCTCCAGAAACTTCTAGTGTTCTGTGGGTGGAGACTTTAGCCCAGCCTACCTCTTAGCGGAGGGCAGGAAAACCAGTGCAGACGAGTTCTGGGGAGTCTAGGGTGAGGTGCCAGCAACCCATGCTGTGCAAGAGATGGCAGGGAATCTACAACTACCTACCTGCCACGCCTAGGAGCTGCATGGTGAATCTCACGGCCCATGCAAAGCACAGATATTCCTAGGACCCTTCACCAGTCCATACAGAGGGGATAACATATCAATTCCTACCGCCTCTGAGAAGGAGGGAATCTATCTGCCAGAAAGGAGCAGTTTCAAGAGGAGCCTTTCTGCAATCCTGGAGCTTAAAGTAGGACTCCGGTCAAGTCCAGTGCTCCGTGGTTTCCAAGCCACGTGTCTTAGGTCCGCGTCCGGCTGTCGGATACCGCGGCCCAGTAACCATGAGTAACTACATTTCCCTCAAGTTAGTCACCCGCCGGGAGCCAACCGGTGCAGATCCCTTCTGTAGCCATAATAAGGACTGTGTCTCCCCCAAAACCATAAACTGCATAATCTGAGGAAAGTACTGTGTCAGCATCACTCCTCACAAGCATATCCCTGCAAGTCAGCTAAAAAGGGGTCCTCCTCACATGCACACTCCACTATACTTGTAATGAGAGACTGCATTGCTGTGAATTATTGCTGCACTTTATGGAAGTTCTCCTCAGTAAAGAGACTTTTGGTTAGCAGAGAACTGTCTGATTTTGCTTTCCATTTTTTTTACAATTGACTTTGTGCGTGTCCTAAGAGAGGTGCCCAGGGTAGGACCCCACTGACGCGACCGTGACATCACTAATAAACCAGCCATTAGGGGGACTACAACCCCCATCAGGTCCTCTCATAACATCTGCATCCTCTGGGATATCACAGTTATATGCATACTGTTCTTCAAAGAAAAAATGGCTTTGTTTTCCCTCTTGGGTAAATTGTCAACAGATTTAATATCTACCCCAGTATGTAGCTCAACTAGTTCTCTTTGGACCAATTCCTGAAACCTATCCAGAACGGGATGAATTGGATAGAAGGAGGGATTATGGACAGAAAAATCAGTGGCTCTGGACACAGTTTCACACTCAGGCAGAGCCGACTCCTCCTGCAAATCCTGCAATACGATAGTGCATATGTGATCTTTGAATGAAAAAAATGGCATATCATTAGTAAGAGACAACTCCTGGGTCATGTGCATGTAGTCCTTGGAATCATCCATGTTATCGATATATGAGTCATGATCCAAGAAGTGTCTTAGTAAGTAGCCTAATAAATCAGTTGACATCCACGATAGTATTGTACAGATTAAAGTGATTAGTTGGAGCAAACGAAAGTCCTTTGGACAAGATAGATATTTCATCCATATTCAAGATCTGTGAAGACAAGTTAATGACATTTATTATATGTTCTTTGCTCCCATGCGATTCCTCTGCGGATATCCTCCTGCGATGCCTTCTCCCCGCCCTATAGATAAGACAATTTTTTTCTGTTTGACCACATTGATTTCAACTGAATCTGCTAACAAACAATATTATGTCCATCTGAACAACATGACTGTCACTGCTGTTTCCCATTGGGGAATTAGGTATCGTCAGGTTTATTTATCCAATTATTTGTTTCCTACTGGATTAGCAGTGGCATTAAGCAGTGTTTATATTCCTTCCTTCATATAAACAACAAACTTGTTTGTTAATGGAACCAAACTTAAGAGTTAGTCTATCTCTGGGGTCTTTATCTACGGGTGCTCTATCTATCCATAGGGGCTCTATGGGGTCACTATCTACAAGAGTCTATACAGGGGCACTATCTACAGGAGGCCCTATTGGGGGCACTATCTATGGGGGCACTATCTGATGGGGCTCTATGTACAGGAGGTGCTTTGGGGGAACTATCAATGGGGGGCTCTATGAGGGGCACTTTCTACAGGGGGTTGTATGGGGGACACTATCTACAGGGGCTGTATAGGGGCCAGTATCTACAGAGAGCTGTATGGGGCCACTATTTACAGGGGGCTGTATAAGGGCCACTACATACAGTGGGCTCCATGCAGGCCACTATCTACGGGGGGCTTTATGAGGGGCATTGTGCACAGGAGGCTTTAAGAGGGGCACTGTCTACATGGGGCGGTATGGGGCACTATCTACAGGGGGCTCTATGTGGGAAATTATGTTACATTGTGTGACACGATTATATTCAGGGGTGCAATGCATGGTGCTATTATATTTAGAGGCAATTTATGTGGCACCATAAGAATTTAATTTTAGTTTATAGGTGTGGAAATGTTTGAAAAATGAGGAGCCAAAGACATCTGAGCAGCAAACTCTGCAGAAATTGGTCGTGGCTGAGATAAGTCGTCATGGAGATCTGGACTGGATGGAGAAAAAGTGAGAAGAATGCCTAGAATCGGAGAAGGTGTCGCCTGTGAGTCACTAAATGTAAATGTTTATTTTCCCTCTGACTGATCAGTAATGCATTTGCTGTATGATCTGCATCGAGATGATGGGTGGTATAACTATTTTTTGTGAAATAGCAACTCCCAGCATATCTTTACTATTGTTAAGGCAATACAGGGAGCTGCAGTTTTATGCCACACAAACCTATATCGAAGGGGTTAAACTGAATTTTCGAAATTATCTCTGTACTAAGCAGCATTTGTGCTGGTGATGTATATATATATAAAAATTTGTTCTGGTGCTGTATTTATGTTCTAAGCTTGGTTCTGTGCTGTATCTATGTACTGACCTTTGTTCTGGGGCTGTATATATGTACTGATCTTAGTTCTGGTGCTGTATTTATGTGCTTACCTTGGCTCTGGTGCTGTATATATTTACTGAGTGTCACAACGCGGGGTGTGGACCCACTGGGCTATACCGCGTAGTGGGAAAGCAGCTGGCCAATCAGGTATATGCAAATGTTTATAGTTCTGAAAGGGTACCTGAGGCAACGTAGACAGTAGCGGTGGTTTCAGGCTAAGATGAGGCTCCGGCAGTAGACAGACACCCAATGGGGTACAATATCGTAGATGCAGCGGACAGCCGTGCGACTCCAACTCTTCAAGGCACAGGGGCACAGTAGCACGGGATACAGGGTACAGGCAGCAGGAACGGGAAACACTGGGAACTGGAAAACAATTAGGAGACCATTTGCAAAGACAAACTAGGGTAACACAAAAATGCTCAGGCAATGAATGGGAGGGCAGAGCCCTTTTTATAGTCCAGAGGCATTCTGGGCTAATTTGCAGCTATTCTGCATGTGTGCGTACTGGCCCTTTAAGGCCGAGCATGCGGGTCTGCGCGCACCCTGTGGGAGCCATAGTCAGTATGCGGAAGTCAGTGCCGGAATCTCCCAGGAGGGAGATGCCGCCCGGAACTCACTCGTCCATGGTCGCGGCTGTCAGGGGTTAAGTCAGGACGACGGTCCGCGGCCATAGACGTTACACTGAGCTTCATTCTGGTGCTGTATTTATGTACTGGGCTTGGTTCTGATGCTGTATTTATTTACTGAGCTTGGTTCTGGTCCTGTACTTAAATACAGCATCAGAGCCATGCCACCCACATGTCAAGCAGCTTCTCTGACATAATAGCTAGGATATACAACACCAGAACCAAACACGTACATAAATACAGTATCAGAACCAAGCTCAGCACATAAATACAGCATCAGAACCAAGATCAGTACATATATACAGCACGAAGAACAAGCTCAGCACATAAATACAGCACCAGAACCAAGCTCAGTTAATATTAACAATTTATAGCTACAAATACTATAGTTAGCAGGGTTCACTATAACACAAATAACTATATAAATGTCTCTAGTTTCCATAACAATATTGAAATTAATACAATAATTGGATTTCTACTCTGGAAACCCACTTGTCATATGCTATATTAGGATATATTCAGCTAATAAACGACAGATATTGTTATCTATTAGTTAGACCAAGAGCTGCGTCCTAGTATTCGAGGGCAACCAATGACATCAATCGACATGCCTTGATATCAGAAGGTGCCTAGTCATTCTTCAACTACATACAACAGTGTATTAACATTGTGCTTCTCTTAAAAAAAAACAGCTGATTCGGGGGCTTCCAGCAGACATTTTTTTATACATATTTTAAATATGTATTGCCTTTATCTTGGTTGATTATAAAATACATCTGATTACAAAAATATTAATCAATATATTAACCCCTTCCCGCCGTAGCCCTTTTTCAGATTTTCATTTTAGTTTTTTCCTCCCCACCTTCCAAAAGCCATAACGTCTTTATTTTTCCGTCGATATAGTACTATGAGGGCTTGATTTTTGCGGGACGAGTTGTAGTTTTTCGTAGCACCATTTATTTTGCCATATAATATACTAGGAAATGGGGAAAAAATTATTTGTGGGGCAGAAAATTTAAAAAAACAGCGATTCCTCCATGGTTTTTTGCGCGCCGTTTTTACGGAAATTCACTGTGCAATTAAAACAACATGTTAACTTTATTCTGTGGGTCAATACGATTACGGTGATACCAAATATATATAGTTTTTTCTATATTTTACTACTTTTACAGGTAAAAACCTAAGTGTAAAAAGGAAATTTACATTGTGCCGCCAAATTCCGAGAGCCATAAGTTTTTTTATTTTTCCGTCGATTAAGTGTTATGAGGGCTTATTTTTTGCGGGATTAGCTGTAGCTTTTAATAATGCCATTTTGGTGTACATGCGACGGTTTAATCACTTTTTACTTCATTTTTTGTGGGAGATGAGGTGACTAAAAAATAGACATTCTGGCGGTTACAATTTTTTTTTTTACGGCGTTCACCGTGCAGGTTAAATAATGATATATTGTAATAGTTCGGACTTTTACGGATACGGCGATACCAATTATGTTTTGTTTTTTGTTTTTTTTACTAAGCTCTAGGGGGAAAATGGGAAAAGGTTTTTATTTTAACTTTTAATGTTTTATTTTTTTTTACACAAAAAAAAACTTTATTTAACAAATGTTTACTTTTTTTTATTAGTCCCCCTAGGGGACTTCAACCAGCGATCGTTAGATCGCTTACACGATATACTGCAATACTAATGTATTGCAGTATATCGTGATTCTGACAGACATCTATTAAGCCCTGCCAGAGGCAAGGCTTAATAGGTGTACAAAGATGGCGGACCTGGGGGCCTTCATTAAGCCCCCAGGCAGCCATACCAACCATCGCCCCCCCCCACCCCGCGCGATTGCGTTGCGGGGGGGGGCGCGATGAGCTGTTAGAGGGGGTTGCCCCCCTCTTTCTAACGATTTAAATGCTGCGGTCGCTATTGACCGCGGCATTTAACAAGTTAAACGAGCGGGATCACGCTCGAGCGCGATCCCGCTTGTTACTCTGAAGTGTCGGCTGTAACAAACAGCCAACACCGGCATCGTATGGAGCGAGTTCCCTCCGTGAGCCCGTTCCATACTTCCCCTACCCGACTTTGGCGTATGGATACGTCAAATGTCGGGAAGGGGTTAAATTAATCAAAATTTAATAATCTAGGACAAGTAATTTGCATACATACCCATACAATGAAATAGAGTAACAAGATGTTTCTGGATAATATAAGTCTCCCTGAAGTAAGCCTATTTCTAAGTATTGTTGATTATTTTTGATTTAATAAATATTAAAAAGATGTCAAGTTGTGTTTATGAAGCGCAAAACATTTTTTTATTAACTGGATTATATCACAGATTTCTGCTTCTGTTGTCCAAATACTTTGCCTGAATTCATCTTTACAGATGTCGTCTAATATACTAATATATAACACTCTAACTCTTGAACTACAAGGAATCAGCCAGTTCTTCTCAGCAGGAAAACATTAATCTGCTGCATTGAACACACAATACATGTGTGGAGTCACTTAGAACAAATTCCCATCATCCTTTATGCTTTGTACGTGTAATTAAACAGGCGTAGATAGCTCAAAGCAAAGCAGGATATGCAACAGAGTTACTGCAGGTTTATTAAGCTATAGAAATGTAGTATACCTTGACAGTAGCTAAAGGAGTTCTCCATGAGTGTGTAACCATAGCCAAAATCCAGAGCACCAGATGTGCTCCAGTATCCAAATACAGCGGTCCCTAAACTTACAATAAAATTTTTTACTGGATAGACTATTATTAATTGAGGCCATAGCTCTATAGAGAACTGGTTCCAAAGCCCTCAAAATGTCAACTCAAAATAAGATAAAATGAAGATTAACCCCTTAGGCCTCATTCACACGGCAGGGTTTCCCGGCCGGGTGCCGGCCGTTCATAAATCGTCCGGCACCCGGCTGCATTAGGAATAATAGACCCCTAATGGGGCTATTCACACGACCGATTTTTTGACGGCCGGGAAAACCGGGCGCCAAAAAATAGGACATGCTCTATTTTCGGCCGGGTATCCGGCCGCCCGGCTCCCATAGAAGTCTATGGGGCCGGGTAATACACGGCCATCACCGGGATGTGTCCCGAGTGATGGCCGGGTTTTCCGGCGCTTGCGCTCTATCTCCTCCTCCTCACAGCGCAGAGTGCATGACGAATGGCTGTACACTGTGTGGCAGGGCCTGGGTGTACAGCAGGTGGAAGGGAGCGCTGCGCTGGCTCCCTTCCCCTGCTTGTTTTAAAAGCGCCCTGGCCTGGTGACACCTTCGATGGCGCCGCTAGCCGCTGCTGCGGCTGCTACTACTGTAGCGACGCCACTATAGCAGAGCGGGGAGGTATCTCCCCGCTCTGCTATGTGCTAGCCGCACTTTAGCTCCTTGAGGAGCGGAATCCCCGTGTTTTCGGGGATTCCGCTCCTGGACAGAGCGCTTGATGTCACTGTCCATATCTGGGCAGTGACATCAGGGGAAACTCCTGAAGCGGAATCCCCGAACACATGGGGATGATGTCACTGATGTCACTGTCCAGATCTGCCCGGGCAAAATGGTCGATTTTACCGGCCGACACTCGGGCTCGGGCGGGACCCGGTCGTGTGAATCCCGCCTTAAGGACACGGCCAATTTTGGCCTTGAGGACACAGCAATTTTTTTACATTTCCCCTCTTTGCATCCCGACGCTCAGAACTCTTTTATTTTTTGTACGACGTAGTTGTATGAGACTTTGTTTTTTGCGAGACGAGTTGTACTTTATGTAGGTACCATTTTTTGGTACAAATACATTATCGTTTAATTTCTATAAATTTTTATTTTGGCGAAAATGCCGAAAAAAAGCAGTTCCGCTGCAGTTTTAATATCTTTTTTTTACACCATACACCGATCATCATAAATAATGTTATACATTTGTTGTACAGGTTGTTACGGTCGTGGCAATACCAAATATGTCTATATTATTTCATGTTTTGGGACTTATATTTTAAAAAGTTTATGTATTAGAAAAAATGTGCGTTTGTGTATTTTTTTAACTTTTTATTTATTTATTTATCATTAATTTTTTTTTACATTCATTTAACTTTTTTTTTAATCCCATAAAGGGATTTATCATTTAGATTTTGATTTTTTAACTGTAATGTACTGGCAGTTTTTAGGGCGCACCTCAGTATGCCCTAACAACAGGAAATATGTTCAGACAGCCCTGGGGTCCTTCAATGGACCCTGGGCTGTCTGGCCATATGAGTTGTGTGCTTTGATCGCATCACAGTTATTTTCTGTGACACGATCAATGTGCAGTCCCCCCTCTTTGAACGCCACGATCAGCTGTCATCGCGGCGTTCAAAGGGTTAACGGCGGAGAGAAGATGTTTCGCTGTCAGAGCGGGGCCGTGGCTGTGTATTACATATATGGACAGTGACAGTGACGATGGCAGCAGTGTTGGAGTCCCCGGGCAGAGCATCAGCTGATGCTCTGCTCGGGAACTCCAGCGATATGAAACCCCTGAAGCCACTGACCATATATGGACAGTGACGTCGGCAGCAGTACTAGAGTCCCCGAGTAGAGCATCAGCTGTCACTGTCCATATATTGACAGTGACATCGGCAGCAGTACTGGAGTCGCCAGACAGAGCATCAGTTACTGCCAACGTCACTGTCCATATGTGGACAATGACAGTGACGTTCGCGGCAGTGCTGGAGTCCCCAGGCAGAGCATCAGCTGATGCTCTGCTCGGGGACTACAGTACTGCTGCCAATGTCACTGTCCATATATGGTCAGTGACTTCAGGTGTTGCCCCCAGCTCTGCTCGGGGACTCCAGTATTGCTGCCGACCTCACTGTCCATATATGGACAGTGATAGTAATGTTGTCAGTAGTGCTGGAGTCCCCAGGCAGAGCATCCGCTAATGCTCTGCTCAGGGACTTCAGTACTGCTGCCGACATCACTGTCCATATATGGACAGTGACAGTGACGATGGCAGCAATGCTGGAGTCCCCGGGCAGAGCATCAGCTGATGCTCTGCTCGGGAACTCCAGCGATAGGAAAGCCCTGAAAGTCACTGACCAAATGTCGGGAGCAGTGCTGGAGTCCCGAGCAAAGCGTTGGCTGATGCTCTGCTCGGGGACTCCAGCAATAGGCGATGTGACAGCCCCTTGCGGTCATGCCATTGATAACACCATGACACAAACAGCACAGGAAGCGAGCCCTCAGTCACGCGGGGCCATGTCGGCATGTCATCAATATTAGAAAAGCTACAGGAATTTCAGGAACAATTCACCGGGATTGAACTGCACGATTTAATACCGAATTTAAAATTAAGGTACATTAGTAAGTGACTTGTTTTTACATAAAAATATTAATGCAATGCAATTTTTGGTCTCCGGATAACCCCTGTCATGACATGCTCTTATTGGTTGTTGATTTCAGCCAGTTGCACTTATGTTCTGATTCACCGGATCTGCAAGCCAATCACGTATTCTGCTTGTTGGATTTGCCGATGCAATTGCATGTTGAATGTTGACCCAGGCAGGGGCGTTGCTAGGGTCTTAAAAGATATGGGGCACAATACATATATATGGAAGATAGCATATCCATAAGACTAAGGCTACTATTGCTACACCGCTGGATAGAATTGGATGCATTGTCTCAGCAGACAGTATCATACATGATAGGCTTAGATACATGGCCCCAGCAGACAGTATCACACATGATAGGCTTAGATACATGGCCCCAGGAGACAGTATCATACATGATAGGCTTAGATACATGGCCCCAGCAGACAGTATCACACATGATGAAAAACGCAATGCACACGACCACATTTACGTGCATAAATCTGTCATGCTCGTGTGATTGTAGCCTTATATACAGGGCCACAGCAGTAAGTATTCTTGTACTAACCCTCATTTCCGGGGCCCCAAGCAAAGCTATGTCTCGGGGCTCTAATCAAAGACATCTGTAGAGAGTTCCCCACACAATGCCCCCTGTATATAGTTTCAAAGCCCCCCTTTATGGTTCCACACCCCCCCCCCTGCCATACATCCCCCTTGTAGACAGTGTCGTGCAGTCCCCTGTAGGTAGTCCCACATACCCATTTTGTCTTAGCAGGCAGTATCAAACATGATAGGTTTAGATACATGGCCCCAGCAGACAGTATCACACATGATATGCTTAGATACATGGCCCAGCAGACAGTATCACACATGATAGACTTAGATACAGTGCCCCAGCAGTCAGTATCACACATGATAGACTTAGATACAGGGCCCCAGAAGTAAGTATCCTTGTACTCACATATGTTCACCCTCCAAAAAAAAATGTGTGTGTTCGTGTATTTATGTGTGTGTATATCTATGTGTGTGTGTGTGTGTGTGTGTGTGTGTGTGTGTATATATACATATGAGACAGCATATATCTAGCACTCTGACCCTATAGCTATGGATAGGATTAGATACAGTGGCTCAGCAGACAGTATCAAACATGATCGCTGGACCCAGGAAAGGTAAGAATAGTAATAGGTTTTTTTAGGTGTTACTAATTTTTTTGTGTGTCGAGGACTACTTCGATGATGGCTTTTTTTATTCTCAATAAAATGGTTAATGAGGGTTGTGTTTTTTTTTTTATTTCAATAAAATATTTTTTTATGTCCTTGTATTTTTTTAAGCTTTATTAGTACCGCCTTATTAATAGCCGCAGGATGATTGACAGCGTCTAACCCGAAGTACCTGTCTGTAGTGATGGTCGGGTAGTGATGGCCGGCTACTGGGGCAGCCGCAGGCTGGTATTATTAGGCTGGGAAAGGCCAGAAACAGTGGCCCTTCCCACCCTGGTAGTGCTAGGCTGCTAATGCTATGTTCTATCTGGCAAGTTATGAAAAATGGGGGGGGGGGGGCATGTCGTTCTTTCCAATTATTTATTTAAAAAATAAATTAAAAAAATGAAGTGGGATCCCCCAATTTTCATTACCGGCCAGATACAACAAAGCAGCAGCAGCCTAGCATTACCAGGGTGGGAAGGGCCACTGTTTTTGGCCTTTCCCAGCCTTATGATACTAGCCTGCGGCCGCCCCAGTACCCGGAAATCACTACAGATGGTCGAGTACTGGATCGTACCTTGCTCTGGGTACTAGGGTAATAATGGGGGTTAGTGTTAGCCTCTGCACCGGCTAACACTAAGCACTGCCTTAGTAATGGACGCTGCCAATCAGCCAGCGGCCATTACTATGGTGGTAGTAATAAAGTTTAAAAGTAAATGCAAAGACATAGATAAAATATTTTATTGAAATAAAAAAAAAACACACAACACTCATTAACCATTTTATTCTAACTAAAAAAAAGCCGTCATGGAAGTAGTCCTCGAATCCGACGTAGTCCCATGACCTAACCTGTAAAAAAACACAAATACACAAAAACAAATGTGTAACACATGTGGTAGGCTTAGATACAGGGCCTACATATGATACTGTCTGTTAGACCATGTGTCTAAGGCTACCACAAGGTAGGCTTAGCTATAGGGCCCCAGCAGACAGTAATCTTATACTGTATAAGATTACTGTCTGCTGGGGCCCTGTATCTAAGCCTAACATGTGGTAAGCTAAGATACAGGGCCCATCAGACAGGATCAGACATGGGCCATGTATCTAAGAATAACAAGTGGTAGGCTTAGATACAGTGTCCATGTGTGACACCATCTGTTAGACCCTGTATCTAAGTTTATCACAAGGTAGGCTTAGATACAGGACCCTAGCAGACCGTAACGTTACACTTACCTCCTCTTCTGCTGCAGCGGATGTCCCAACACAATCTAGCGTCGTGACGTCATCCGTGGCGCACAGTGTCGTGACGTCATGACGCGAGAGGACGTCAGGACTCCCCCTGCACTTGGGAAGGAAGATGGGTAAGTATGTGTCGTTACTATAATAACAGGGGCCCGTGTATTTTATTACATAGGCCCCAGTTACTATAGTAACATTTACAGATGTGGTGCGGGCGGCCGTGGCCCAGTTGCAATTGCGACCGCTGCAACCCGAGTGTGACAGTCGCCGGGGATCCGGGGTTTGGGGCCAAAGATCCGGGGCTTGGGTCCTGAAGGCCTGGTGCTAGCGATGCCCCTGGACTCAGGATACAAGGAGGCAATTGCAACCAAGGGCCAAGGCAAGTCAGTTGAGTACTGCATTTTTTTTATTAAATTTGTTCTGATATCAGGAGCAGGGAGTGATGTGGCACTGATTGTTTATGATTTGCCTATATATGTTAGATATATCCATGGATGCACTTTTATGTTAATTTGCATTTAAAGGAAAAGTCTTCACTCTAATCAATTAAAAATAATTTATATCAATGGGATGATGTAGTGGTGACTGCACCCCGCACACCTCAGCCTTTTGATTTCAATTCCCCCCAAAATGGCAAATTTCAACCACAAGTAAAAGACAGCTGTTTGTTTGAATGGTTCACAACAGAGAAATTGTCCTGTGGTTTTTTTTTTTTTGTTTTTTTTTTAAAACTGGCAACATTTAGATAGATAATGAAATTCACACAAGGCAGTAAATGCATGCGGTTTATGGTTAAGTTCACATACAGTGTAAAATATCCTATGCAAAAGTACCCTAAGTAATATTGAGAAAGTTTGGAACCAATGAAAACTGCATCATCCCCAAATTTCAATAAAATATACAACTTATTTCAAGTCACCTGAAAGATGAGACTTCCTCAATTTCTTTCATGCCCACATGCTACCAGCCATAGTCAACATTATGAAATTATTAGCTTGCCAAGTATTGCGGCAACATTTTCAACATTGAATAAACAAATGAATTGTGCACTGATGAATACAAAAATGCACTTAAGTCTAGCTGAACTTTTCATTGCAGTTCATATAATAGTTGTGCTAATAAGAAATGATGATGATAAATTTCCACAATGACGTTATAAATAGTGCAGATACAGCACATTTATACACATTCACCAAATGTGTCCACTCGATATTGAATTACATTATTTCTGTGTTATTTCATGTAAACCACATATTTACATTACTATGATCTATTCTGATCCTCACTATTCATAGGAAATGTAGTCATAATATTTTATAAATATGATTAAGTGGTGACTGGGTGACTGGTTACTTTGGCATGTGTAAAAGCAAAATTTGGTACTTGCTTATATCTAGAATTTTCCCACATAATCTATACTATAAACACTTTAATACATGTAATACAGTAAAACTATTTTAAGTAAAAACACAAACAAAAAAACTCAGTAATTTGTTTTGCACATGGTATTATTAATGGTGCATTTATGAAAAATATGGGTTTTTTTTAATTGAAAATGCAACACATTACAACATGAAGCTATTTAAATTTGTGTACGAAACAATGTAGTCAAGTTTCTCAGATGCAAAAGATGAAGTTCATGTGTTTTATAGCGCCATCTGGTGTACAAATTATTATTTTACCAGATGTATGAACTCTCATTGTACTCTATAGGGTTTCATGTTGTTTTTTAGGGGAACAGAGCTTACTAATTGGTATTCACTCTGAAGGTTGTGTTCAAAGAAAACTTAAAAAGTCAATCAACAAACAACATTATTAACTTATAAAAGAAAATATATTTTATCCTCATAACCTCATAGCTGTATTCTGCAGCCCAGCTAGAGGGGGGGGGGGGGGGGGGGAAGCTGCTTGTAAAGAGTTACATAGTTAGGCCCCCTGCACACTACCATGCAAGTAATCACGGACCAAGCATTTGCGGGCCATGCTGCCATATAATGTATGGGAGCACGGTCCACAAAAAGCAAAAAATAGGACATGTTCTACCACTTGCAGAGCCTTTCTACAGAATGTACCCCTCCCCATAAATATACGTGAAGGTGTCTGTGGGCAATTGAAATGAATGGGTCTGAAATTACGGTCCGTAATTAAGGACCGTAATTACGGATGAATTCTACGGTCGTGTGCATGGGGCCTAACATAGCACATTTTAAATAAAGACAAATGTCCATCAAGTTGAATCAAGGATGGGAGAAGATATGGATTAAGGAAAGTGATATGAGTAAACTTTAGAATCTATCTGCCCTAAACAAAATCTATGCCTAACCCTAAGTGACAATCAGGTTTGATCAACATTCAAACAAGAATTCTATACACTGACATAGGCACAGGTTTTTTTCTTAAGAATTTCTTAAAGCAATCAAATGTTCCTGCTGCGACCAGCTCCTGCGGTAGGCTATTCCACAGATTCACAGTTCTCACGGTAAAGAAGGCTTGTAGCCTCTGTTTTTCTTTCTATTCTGCGTCTTTCAATGATGTAAGCGGTGCGAAGTCGTCATTGCGACGCTTGCGTCGTTAAATGACACGGCAAGGCGGCCTACCAATCAGCATCTTTCAATGACGCAACGTTGAAAGGCACTGAATGGCCCGGGCAGGATGATGTGCCCTGCCACTCAGCACCTTTTAACGATGCAAGTGGCGTGATGACATTATCGCATTGTGCCGCTTGCGTCGTTCAGCCCTAGCAGAACTGCTCAGACGAGAGCAGGCCTGCATTGCACGAGGATGGCATGGGATCGGGTTTAGGTGAGTATGTAAAGTAGTTTTTTTCTGTTAAAAGGGTGAGGGGCTATATGAGGAGCACTATCTACAGGGGGGAGCTGTATGTGGGCACTATATGTGGAGCACTATCTACAGGGATGGGAGCTATATGTGGAGCACAATCTACAGGGGGCTGCATGTGGGAGCAATATGTGGAGCACTATCTACAGGGGGTAAAGGTTATATTTGGAGCACTATCTACAGGGGGTCGGGGCTACACTACCGTTCAAAAGTTTAGGGTCACTTAGAAATGTCCTTATTTTTGCAAGAAAAGCACAGTTTTTTTCAATGAAGATAACATTAAATTAATTAGAAATACACTCTATACATTGTTAATGTGCTAAATGACTATTCTAGCTGCAAACGTCTGGTTTTTAATGCAATATCTACATAGGTGTATAGAGGCCCATTTCCAGCAACCATCACTCCAGTGTTCTAATGGTACATTGTGTTTGCTAACTGTGCTAGAAGGCTAATGGATGATTAGAAAACACTTGAAAACCCTTGTGCAATTATGTTAGCACCGCTGTAAACAGTTTTGCTGTTTAGAGGAGCTATAAAACTGACCTTCCTTTGAGCTAGTTGAGAATCTGGAGCATTACATTTGTGGGTGCGATTAAACTCTCAAAATGGCTAGAAAAATAGAGCTTTCATGTGAAACTCGACAGTCTATTCTTGTTCTTAGAAATGAAGGCTATTCCATGCGAGAAATTGCCAAGAAACTGAAGATTTCCTATAACGGTGTGTACTACTCCCTTCAGAGGACAGCACAAACAGGCTCTAACCAGAGAAGAAAGAGAAGTGGGAGGCCCCGCTGCACAACTGAGCAACAACAAGACGAGTACATTAGAGTCTCTAGTTTGAGAAATAGACGCCTCACAGGTCCTCAACTGGCAGCTTCATTAAATGGTACGCGCAAAACGCCAGTGTCAACGTCTACAGTAAAGAGGCGACTCCGGGATGCTGGCCTTCAGGGCAAAGTGGCAAAGAAAAAGCCATATCTGAGACTGGCTAATAAAAGGAAAAGATTAATATGGGCAAAAGCACACAGACATTGGACAGAGGAAGATTGGAAAAAAGCGTTATGGACAGACGAATCGAAGTTTGAGGTGTTTGGATCACACAGAAGAACATTTGTGAGATGCAGAGCAACTGAAAAGATGCTGGAAGAGTGCCTGACGCCATCTGTCAAGCATAGTAGAGGTAAAGTGATGTTCTGGGGTTGCTTTGGTGCTGGTAAAGTGGGAGATTTGTACAAGGTAAAAGGGATTTTGAATAAGGAAGGCTATTACTCCATTTTGCAACGCCATGCCATACCCTGTGGACAGAGTTTGATTGGAGCCAATTTCATCCTACAACAGGACAATGACCCAAAGCACATCTCCAAATTATGCAAGAACTATTTAGGGAAGAAGCAGGCAGCTGGTATTCTATCTGTAATGGAGTGGCCAGCGCAGTCACCAGATCTCAACCCCATAGAGCTGTTGTGGGAGCAGCTTAACCATATGGTACGCAAGAAGTGCCCATCAAGCCAATCCAACTTTTGGGAGGGCCTTCTGGAAGAATGGGGTGAAATTTCTCCCGATTACCTCAGCAAATTAACAGCTAGAATGCCAAAGGTCTGCAATACTGTAATTGCTGCAAATGGAGCATTCTTTGACGAAAGCAAAGTTTGAAGGAGAAAATTATTATTTGAACTAAAAATAATTATTTCTAACCTTGTCAATGTCTTGACTATATTTTCTAGTCATTTTGCAACTCATTTGATA
This sequence comes from Rhinoderma darwinii, assembly GCF_050947455.1. Taxonomy (NCBI): domain Eukaryota; kingdom Metazoa; phylum Chordata; class Amphibia; order Anura; family Rhinodermatidae; genus Rhinoderma; species Rhinoderma darwinii. The sequence goes on along the minus strand of NC_134690.1, from coordinate 272,343,487 downwards.
AATATAAGTGTGAGTTTTCATGGAAAACACAAAATTGTCTGGGTGACCTCAAACTTTTGAACGGTAGTGTATATGCGGATCACTATCTACGGGGGTGGGGGGCTATATGTGGAGCACTATCTACAAGGGGTGGAGACTATTTGTGTGTGTGTGTGTGTGTGTGTGTGTGTGTGTGTGTGTGTGTGTGTGTATGTGGGACACAGTGTATGGTGCTATTCTAATCAGGGACAAAATGTATAGTTCTATTAGAATTAGAGTTGCAGTATCTGGCACTATTATATTTAGGGGCAATGTGTGTGACATCATGAGAATTTTATTTTCGTTTATAGATGTAGAAATATTTGAAAAGTGAGAAGCTGAAGACATCTGAGCGGAATACTGCAGAAATGCGCCATGGCTGGGAGAAGCCATTATAGAGGTCCGGACCGATGGAGACGTCACCTGTGAGTCACTTAATGTAAATGTTTATTCCGGCCCTAATCAGTACTGCGCCGCTTGCACCTTTTAACAATGCAAGTGGCGCAATGACATCATTGCATTGCAAGAGGACGGCATGGGAACGGGTTTAGGTGAGTATGTAAAGCTTTTTTTCTGTTAAAAGTGTGAGGCGTTATTTGTGGAGCACTATCTACAGGGGGGTTGTATGTGGGGGCTATATGTGGAGCACTATCTACAGGGGTGGGGGCTATATGTCGAACGCTATCTACAGTGGGGGCCGTTTGTGGGAGCAATAAGTGGAGCACTATCTACAGGGGGTAAAAGATATATGTGTACCCCTTAATGACGAGCAACGGATATATCCGTCACAAGCAGGAGCTAGTTCCCGCCAGGCTCCTGCCGCAACTGCCGGAATTGAATCGCTCTCCGATTCCGGCATTTTAACCCATTAGATGCCACTGTCAATAGCGACAGTGGCATCTAATGTGTTTGACAAATGGAAAGAGCTCCCTCTATCACCCCAACGGCACCCCACAGCAGCTGGGGCCTATCAAAGGCCCCCAGGTCTGCCTTCAGCAACTGCCAGAGGCATGGCCTAATAAATTGCCTGTCAGATTTACACTGACAGGCAATAATTCTTTCGTATACTAGGTATATTATATAAGCGATGAAAAGATCGCAAAGTTAAGTTCCCTAGTGGGAGAAAAACAAACAAAAACAGTTAAATAAAGTTTATGAAAAACTAAATAAAAAGATTACAGTAAAAATAAAATTTAAACCCCAAAAAGTGGTTTTATTTAGTAAAAGAGTAAAAAAAAATAACACGTACACAAATATGGTATTGCACGATCGTAATGTTTCTAGCAATAAAGTTAACATAATAATTAAACCGCTGGTTAAACAGCGTCCAAAAAAACATCATCAAAATTCCTTTTTCCCCCCATATAAAATAAAATAAAAGTTAATCAATTATTCCCATGTACCCAAAAATAGTACCAATGAAACCTACACCTTGTCCCGCAAAAATCAAGCCCACATATGGCTACGTAGATGGAAAATGAAATAAGTTACGAATGCAGCGATGCAAAAACAAGTAATTTTTTTTAAAGTGTTTTTATTGTGCAAACGTAGGAAAACATAAAAAAAAACCTTTTATATATTTTGTATCCCCGTAATCGTCCCGACCCATAGAATAAAGGTAACATGTTATTTATGCCGCATAGTGAAAAGTGTAAAATTATAACGCGAAAAACAATGCTGGAATAGCTGTTTATTTTAAATTTGCTCCTAAAATTAAGATAAAAAAAGTTAATCAATGTATTATATGGATCCAAAAATGGTTCAATTGAAAAACACAACTCGTCCCGCAAAAAGCAAGCCCTTACACGGCAATGTAGACGGAATCAAAAAACAATGTAGACGGAATCAAAAAAACAAGTTATGACTCTTGGAATGCGACAGTGAAAAAACAAAAAATAATTCTTGGTCATTAACGCACAAAAAGGAATACAGGTAACATCTACTACATTATCTGTAATGAGAAAGTTATCACTGTGTTATCTGTGGTGTTACATAGGATTGCAGGTAACATCTACTACATTATCTGCACTCAGAGTGTTATCACTTTGTTATCTGTGTTGTTACATAGGACTGCAGCTAACATACTACATCATCTGTACTCAGAGAGTTATCACTGTTATTTGTGGTGCTACGTAGGACTGCAGGTAACATCTACTTACTACATTATTTGTACTCAGAGAGTACACAGTGACGTGTGTTATTTGAGGTGTTACAAAGGACTGCAGGTAACACCTACTACAATATCTGTAATGAGAGAGTTATCACTGAGTGTTATCTGTGGTGTTACGTAGGACTGCAGTTAACATCTACTAAATCATCTGTACAGAGAGAGTTGTCACTGTGTGTTATTGTCAGGTATCATTACTATGTATATTGTTTGAAAAATATTATCCTTACATATATATATATATATATATATATATATATTCAGTATATTACACAAAGAGATTGGATTCATGGAGCACAAAGAGCCTGCATAACACGCCTCTGGAAGACACTGCCCCCTGGAATGCAAAGAGGAGTGTGCAGAAGAATGTACAGGAGAATTTACAGCTGAGGAGCCAATGGGACTTAAGCAAGTCCCACGTCTCTAGGGAGGGGCATGTGTCTTTTTCTGTGTTTCTTTGTTCTGAATAAAGTTTTTCAGTCTTCCTCCTGGCTGACTGAGGGAAAAGATGTCTACCGACATTTGTCTGTGTGGTGTACTTCTTTCCAGGCATGCCTTCAGCTTTCAATTTACAGAGGTGGTTATTCGGTGTGAAATACGGACCTGACATTATCTGAGGTGTTACATACAGGGCCGCCATCAGGGGGGTATTAGGGGTACTACTGTCGGGGGCCCGGCCATACTTAATTGAAAGGGGGGCCCGGCAACTGCCACGACTTGCCATTGGTAGGAAAAAACAGGCCCCTGCAATGGGGCCTGTTCTTTTCACCAAAACAATGTTGTGATCTGCGGGCCCCCCTCTCGTCAAACACCGCCGTGAGCTGCGGGCCCCCCTCTCATCAAACACCGCCGTGGAACACCGCCCGCTTGCGCGCGCGTGCTCGACCGCAAACGCGCGCCCGCACGCGCTCGACCGCACAAGCGCGAGCGCACGAAGGACTGCACAAGCGCGCGCACGAACTTACCTGCTGGCCCGCCTCCGCCTCCGCCTCCTCCTCCAGAGCGTAGCTGCGTAAGGAGAGGGGGAGGAGTCCAGTTGTTGCGCGGCGGCAGGAGTTCTACGATACCCGCCATTTTCTGGAGCCTGGAGGTGAAGGACTGGACATCTGGACCGAAGACATCGCCTGACGTGGACTTTGAGTGGGAGCAGCTCTTCTGACAGTGAGTAAAGTGTCCCAAAGTGCTGATTATGTATGGCCCTGTTCACACAGAGTATTTTGCAGGCCGAAAAAATCTGCCTCAAAATTCCTTAGGGTATGTGCACACGCTAGCTGGCTTTTACGGCTGAAATGACAGACTGTTTTCAGGAGAAAACAGCTGCCTCGTTTCAGCCGTAAAAGCTCCTCGTATTATGCGAGGCGTCTGAGACTCTCGTGAATCTTGAGCTGCTCTTCATTGAGTTCAATGAAGAACGGCTCAAATTACGTTGGAAAGAAGTGCCCTGCACTTCTTTGCCGAGGCAGTCAATTTACGCGACGTCGTTTGACAACTGTCAAATGACGACGCGTAAATTACAGGTCGTCTGCACAGTACGTCGGCAAACCCATTCAAATGAATGGGCAGATGTTTGCCGACGTATTGTAGCCCTATTTTCAGGCGTAAATCGAGGCATTATACGCCTCGTTTACGCCTGAAAATAGGTCGTGTGAACCCAGCCTTATGAATTTTGAGGCAGATTTTGACCTGCCCACACTATCTTGCCACGTTTTTTGCTGCGTTTTTGGCCCGCGGCGATTGAGGACAGCAGACAAAAAACCACGGCAAGAAAGGACGTGCTGCTTTTTCTTTTTTCCGCGACTGGCTCCCATTGATTTCAGATTAAATCAATGGGAGGTGGTTTTGGAAGTTGTTTGGTGCTGATTCTGACGCAGTGTCCGAGTCAATATCAAGGCCCAAAAACTCTGCGAACTGGGCCTTATTGTTAGGGGTTATTCAGACGATCGTGTAATACGTCCGTGCAACGCGCGTGATTTTCACGGGCCTCGCACGGACCTGTTACTCTATGGGGCCGTGCAGACTGTCAGTGATTTTCACGCAGCGTAAAACTCACGACATGTCCTATATTTGTGCATTGTTCGCGCATCATGCACCCATTGAAGTCAATGGGTGCGTGAAAATCACACCCAGCACTTCCGCAACAGTATAAACTATGAATGAAAACAGAAAAGCACCACGTGCGACAAACATACAAACAGTGTCATAATGATGGCGGCTGCGCGAAAATCACGCAGCCACGCATCATACGCTGCTGACACACAGAGCTGTTATGGACCTTTTGCATGCGCAAAATGCCACTTTTTTGCACGCGCAAAAAGCACACGCTTGTGTAAATCCGGCCTTAGGGTAGGAACACACTAGGCATGAACACTGTGGATTTTATGCAACACATTTTATTGTGGAAAATCCGCAGCGTATTACAGTGGCAGCAGAGTGGATGAGATTTGAACAAATCTCATGCACACACAGCAAAAAAAATTGACCTGCAGTGTGACTTTTGGCTTTTTAAGCCACAGCATGTCAATTTATTCTGTGGAATTGCTGCTCCTCTGTTGCGGAAATGCTGCGGTTCTGCCGCAAAAATCACAAATGAGAAAAAAAAAGGCCCTTATTTAAATGTATAAAAAAGTTTAGACTTACCCCGGCCGTAGTCTAGGTGACGCGATCCTCTATTCTTAGCGCAGCCCGGCCTCCTGTCATGACGTTTCATCCCATGTGACTGCTGCAGCGGTCACATGGTCTACAGCGTCATTCCAGGAGGCGGGGCTACGTTCAGAAGAGAGAGATGAGTCACCTAAACTACGGCCAGGGTAAGTCTAAACTTTTTTATAAATTTAAAAAAGTGCCTTTTTTTTTTCTCATTTTTGATTTTTGCGGCAGAACCGCAGCATTTCCGCAACAGAGGAGCAGCGATTCCACAGAATAAATTGACATGCTGCGGCTTAAAAAGCCACACTGCAGGTCAATTTTTTTTGCAGCGTGTGGCTGAGATTTGTTCAAATCTCATCCACTCTGCTGCGACTGTAATATGCTGCGGATTTTCCACAATAAAATGTGTTGCATAAAATCCGCAATGTTCATGCCTAGTGTGTTCCTACCCTAAGGCCGGATTTACACGAGCGTGTGCTTTTTGCACGCGCAAAAAAGTGGCATTTTGCCCATGCAAAAGGTCCATAACAGCTCTGTGTGTCAGCAGCGTATGATGCGTGGCTGCGTAATTTTCGCGCAGCCGCCATCATTATGACACTCTGTTTGTATGTTTGTAAACAGAAAAGCACGTGGTGGTTTTCTGTTTTCATTCATAGTTTATACTGCTGCGGAAGTGCTGGGCGTGATTTTCACGCACCCATTGACTTCAATGGGTGCGTGATGCGCGAACAATGAACAAATATAGGACATGTTGTGAGTTTTACGCTGCGTGAAAATCACTGACAGTCTGAACGGCCCCATAGAGTAACATAGGTCCGTGCGAGGCGCGTGAAAATCACGTGCGTTGCACGGATGTATTACACGTTCATCTGAATAAACCCTAACAATATGGCCCAGTTCACAGAGTTTTTGGGCCTTGATATTGACTCGGACACTGAGTCAGAATCAGCACCAAACAACTTCCAAAACCGCCTCCCATTGATTTAATCTGAAATCAATGGGAGCCAGTCACGGAAAAAAGAAAAAGCAGCACGTCCTTTCTTGCCGCGGTTACGCCTCTGACCTCCCATCGAAATCAATGGGAGGCTGAAAATGCATTTTTCGGTGCGTTTTTTGTCTGCTGTCCTCAATCGCCGCAGGCAAAAAAACGCAGCAAAAAACGCGGCAAGATAGTGTGGGCATGTCAAAATCTGCCTCAAAATTCGGTGCGCGGTTCCAGGTGGTCGCGGGTGCGCGCTCGCGAGTGCACACGCGCGGGAGTTTGCGGGTGCACGCGATTGTTCGCGCGGGCGGTGTTTGACGGCCCCCATGGGGGGGTATTAGGGGTACTGATGTGAGAGACCCGGCCAAACCTAATTGAAAGGGGGGCCCGCAGCTCATGACATTCTTTTAATGAAAAAAAACGGGCCCCATTGCAGGGGCCTGTTTTTTTTTCTACCAAAGGCAAGTCGCGGCAGTTGCCGGGCCCTCCTTTCAATTAGGTTTGGCCGGGCCTCTCACATCAGTACCCCTAATACCCCCCCTGATGGCGGCCCTGGGTACCATGATATAGTGCTGGACGGAGTACCGTTTACAGGCGGTGCCACGGTAGGGTGGCCCAGAAAATGTAGCTGTATGGGGCCCTGAAATTCCTGATGGCGGCCCTGGTTACATAGGACTGCAGGTAATATCTACTACATTATCTGTACTCAGAGCTATCAGTGTGTTATCTGTGGTTTCACATAGGACTGCAGGTAACACTACTACATTATCTGTACTCCTAAACAGAGGACTTTCATTTTGTCCAGGTACTGATGTGGACTGGTTCAGATGTGAGATTGATTTGCATGCTTTTTTTTGGAGATTACATTTGAAAGCATTCTTTAATAATAGAAAAATCGATGATAATGTGGTTTGCATCCCAGGGAAGTGTGAGTCTAATATGATTCACATTGAATAATGTTGGTTTATATAGCAACAGCGCTTTTCAACCTCCTACTACGTGCAATGCAGTTGAGGCCTATATCTCATTGGTAAAAAAGGATGTAGCAGAGCTCAAACCAAAAACAACTAAACATTCATTTAAACCTAATTTATTAGGTGCAGAAGTCAAATCCCTTAAAATATTATGTGATAACCCCGATATTACAATAAGAAGAGCGGAAAAAGGGGTAGCGATAGTAATTATGCATACTGTTAAATATATTGCTGAAATTGAGGGCCAACTGAATGATACCAATGTAAATGAGAGAATTTACTCCGATCCGAAATGTAACATTATACATAGAGTTAAATTGCTAGTTGATGATGCTTTGGCTATGGACGTGATTGATATTAAACTGCAAGACTTTCTAATCTCTACCTGCCCAATTACACCTATACTGTATACTTTACTAAAGTTACATAAGAACATGGTGGATCCACCGGGTTGACCAATTGTCTCAGGGGTGGGCTCAGTGTTTACCCCAATAGCCACCTTTCTGAACAAAACCCTTAGGAAATTTGCAGTGGGGGCTCAATCATATGTGAGGGACACAACTGATTTCATCCTCAGACTAGAATCATTGGATGCTCAGGGTGATTGTTTACTTGTCTCTTTTGATGTCGTTAGTCTGTATATGAGTATAGACCACGACAAGGGAATTGATTCTGTGAAACGTGTACTGGCTGACTCCGCTCTTGATGAAGATAGTAATAATATTCTTCTCTCATTACTTGAACTAGTGCTCTGTGGGACCTATTTTATGTTCCTGGATCGATACTATATTCAACGTAGGGGCACCGCGATTGGGTCAAATGTGGCCCCTACGTACACCAACATTTTTATGCGACTCTTTGAACAGGATTATGTATACTCATCCAACCCCTTCCAATATGTGAGGGTCTGGATGAGATACATTGATGATATATTCTTTGTGTGGACAGGGACAGAAAAATGTCTTAATGATTGTGTAATGTTGGGGGTAGGGAAACAGACAAGTGAGCCCTAATCTACCCGCCACTCAGTCCCTGCCTACTTGCAACGACCCGCCCTAGGCGACGGGGTACAACTGGGCGACGGTCCCTACGCTCAGTAAGTGCACGACAGACAAACAGACAATGGTACACAGAAGCTAAGGGAAATGGGGCAGTTGCCCACGGCAACACCGTGAGCAACAAGAGTGGTGAACGAGCCGAGTCAAACCAGGAGTGTACGAGGTACCAAACGCAGAGCAGGAGAGTAGTGAACAAGCCGAGTCAAACCAGGAGTGTACGAGGTACCAAATGCAGAGCAGGAGAGTAGTCAGTAAGCCAGGGTCAATATGAAGCAGGTTCAAATAGTTCAGAAGCTGCAGCAGGGCCAGGAAACCAAACGAGAAGAATCACAAGCAAGGAGGAACAGGAAAGGCAGGTATAAATAGACAGAGGGCGGGAGCTAGCTCCGTTTGGCCAGGCTGTGATAGGCTCTCCCACTCCTAAGCCTGCCATGCTGAGTGGTGGAAGATGGAGTCAGTCTCACAGACATAGAAGCAGGTGCAGACTGATTACCTATGGGCGTTGACACAGAAGCTGTGCCTGGCAGATCCTTTACAGATTGGTTGAGTTACCTGAATGGGATTCATTCAGAATTACAATTTACATCTGTTTATTCAAGTGAGAGTCTTCAATTCCTGGACACAAAAGTGTATATACAAAATGGTCGTCTTATGACAGATTTATATGTCAAACCGACAGACAGGAACGGTACCCTGAGGTATGAGAGTCAACACCCCAGAAATATGATTGAGTCCCTACCACTTAGCCAGCTGCTGAGAGTTAGGCGTATTGTTGCGGAGGATGATATCATTGATGTTCGCCTGGATGAAATGTGTAATCGATTTCTAGCGAGGGGTTACCCCAGTAATTTGGTGAATCGCCATAGAGAGGAAGTAATGAAGCATTCTAGAAATGATGTTTTATGTGGAAACAATAAAAAGGAAAAAAAACCTAGGATTACATTTCTTTCTACTTACTCCAATGTTAGCAAAATGTTGGGTAATATTGTTAAGAAAAATTGGTCTATTCTTCCACAAACATTTCCTGATATCCTGGAGTTCAAGTCTCCTCCCCTAATGTCATTTAGAAGATCTAAAAATTTAAAAGACCGTTTGGTCAAGACTGATTCCTTGGGCCAGAAAACTTCTGTACATGGTAAGACAGGATGCTTCCCCAGTCTGGGCTGCTGCAATTGCAACAGCATGCAGAAGAGGAATAGTTTTGTACACCCCCGCACTGGCTAACGCTATTCAATAAAACAATACTTTACATGTAGATCTGATTTTGTCATCTACCTTTTAAATTGCCCTTGTGGGTTGCTTTATGTAGTGGAAACCACCCAAGAATGTAGGAATAGGCCTAGCCAACATACATATACTATACATCAAAAAAAGTTGGATTTACCCATTCCACAACATTTTGATAAATATCGACACAATGTCTCTCAATTAAGTTTTAGAATTATCAATGGGTTCCCTGAGTTACGTAGGGGAGGTGACAGGGAAGCCATGTTTAAAAGGTTGGAACTTCGTTGGATCTATGAGCTTGATTGTTTGGAGCCAAAAGGCCTTAATCGAGAATTCAAAATTGTCTCTCTCTTCTAGCTCTATGTTGGAATGCGTGATTCTACCATGTTGCTGTAGGTTTGGTTTTAAAATTAAGTGTGTGTGCAGTGTCCCAGTACAGTCTCCCAGCTGCTGTATGTACACTACCGTTCAAAAGTTTAGGGTCACTTAGAAATTTCCTTATTTTTACAAGAAAAGCACAGTTTTTTTCAATGAAGATAAATTAATCAGAAATACACTCTATACATTGTTAATGTGCTAAATAACTATTCTAGCTGCAAACGTCTGGTTTTTAATGCAATATCTACATAGGTGTATAGAGGCCCATTTCCAGCAAACATCACTCCAGTGTTCTAATGGTACATTGTGTTTGCTAACTGTGTTAGAAGGCTAATGGATGATTAGAAAACACTTGAAAACCCTTGTGCAATTATGTTAGCACCGCTGTAAATTGTTTTGCAGTTTAGAGGAGCTATAAAACTGACCTTCCTTTGAGCTAGTTGAGAATCTGGAGCATTACATTTGTGGGTTCGATTAAACTCTCAAAATGGCTAGAAAAAGAGAGCTTTCATGTGAAACTCGACAGTCTATTCTTGTTCTTAGAAATGAAGGCTATTCCATGCGAGAAATTGCCAAGAAACTGAAGATTTCCTACAACGGTGTGTACTACTCCCTTCAGAGGACAGCACAAACAGGCTCTAACCAGAGTAGGAAGAGAAGTGGGAGGCCCCGCTGCACAACTGAGAAACAAGACAAGTACATTGGAGGTAAAGTGATGGTCTGGGGTTGCTTTGGTGCTGGTAAAGTGGGAGATTTGTACAAGGTAAAAGGGATTTTGAATAAGGAAGGCTATCACTCCATTTTGCAACGCCATGCCATACCCTGTGGACAGCGCTTGATTGGAGCCAATTTCATCCTACAACAGGACAATGACCCAAAGCACATCTCCAAATGATGCAAGAACTATTTAGGGAAGAAGCAGGCAGCTTGTATTCTATCTGTAATGGAGTGGCCAGCGCAGTCACCAGATCTCAACCCCAAAGAGCTGTTGTGGGAGCAGCTTGACCATATGGTACGCAAGAAGTGCCCATCAAGCCAATCCAACTTGTGGGAGGGGCTTCTGGAAGCATGGGGTGAAATTTCTCCCGATTACCTCAGCAAATTAACAGCTAGAATGCCAAAGGTCTGCAATGCTGTAATTGCTGCAAATGGAGCATTCTTTGACGAAAGCAAAGTTTGAAGGAGAAAATTATTATTTGAAATAAAAATCATTATTTCTAACCTTGTCAATGTCTTGACTATATTTTCTAATCATTTTGCAACTCATTTGATAAATATAAGTGTGAGTTTCCATGGAAAACAGAAAATTGTCTGGGTGACATCACCGTTCATTTCCGTTTCGGGGTTCCGTCGGAGGTTTCCGTCGGGTGAACCCCGCAACGGAAAGTGAAAGTGAAAGCACAGCTTCCGTTTCAGTCACCATTGATCTCAATGGTGACAGAAACATTCATAATGGTTTCCGTTCGTCACCATTCCGGAAGGTTTCCGGTTTTCCGACGGAATCAATAGCGGAGTCGACTGCGCTATTGATTCCGTCGGAAAACCGGAAACTTGCCGGAATGGTGACGAACGGAAAGAGAGGCTTTTACTCACGGTTTGGCGCTGGCACGATACCCTCTTGTGTAACGTACAGAAAAATAGGTCTCGACTTGATAGCCAGAAAGTGCGCACGCTGGCGAAACCACTAAAGGCGTAACACGTTGCAGAGAAGCCCTTCTACAGCGTTATCTTCTCTGGCAGATAGAACTTTATCAAAAGGTGCCCTCCTGGTGCGGACTGGAACAGCTTTGGATTCGTCTTATTACTTCACGGCACCATGGAACACCGCGGATGCTCCAAAGCTGGAAAACGGATGAAGGCCCTGACAATCGGATACTGGTGAGTTCACTGGCAGCGCCAGGCTTAGAATCTTTCTTCTGGATAGGGAACTGGACATGTGTGGCCTACTCTAGCCTAAGCTAAAGTTGTCAGAATCAACAGACAGCATGTCTGTCTGCTTCACCTCATGGCTGACCAAACATGTCTCACTTAGGGCCTGTTCACATCACTGTTCGCTTTCCGTTCCGAGGTTCCGTCGGAGGTTTCCGTCGGGTGAACCCCGCAACGGAAAGTGAAAGTGAAACCACAGCTTCCGTTTCAGTCACCATTGATATAAATGGTGACAGAAACATCTCTAATGGTTTCCGTTCGTCACCATTCCGACAAGTTTCTGGTTTTCCGACGGAATCAATAGCGCAGACGACTCCGCTATTGATTCCGTCGGAAAACCGGAAACCTTCCGGAATGGTGACGATCGGAAACCATTATGAATGTTTCCGTCACCATTGAGATCAATGGTGACTGAAACTGAAGCTGTGGTTTCACTTTCACTTTCCGTTGCGGGGTTCACCCGACGGAAACCTCCGACGGAACCCCGGAACGGAAAGCGAACAGTGATGTGAACAGGCCCTAAGTGAGACATGTTTGGTCAGCCATGAGGTGAAGCAGACAGACATGCTGTCTGTTGATTCTGACAACTTTAGCTTAGGCTAGAGTAGGCCACACATGTCCAGTTCCTTATCCAGAATAAAGATTCTAAGCCTGGCGCTGCCAGTGAACTCACCAGTATCCGATTGTCAGGGCCTTCATCCGTTTTCCAGCTTTGGAGCATCCGCGGTGTTCCATGGTGCCGTGAAGTAATAAGACGAATCCAAAGCTGTTCCAGTCCGCACCAGGAGGGCACCTTTTGATAAAGTTCTATCTGCCAGAGAAGATAACGCTGTACAAGGGCTTCTCTGCAACGTGTTACGCCTTTAGTGGTTTCGCCAGCGTGCGCACTTTCTGGCTATCAAGTCGAGACCTATTTTTCTGTACGTTACACAAGAGGGTATCGTGCCAGCGCCAAACCATGAGTAAAAGCCTCTCAAGAAACCATCCACAGTGAGCCAAACTGTGAAGGCCCTGCACTTGGTAGATTCCATAATATTGGACTGTGTCCGTTGCCCATAGCAACCGAGAGTTATCCTCATCATCCTAGCCACTATTCAAGCTAGAGATAATTATACCATCTCAGGGAATTGTGACCAATTATTTTACACCTCTTTGCAAGTCTGTGTACTACTACTCTTATCCTGCAAATGACTATTTATATGGCATTAATCTGCACAGACCTCATGGGTAAAGTTTACCATCTGGTTACCTCGTTACAACCGAGTTGGTGCCTCTTTACTGCAGACTTGCACCTTGACAAAAGCTGTGTGGGTTCAGAGGTAGAGACACAGGGGTCGGCCACGCCACACGTGACATCAATGTGATATCTGCAGGACCACAAGTCCCAGCCAGCCCTGCTGCCACTCATACACCATCTGGTCTCCCTCTGCATACCGCATTTGTACCTAACAATCGTACAGACTTGTTATGATGTTTTCATTATCCTTTTTTGCTTTATCTTTTAATAAACAGAAATCTTTTTCTCTTTCCTTAGATTGTTTGCACCTATTGGGATCTTGTAAACTCTGTGGAGTTGGAATTCCGGACCAATATGATAGAAATAAATATCTTTTCAAATTTCTATTGCTATTCTGCCATGCATATTTTCTCTTGATGTCATCTACTATAATAAAATGTTCTTTTTTTATATGCCCTCTGGTGGTATGTATATTTCTACACTGTAGATTATATTGTTCCCTGGGACCTTGAAACATAGGACAATTTATATTTGGGTCTATGATATTTAGGCATAAAGATACTTTTTGTACTTATAATAGGGGTGACTGCTCTAAATTTCTTCCCCCTTTTGCGATACTACCTTATGGTTCGCTCTATGGTTAGGCTATGGGACACCATGAATGGGTACAGTGCTGGTTATCCTTAACGCGTGTTGCGTTATGGACATTAGTCGTTGGTTATCCTATACTATGGGCTAAAAATGGACATTAGTTGTTAGTTATTCTACACTATGGGCTAAAACTAAGATAAGAGAATCTATCAAATGATATTCTTTTAGGATGACATCCACGCATGGTTATATGCTATTTTGAGCATGCTACATCAAGAAGCAAGTATGGTGGCAGATGAATAGTTAAATCATAACTTACTATGTACGTATCTGGAGTGTCTGGACATGTGATCAGCACTCGATGACGCTGCTTGCTGCTTGCGGTCACATGATCGCGGCTGCCAGGCAACGGGAACGCTGCCGTGATGCGCACTAAATCCTGCGCATGGGCCGTAGGGCTGAACGCCGATACATGAAAAATGTAACATTAACGAGTGTTTGACAGCTCATTTTAGATGGTCCCTCCATCCATCCACTAGGGTATGGTCTATATTATTTGTAATGCATTGTATTGTACGTTTATTGATGTATTATGTGTTCATGATGATGTTACACCTGTACTGACATTTACAATTAGTGTCATGATGTCATTTCCTCTATATAAACTGCACATTTGCACTTTGTTTATTGCTTAAAAAAGACCCTCACTGGGGACAAAAAGTTGCTTTTTATGGTGAAATAAAGACACCACTTTTTTGATACCTGGATAACGTGTGTGCTGCGGTTTTTCTACCTTCTTGTGTGTTTTCTGTGGTGTTACGTAGGACTTCAGGTAACATCCGCTACATTATCTGTATTCAGAGAGCTATCGCTGAGTGTTATCTGTGGTGTTACATAGGACTGCAGGTAACATCTACTACAAGGGCCGGCGTCAGCACCCGGCGAACCCGGGCAAGTGCCGGGGCCCACTGCTCTTGTAGGGGCCCACTCGGCTGCCGGGTGCTTTACGCCGTCCACCTGCTTAAACTAACTGTAGCCATCCGTGGTGCGTGGCGGCAGATTTCAGCGGAGCAGTGCGGTGGCCCCGCCTCTCGCATCTATAACAGCCTAGCGATGCGGCGCAGATGACGTATTCATGTCACGCTGACGCGATTATGTCATCTGTGCGACTGCGCCGCATCGATATGTTATTGTGGATGCGAGCGGCGCCAAGTCAAGTGCCAGGGAGAAGACAGTGATGGGAGTTGGGACCGTGTTAGCTGAGTTTGTTTTAATTATTCTTATTGGAGCAAAGGCACCAAACTGGCCTGGGACACAAACCTGTGATCTAAAACTTTCACATGGGGGCATAAACTTGGGCAGGGCAGAAACTGGGGGGCTCACTTGACTTTTACATGGGAGAACAACAACAGACTAACTTCTATATACTTTTTTTTACAGTTTCGGTTGTTGGACTACGTCGGATTCGAGGACTACTTCGATGGTGGCTTTTTTTTATTTTCAATAAAATGGTTAATGAGGGTTGTGTGTTTTTTTTTATTTCAATAAAATATTTTTTCTCTGTCCTTGTATTTTCTTTTAAACTTTTAATATTATTGCTTCAGTAATGTCCACTGGATGATTGACAGCGTCCATTACTGAGGCAGGGCTTAGTGTTAGCCAGCGCAGAGGCTAACACTAACCCCCCATTATTACCCCAGTACCCCCCCACAACCACCAGGGGTGCCGGGAAGAGCCGGGTACAATCCAGTACACGACCATCTGTAGCGACGATCGGGCACTGGGGCGGCCATAGGCTGGTATTATTAGGCTGGGAAAGGCCAGAATCAGTGTCCCTTCCCACCCTGGTAATGCTAGGCTGCTGCTGCTGTGTTGTGTCTGGCTGGTTGTGAAAAATGGGGGGGACCCCACGTAACTTTTTTTTTTTTAAATGGGAAAAACGACCCCCCATTTTTCATAACCAGCCAGATACAACACAGCAACAGCAGGCAGCATTACCAGGGTGGGAAGGGCCACTGTTTCTTGCCTTTCCCGGACTAATAATACCAGCCTGCGGCCGCCCCAGTGCCCGCCCATCACTACAGATAGTCGGGTGCTGGATCGTACTCTGCTCTACCCGTCACCCCTGGTGGCGGTGGGTACTGGGGAAATAATGGGGGTTAGCGATAGCCTCTGAACCGGCTAACACTAAGCTCCACCTTAGTAATGGATGTTGTCAATTAGCCAGCGGCCATTACTAAGGTGGTAGTAATAAAGTTTAAAAAAATACAAGGACATAGAAAAAATATTTTCTTGAAATTAAAAAAAAAACACACACATCCCTGCTTAACCATTTTATTGAGAATAAAAAAAAGCCGTCATCAAAGTAGTCCTCTAATCCGAAGTAGTCCAACATCCGAACCCGTAAAAAAAAAAACACACAAAAAATTTGTAACACATAACAAAGCAAAGCAATTACATACACACACACACACACATTTTTTTTGGGGGGTGGACATATGTTAGTATAAGGATACTTACTGCTGGGGCCCTGTATCTAAGAATATCATATAAAATGTTTTCATATTCACTGTTTAGTTTGTGCCTTTAAACCGCGGCCGCTCGAGTTGCACCGCTAAGAGGCCCACTAAGGCTCTGTTGCCCAAGGGCCCCCCTAAACCTGGAGCCGGCCCTGTCTACTAGATTATCTGTACTGTGTATATATATACACGCATGTTTGGGTATATATGGGTCTGTATGTGTACATGTGTCTCTGTGCATGTATACATGTGTGTCTTTATATGTGCGTTTATGTATTTGTATATGTTCCCCTATGTGCATGTATATATGTGCCTGTGTGTATATGTATGTGTGTTTGTATATATATATATATTTGCCTATATGACTAAATATGTGCCTTTATGTATGTACAGAATAAATGTGGTTCATTTTTAGATTGTGGATCGCAGCAATAGAGAGTCCTGCACAGGGTGCCATCCAACCTAAGGCCCTGCTCAGGCTCATAGTTTAGGTAGCGCTGCAGCCATTTCTGGACAGCGCTGTGGGGAATGGCGAATCAATGGCACAACTGGAGGGTACCAGGTAAGGTATAATGTAAAATTTTACCATGTTGTATGTCCCAGTCCCTGGGACCAGTGGGTCGCTTCAATTGTATCCACGTACTTAGGATGCAAATACAATTGAAAGCTCAGGCAAGGCAAGGGAACCATCAGTTTCCTTTCTCGCCATTCGGCACTTTATTTGTGACGCAGGCTGTGTGATGACGTCACTGCACCATCTGGCATGCTTCCACTGGAGCAGGCCCGATCAGAAAAGACCAGCCCTGCATCAACGGAAAACATAAATGGTGATCCGGGGCCGACGCTAGTAATTCCTAGCGCGGGGACTCCTTTATATCTAAAGGAGTCTAGCACTAAATTCATAGTGGCAAATTCATAGTGGCAAAATTCTGGCGCATCACAGGTGATCCTGCGCCACTAATAAGGCTCAGTAAACTAAGCAGTGACAACTCTAATCTGTCATTGGTTAGTTAACATCATGTGATGGCCGGTTACCTAAGTTTATTGGCCTACTTTTATTACTCTGTTATTTACCAATTTAATAGTGTTTTTCTTTTCTTTTTGCACGATATCGGTCTTATTTGACCGTCTTATGACTTGCAGCACATTATTTAAATTTTTGGCTTCTTTATAGTCTTTTTTTCATTCACCTTGTGTCCAGCCACTGGTGTCTCTCTTTCATTTCCCACTCATAGATACGTTTTCTCATACCTACATAGAGATCTTATTACTATCAGTAAGTTTATTTATATCACTGTGAATTTTCCGTTCATGTCCAGTATTTTTAATTTTTCTATCTGTGTGTCCTAGATGTAATTTATTTGTGTGATTACTTACACAGACATCAGTCAGAGATCTTGGTAGGGGGGCAGTGCGCTTGCTGTGGGGGGGAGTGGCTTACGCACCTTTCGTCCGCGGTCTCTATTTGGTTGTGGATGGGGCGGTGATGTTAGACATCGCCGTGTCATATCCGCTCCGATGATGGGGGAAACGGAAGTATGGCGACGGCCATCTTCTTACACCCTGCATGAGGCCAACTTATATCTCCGGATATGAAATACTGGTGCCTAATTGGTCATCTAGACCTTAAAATGGAGGTCCCTGCTGGGATGATGCCGAGCATGGGCGAAGGCATCAGCCGAAACGCGCGTTGGGTCTGGCGTCTTTCCCTCTACAGGAGGTTAACATGGGTATGTGTGCACCTTTTATGTCATTGGTCTTTTATAACCCTGTCAGTTACTTGGATATGTGACGATGCCAACGCTCTGACTGACATTGTAACCTATATATATTTAATCCTTGATGTGTTTTTTTTCTCTTCTGATCACTTTATCATATTATGATCACTGATTTAATAAACAATATCTTTACATAGTTACCAGTTAGACTATCTTTCAGTGAGGTGTGCTTGTATACCTTGCCCTTATCCCTGTATCCCCATGTCTATACATCATACGTAATACGTACACATGCCTTGATTCCACTTTGTATCTCCTGCATAGGCTGACACCACAGTTTACATTGTTTGACTCATTTTTAAGTGTTTTGTATCTATCTCTTAATAAAGTGTATTTCTTATAAGGGTATGTTCACACGGCCTATTTACGGACGTAATTCGGGCGTTTTTGCCCCAAATTACGTCCGAAAATAGCGCCTCAATAGCGCTGACAAACATCTGCCCATTGAAAGCAATGGGCAGACGTTTGTCTGTTCACACGAGGCGTAATTTACGCGCCGCTGTCAAATGACGGCGCGTAAATAGACGCCCGCGTCAAAGAAGTGACCTGTCACTTCTTTGGCCGTAATTGGAGCCGTTATTCATTGACTCCAATGAATAGCAGCGCCAATTACGTCCGTAATTGACGCAGCGTTCTAGCGCCTGCACATGCCGTTACGGCTGAAATTACGGGGATGTTTTCAGGCTGAAACATCCCCGTAATTTCAGCCGTTACGGACGCCCTCGTGTGAACATACCCTAATAGTTCATGACTTTTGTGCCATAATTGACCCCTTTTTTTTGTAGACTCATTCCGGGTTCTCTGGGTCAATGCATCAAGTTACGCTTGGTTTACATGTTTGGATTCCTCTGCAAATACTAGATGTATGAAAATTATTCTCTTACCCTTGATTTAATTTGCTCACTGTATTTAGAGGCATCCTTCCTATTCCCTGTATGTACAGATAGGCTGTGTTTGCTAATTTTTTTATGTGTTTATTTGTCTAGAGATGTGGGCGACTTTCAACAAAATAAATTATAAAGATGGAGGAGAACCAATCCATCTGTGGGTTGCAGTCAGACCCCATCCATAACCCCTTCCCGACATGTGCTGTATATATACGGCGCAATCGGGAAGGGATTCCCGCAAAGCGCAGTACCATTACAGGAGCTGAGCCCGCACCATCACCGCCGGATGACAGCTGTATGTTACAGATGGCACCCTGAGGTATCGGCCAGGACCTGAGATAGCATCCGATCCGGCCGATTAACCCCTCAGATGCTGCTTTCAATAGAGATCGCAGCATGTGAGGAGTTTTTAGCCACTGGCACACAATCAACGTGATGGCTGAATTGCCGGTGGATGCAAAGGCGAACGGAGGCCTAATACTTACCTCCCGGTCTGCCAGCAATGGAAGCCTCCTATGCCCCGTTTCGCGGCGGGGCCTAAAAGGCTTACGGTACCATCGACAAGATGGCGCCGGCCCAACTTCCGGCGTCATCAGCAGTGGGTGTCCGCTGTATGTTACAGCCATGTTAAAGCCATCCACGCGAAACGCGCATCGCGGTTTCCTTACCTTGGAGCCACTGGACACTTGGAGTGATATGGGTTAGTCATTCATTCATGTTTTCAAAAACTTGTACCACTTTTGTAGTTTGGGAATTTTTCCCTCTTGAGACTTAGAAGCGTCAAGTATGTTTACTGGCGCCCTATTGATTTGACTGCTCGAGTGATGCACAGCATTTTTTCAAACCACTATTTCCTCCACAGACATTATCATAGTATATACTCTGTTTTTGTTATAATTTGCTGTGTGGACTACTCCTGCAAACCCTTCTTCTTGTTGATATAGCACATTGTCATTATAGCTAATTTAGATACGGCTATATAGCCCCTTGTACTAGAGCTTATATTTTTTGGCATTTAAATGTGTTATTGCCTTATGTGTAGCTCATATACAGGTGTCCGATTTGAATCCTTGATTTTATCATTTTTTATTTTTGCTATTTGTCCAATAAAGTTTGAACTTTTCTATGCCTGTGGCATTAAAACCAATATAGTATATGACTCCTTTCTTTCTCTTTGTTTTCAATACCCACGTTATGCTTACTTCTAAAGGTGCATAAAAACGAAGCAGTCCCTCCAGGAAGACCGATAATCTCAGGTAGGGGCAGTATTACTGAGAGAATATGTAAGTTCATCGATTTTCACCTTAAAGGGCTGATGGAAAACCTACCATCACATGTCCGCGATACAGCAGACCTTTTACAGAAGATCAACGGCATTAGTATTGAGGATGATATGCTATTAGTCACTGTTGATGCGGAATCCGTTTATACCATTATATGGCACATGGATGGTATTAGGGCTGCTACTTATATTCTTTCCATGGCCAATATAGGGACACCATTGTGTGCTTTTGTGGTCAGGTTACTTGAGTACATTCTGACGCATCCTTTTTTTGTTTTCAATGGGTCTTTCTACCTGCAGCTCCAGGGCACAGCTATGGGGGCAGCCTGTGCACCCTCATATGCCAACCTTAATCTTGGGGCTGTGGGAAAGAGACCTGTTGGCAGATGCTCGGCATGGTTTGATGGATCGAGTCCTGGTTTGGGCTCGGTACATCAATGACGTCCTGATCATCTGGAAGGGTACACCGTAAGATCTAGATTTATTTATGATCAATTTGAATAGAATGATCTTAATCTCAAGTTTATCTATAAATACGACAAACAACAAATTTATTTTCTTGATGTCAACCTCACTAGGGATACCCATGGTTTCCTACAAAGTGATATATATCGCAAAAAGACATCTGTAAACTCACTACAGCACTCCTCCTCTTCCCATCCGTCACATACCATCCAGGCTATTCCGATCTGACAATTTTTGAGGATTAGGAGGATTTGTTCCTTTGATACGCTTTTCGAGGAGCAAGCAAAGGATTTAAAGAATCGCTTCCTCGGTCACGGATATAGTAATAGATTTATCAAGAAAGCATACCACAGAGCTAAATATACAGTCAGAGAGGATATCCTATACCCGAAAAAAAGAACTGACGCACAAACACAGGTGAGATTTATAACCAACTATCATTCTAGTTGGCCACAAATGAGAGATATCTTTAACCGGTTAAGGACTAGGCTGTTTTACAGCTAAATGACCAGAGAAAATTTCACAATTTTGCTATTCGCTTCTTTAGATGATTATAACTCTGCAGGTGAATAAAGTTCATCTATGAATTTTACACTCTTTTTAAAGGACAGATAGGGCTTTGTTTTAATGGCATTTATCAGTATACATCATTTTATTTTTTTTACTCTAAAGTTGGCAAAATTGGAAAACAATGCAAGAATTTAGCAAATGCGTCAGTTTATGCTAGCATTTTTCACACACAATATGGACCACGGACAAAATTAATCTCCTTTCACATTCTGACACTTCACCCGTACATGGGGATACAAAATAGGTGTGATTTATTTACCGTGCGGGCATGTGCCAGGGCTTGGCATAAAAGGAGGCTTTTTGGCCTTTTCGGTCCAGGAATTCTGCACTTGATTTTATAGCAGCGTACTGTTTTCTGGGGGGCGTAATGCTGCTGAAACATTAGAAACACCCCATAAATGACTTAATTCACACAAGTAGACCCCATATGGTTTTTGTTCAAGGGGTTTATCATCTTTTTAGAAAGTCCAGTTTTCTTCTGAAAGTTTCTTGAATAAGATGGAACAAAATACAATTAGCAAATGCATCAGTTGATGCTAGCATTTTTCCCACACAGTTTAGACCACGGACAAAATTAATCTCCTTTCACATTCTGCCACGTCTCCTGTGTATGGGGATACCAAATATGTGTGCTTTATTCACTGTGCGGGCATGTGCCAGGGCTTGGCATAAAAGGAGGCTTTTTTGGCCTTTTCGGTCCAGGAGTTCTGCACTTGATTTTATAGCAGCATAATGTCTTATTTTTTTGGGGGGAGGGGGGGGGGCTAGTGCTGCTAAAACATTAGAAACACCCCACAAATGACTTCATTCACACAAGTAGACCCCACCAGAATTTCTTCAAGGGGTTTATCATCTTTTTAGAAAGTCCAGCTTTCTTACGAAAGTATCTTGAATAAGATAATACATGACCTGCCTAAGTAGAGTCGTGTGTTAATGAACCTTCCCTTACCCATCTTATCCCTCCACCCCCACCTTTAGGAAAGACACGTGACACCGAGGTTGGATGTAAAATGGCCACAGCAGCCGTTTATTAATTTCACAGTTTTATAAAAACAATTTAAATCCGAAACATTCGGATAACTAGTTAGGAATCCACCAGAGAATTCCTCCTAATAATTCACATGACCCAACATGGGTCAGAATCGTAAATAACAATTTTAACGTTAACATTAACCCGAGCAGAGGAAGTCCTTGAAGCCCTTTCAGATATTCCTTTTTTAAGAACACACCGAGTTAGCCATCTGCAAACCACCAATTACCTCCAGCCGTAAACCAGCTCGGAAGCACCGTTCACCTCTGCAGATGGCTCCAACCACTAGAAGTCCACTTCAAAGGGATAACACCCGATGAAGCCCTCAAGTGATATACCGACCACTAGAAGTCCACTTCAAAGGGATAACACCCGATGAAGCCTTCAAGTGATATACCTTCCACCAGAAGACCACTTCAAAGGGATAACACCCGATGAAGTCTTCAACCATGTACCTTTTTTGGGGGACGCATACCCCCGATGCGACCCCCCCACCATTTTGTACTGACTGGCCTCAAGGACTCCCCCCGCCAGCTGCCATGACAACAGAACCTACTCCGGAAAAAGGAAAAAACATGTTAAATAAGCACACAAAACAAAGACAACACTCATAAACGGACGTACATAAAGACCCACAGGGGTAACAAACCAAGGGCGGGAGGGTGGGAGCTTGTCTCTCCCTGTGTTACTCCTCCCGCTGCTTCCGGCTCAATGCCGCAAACAGCGGGAAGCTCAGCAACGGCCCCCTGACTCCTCCTTGTCCCTCCTCCACCTCCTCCTAACTCTCCCTCCAACTCTCCCTTACCTATTAACCCTTTCCCTACCAGTGAGGTCATGGAGGCTTCCCCTTAAGCCCTGCAGGCTGCGTCCAGCCTCTTCTTGACCTGCCTAAGTAGAGTCGTGTGTTAATGAACCTTCCCTTACCCATCTTATCCCTCCACCCCCACCTTTAGGAAAGACACGTGACACCGAGGTTGGATGTGAAATGGCCACAGCAGCCGTTTATTAATTTCACAGTTTTATAAAAACAATTTAAATCCGAAACATTCGGATAACTAGTTAGGAATCCACCAGAGAATTCCTCCTAATAATTCACATGACCCAACATGGGTCAGAATCGTAAATAACAATTTTAACGTTAACATTAACCCGAGCAGAGGAAGTCCTTGAAGCCCTTTCAGATATTCCTTTTTTAAGAACACACCGAGTTAGCCATCTGCAAACCACCAATTACCTCCAGCCGTAAACCAGCTCGGAAGCACCGTTCACCTCTGCAGATGGCTCCAACCACTAGAAGTCCACTTCAAAGGGATAACACCCGATGAAGCCCTCAAGTGATATACCGACCACTAGAAGTCCACTTCAAAGGGATAACACCCGATGAAGCCTTCAAGTGATATACCTTCCACCAGAAGACCACTTCAAAGGGATAACACCCGATGAAGTCTTCAACCATGTACCTTTTTTGGGGGACGCATACCCCCGATGCGACCCCCCCACCATTTTGTACTGACTGGCCTCAAGGACTCCCCCCGCCAGCTGCCATGACAACAGAACCTACTCCGGAAAAAGGAAAAAACATGTTAAATAAGCACACAAAACAAAGACAACACTCATAAACGGACGTACATAAAGACCCACAGGGGTAACAAACCAAGGGCGGGAGGGTGGGAGCTTGTCTCTCCCTGTGTTACTCCTCCCGCTGCTTCCGGCTCAATGCCGCAAACAGCGGGAAGCTCAGCAACGGCCCCCTGACTCCTCCTTGTCCCTCCTCCACCTCCTCCTAACTCTCCCTCCAACTCTCCCTTACCTATTAACCCTTTCCCTACCAGTGAGGTCATGGAGGCTTCCCCTTAAGCCCTGCAGGCTGCGTCCAGCCTCTTCTTGACCTGCCTAAGTAGAGTCGTGTGTTAATGAACCTTCCCTTACCCATCTTATCCCTCCACCCCCACCTTTAGGAAAGACACGTGACACCGAGGTTGGATGTGAAATGGCCACAGCAGCCGTTTATTAATTTCACAGTTTTATAAAAACAATTTAAATCCGAAACATTCGGATAACTAGTTAGGAATCCACCAGAGAATTCCTCCTAATAATTCACATGACCCAACATGGGTCAGAATCGTAAATAACAATTTTAAAGTTAACATTAACCCGAGCAGAGGAAGTCCTTGAAGCCCTTTCAGATATTCCTTTTTTAAGAACACACCGAGTTAGCCATCTGCAAACCACCAATTACCTCCAGCCGTAAACCAGCTCGGAAGCACCGTTCACCTCTGCAGATGGCTCCAACCACTAGAAGTCCACTTCAAAGGGATAACACCCGATGAAGCCCTCAAGTGATATACCGACCACTAGAAGTCCACTTCAAAGGGATAACACCCGATGAAGCCTTCAAGTGATATACCTTCCACCAGAAGACCACTTCAAAGGGATAACACCCGATGAAGTCTTCAACCATGTACCTTTTTTGGGGGACGCATACCACCGATGCGACCCCCCCACCATTTTGTACTGACTGGCCTCAAGGACTCCCCCCGCCACAGCGAAACAGGCCTTGACCACCTTAAGCCTGTGAGTTCCGCCACACCACCACCGCCCTTTCTATTCTTTCTGCTATCGCCAAGCTCCAAAGATCAATGCCAACCTCGGTCAGATGAACCCCATCACCCCTCCAGAAGTTCCCCACTCCTGACTCCAACTCCCTGTGCCGCACACAAATGCCCCCGATTTTTGCTACGAAACGGGACACCGCCCAATTAACTTTAATGCGAGCCTTATTGACTCTCTCCACTGACCTAGCCAACCGCCAATGTTTCCTCGGGACTATGTCCGACCACACTATCACCAACTTGGGATAAGAAACCCACAAACCCAACATATCGTGTTTGATATCCCGCACCAACTCACGCAAGGGGCGGACTCCTAAGTCATTCCCACCCACGTGCAACACTAAGACCTCCGGAACCCTATCAAGCCGGGCATATGTCTGGAATTCTGCCAACCCCCTGCTCCATGACATACCTCTAAATCCCAGCCAATGCACAACCGCATCCTGTCGCGGAATGCGCAACTGGCGACCGTCCGGGCGGACGTCCGCCCTCAAAGCCCCCCAGTGCACGTACGAATGACCCAGCAACCACACCAAACACGGAGGCGAATCTGAAATGGAAAACAATTAGACACCGCCATACAAAACATTTTTTAAGCGTTAACCACAACCTCATAACAAATGGAGCGGACATAGGACTTAAATCTGTTGGACTCCCAACGACCAATGCGCCGCACCCCTTCATCATCCAACCCCCAGCGCCCCGCTTCAGTTGCTGCGCCAATCCTGAAGGAATGAGATGAATATGAGCCCGCCGCGACACCAACCGCCGTCAGACATTCCTTAAATACAGCTCCAAACTGAAACCTGGACAAAACGACCCGTCCACATGACGTAACAAAAGCAAATCTGGAGACCCCGCTTGCGGCTTAAAAACCCTGCATGCACTCTACTGGGCACATAACCGACCCCGGGAGGGCGAACAAAACTATCAGCTTACCCTTCCCTAATTGGCTAAGCAAAGCAAACGACACAGGCCTTCTACTATCCGCCTCCACTCTACCTCGGCGCAACCCCTTCAAAGCCTGTGACACCAGAAAGTCCTTAGATACATCTTGAAAGCCTCGCAACTTAAAACCAAACGCCACCGCAGATATGAACCGGTTCACCTTTGCCACTGAAAACCCCGCCTCCCAGGCGTCCCCTAACCATTACAAAAGTGCCACCAACCCGTCTCTATCCGTATTGACGTCACCCAACTCTCTTACCCACTCCTCCCACTGCCTCCAACAAGCAGAATAAGCACTCCACGTCGTGCGCGCCAAAGACCTTTGTACCAGTTGTTCTACGGGACCGAGACCAGATCCCAAAGATGTTCCGGACAAGCCAAACCGAGACGTTCCGCTCCCGGTGCCAATTGCCGAAACCGGTCCCACTTCGAGCGAGAAAGAGCGTCAGCGATACAATTCCGTACTCCCGGCACATGCACCGCCACCACCCACGCGTTCAACGACAAACACACCAACACTAAATGTCGCAACAATTGAACTACCGGAGGAGAGGACGCCGTGATGTTATTAATGGCCAGCACCACCCCCATGTTGTCGCAGTAAAAACGAACCTTCTTATCCCTGAGCCTGTCCCCCCAAATGGTCGCCGCCACCACGATGGGGAACAGCTCGAGCAGGGCCAGATTCCGCGTGAGTCCACTGGACACCCAACTAGCCGGCCATTGACCTGCGCACCACGGACCTCCCCCGTAAGCTCCAAAACCGCCCGCCCCAGCCGCATCCGTAAAAATATTCAAATCACTCGTATCCTGCGCTGGGGCCATCCACAGCGAGCGACCATTGTACTTGCCCAAGAAGTCATCCCAAACCTGAAGATCAGCTCGATGCTCCTCCTTGAGCCGCACAAAATGATGCGGCGCACGCACTCCCGCCGTTGCCGCCGCCAACCGTCTACCAAACACCCTCCCCATTGGCATAATCCGGCAGGCGAAATTCAACTTCCCCAGCAGCGACTGAAGCTCCCGCAGCGTCATTTTCTTCAGTCTACAAGCCCGCCGTACCTCCAGCCTCAAAGCACCCAGCTTATCCGCAGGGAGACGACACTCCATTGCCACCGAATCTATTTCAATTCCCAAAAAACAAATCGTCGCTACCGGGCCCTCCGTTTTTTCTGGCGCCAAAGGGATCCCAAAATCCCTCGCCACCTTCTGTAGCGCATAAAGCAAATTACCGCAAACCGGCGAACCCCCCGGGCCAACGCACAAGAAATCATCTAAGTAATTGATCAACGAGTCGACCCCGGATACTCCCCTCGTTACCCACTCCACGAAGCTACTAAACGCCTCGAAGTATGCACAAGAAAGGGAACACCCCATCGGAAGGCACCGATCCACGTAAAAAGCCCCATTCCAAAAACAACCCAACAGCCGTTGGCTTTCTGGATGAACTGGCAACAACCTGAACGCCGCCTCGATGTCGGTTTTTGCTAGCAGCGCACCTGGACCCGCAGCCCGCACTAAACCCACCGCCTTATCGAATGAGGTATAGACTACGGAGCACAACTCGTGATCAATCCCGTTATTTACCGACGAACCCTTGGGATACGATAAATGTTGAATCAAACGAAATTTTCCGGGCTCGCGTTTAGGGACAATACCCAACGGGGACACAACTAAATCTTTTACAGGCGACTCAACAAACGGCCCCGACATGCGGCCCAACGAAACTTCTTTTAACAACTTTTCCGACACGACTTTTGCATGCAAGTAAGCCGATTTTAAATTCCTCCGCGTAACCGGAACCTCATAAGGAGGCGGAGGAATAACAAAACCAACACGAAACCCTTCGTAAAGCAACTTAGCCGCCGCCCTATCCGGATACTCATTTAGATAAGGGGCCATCTTTTCCACCCTCACCGGCGACACCCCCTTGACCAACCGCGGAGGGCTGGTTCCCTGACCTCTTTTTTCGCAGACATTTTGCCGCCCCGTGTGATGCACCATTACACTCGGAACACACGTGCTTGAACTTGCACGTGGCCCCGAACTTACACTGGCCTTCATTAAATTGCCAGAAAAAACCCGCCTTTCCCCCGCCGCTTTGTCCAACCTGACTAGACTGGCCTCCCTGGCCGGCGCTCCCGGGAAAGGACTGCCTAACCGGAGCCGTAACCCGTAACCAGAGAGCAATATCCTTCTGGTCCCACCGAATCGCCGGCCGAACCGCTTTCCGCTGACGGAATTGCTCATCGTATCGCAGCCACGCCTGACCCCCATACGCCCTATGAGCCTCCCCAATGGCATCAAAATAACAAAACAACGCCGAGCAATTTTCCGGCGCCTTTTCCCCTATCACACTAGCCAATATGGCGAACGCCTGCGCCCAATTAACGAACGTCTGCGGGATAAGCCTATACCGCCGCCGTTCCTCCTCCTCCTTTTTACACTCGTCCCGCTTGCTCTTATCCAAATTAAATTTAGCGAGCGGCAAGAGAGAAAAAATCTCAACATATTCGTCCTTCCAGATCCGCTCGCGCACCTCCTGCTTTAAATGCGCCCCCAACGGACCTTCGAAACAAACGTACACCTCGCCCCGAGCACGGTCATCAATACGCACCCGATCGCCATCCTTTTGTGCCTCGGTCTGTACCGACACCGCGACCCCCTCCCTAACCGCCAGCACGGGCCGCGCCTGTACCAATCCCACGTCCCTGGGGCCCTCCCACACTACCGCCGGGGACACTTCCGTAGCTACCGGCGCCGCCGCCCTGTCTAGGCGCCCGACCAGCTCCCTCAAGCAACCCACTAAATCTGTCAGACCCGCGCCATCGTGCCCGCCCGCGCCACTACCGGCCACCGATGCGACGCTAGCAGCCCCCCCGCCGACACCCGACATAAAAATCGCTGGATATGACAATGATGGAGTTACACACTCACCGGGCCGCACAGGCGCTGTGTTCCCGTCAGCCGGACCATCCTGACCTCGACGATACACGTCCAGTTCACCTTCCTCCAGCTCCTCTCTCGCAGACGACTGGCCATCCCACCGACATCTTCGGATCGGAGATGATGAAGCGCTGACTGATGGGCCGGCAACCTGCCGCCCGACCGATGGAACCCAGACTTCCGACTGGACCTGTTGCCTCAACGTCGCTGCAGATCTAGGCGTCCGTCTCGATGATCCTGAAGAAGCCTGCCCCCTGGCCGGAACATCACCAGGCGGGGCGGCCGTACCTCGTCCTCCAAATCTTCCATCCGATGGTGGAGGGGTGACAGGGAGCCCGGCCTGCGACTCCCTGCTCACCGCCGGACCCTGTCGCGGCTTGGGATTCCTGCCAGGACGCAGGGCCTGGGAAGGGGCGGTCCCCCCAGCTGCCTGGCCTGCAGCGTCCGAGATCGGGCTCCCTCTGCGACGCCGTGTCCGCGGGACTGCCTCAGGACTGAGGCGCTCTGGAGGTCGAGACCGCCGGGAGGGACGAGTCGACCCGGCCTGCATCGCCGTCACCCCCGGCAACGCTCTCTGCCTGCTCCGGACAGGAGCAGTTGTTGCCGACTCCCCCCCGCCGCCATGCTAGGAAGGGGGCCGGGGGAGGGGAGCCTGTCTCCTGCAACAGACCCCGAACGCCGGGCCTGACGTGGCAACACGGCGTCCGGGATCCTTGCTAATCCAGCCACGGTCTCCTCCAGCCATCCGGGACCGTGGTGCACAGCAGCAGCACGCAGCTGCTCTAACAACACTGCCTCTGCCATACTGAGCGAGCGCGGGCAACGGGGAGCTTGTCTCTCCCTGTGTTACTCCTCCCGCTGCTTCCGGCTCAATGCCGCAAACAGCGGGAAGCTCAGCAACGGCCCCCTGACTCCTCCTTGTCCCTCCTCCACCTCCTCCTAACTCTCCCTCCAACTCTCCCTTACCTATTAACCCTTTCCCTACCAGTGAGGTCATGGAGGCTTCCCCTTAAGCCCTGCAGGCTGCGTCCAGCCTCTTCTAAATGACATTTTCATTTTTTTTGGCAAATGCGTCAGTTTACATGAGCATTTTCCACACACAGTATGGGCCACAGACAAAATGAATCTCCTTTCACGTACTGCCACTTCTCCTGCGCATGAAATATGTGTGTCTTATTTATTACATAGAGATGTAGGAGGGCTTACGATAGAAGAAGTTTATTTCACAAATCACCTTTTTGCAAAGCTGATTTTACAAAACTCAACAGAGTTACTATAACACTTTCAAAATATCTACTCTTGAAGCAGAGATCCCAAAATATTCATCTCGGGGTATAATGGGAATTAATTTTTTGGGGTTTCCTAAAATAAGAAATTGCAGGTTTATGCAAATGGAGCTATCCAGCAGTCGAATTTTAGAAAATATGCAAACATGACATATACCCCTGTCCCATTCTCATTCTCACCCTTGGAGTAAAATCAGGGGAAAAATAAAAATGAAATGTAGGGCAAATATATTTTCAACTAATTAACTCAAATCTAATAATTCAGTACAGTATGGTATTTTTTTTTAAATACAGGCCTGGTTGTGAGGGACATGAGGGACAGAAATATCGTGAATCTTTGCGGTGCCCGTCTTTTCTGCAGACTCTGCACTTTTTCTGGGGCTTGCTTCTAGTTGGTGTTGGGGGAACGGGAGTGATAAAATGTCTTTCAGTCAGTCGTTTGACATCTTCAGACTGGTGGCATTCTCTGGTGTCCTTAACATCAAATATGAGGCATTCAGTAATTTTCTCCTGGAAATACATGTATGTGTCTCTGCCTCTGTTTTTTTTATAGAGCACAAATGAGTTGTGGATTGCCACCTGTAAGAGATAGATGGCCACTTTTTTGTACCAGGTTTTGTTTTGCATTTCACTAAATAGGGCTGTAAAACCTGGTCCTTTAAATCCCCCCCCCCCCCATGCACTTATTATATTCAGACACGCTCACTGGTTTGTGCTTGTCCGATGTTGCCCCTCTTTCCCCCACTGCCACTGTAGCTGTGGTATGTATTGTGCTTAGCACATACACGTCTTTGCGATCCCTGTACTTGACCGCCTGCAATTCCTCAGATGCATAAGCACAGGAGTCCCCCCTTTACCATGTGCTTCCGCACTAATTTCTGCGGAAAATCAATCCGGTTTTTGCGCATGTTAACACATGCCCCGTTCCTCACCGCATGCAAATGCCTAAACAGGGGCACACTAGAATAAATAGTGTCGCAGTATAGGTGGTACCCCTTGTGAAGTAGAGGTTGCATTATCTCCCACACAATTTTGCTGCTGGTGGAAAGATCAGACGGGCATCCAAATTTTGAAGGCGGTAGTATATCCTGACCCGCTTTTGCACAGTTTATAAAGCTTAACGCCATATCTTGCCCTTTTGGAAGGTAGATATTGGCGAAAGCTAATCCTTCCATGGAATTTGAGGAGGGATTCGTCCACACTTACATTCTACTCAGGGGTGTAGGGTTGCAGAAATAAAGTATTGGGGGAATTTTGAACAACCGATCACGGTTTGCATCGGTACTTGGGGGGGGTCTGTGTATTGTCATTGAAGTGGAGGAATCTCATTATTGTTTCATAACGAGACCTGGGCATTAATGCAGAATACACTGGGGTGGCTTGGGCGGGTCTTGTTGACCAGTAAGACCTAATGGAGGGCTTTTTTTACAATATCCATATTTATGGTGAGCCTAAAAAAAATGTTTCATTCATGCAAATTGCTGGGCGCCCAATCTCTGGCATGGGTGGATGAAGGTTTCTGCCTTATATACTGAGCTGATAAATTGGTTTCATGGACAATCATATTTAGGAGGTCGTCGGTAATAAATAAATGGAAGTAATCCATTTAGACAAAATTTCCATTGTCCATGGTTATGCCAGGAGTGGCAGTAAATCTGTGGATTCTAGGCCCAAAAGATGGAGCAGGTGCCCATACGAGAGCCTGAACTGGAGGGACCAGGCTGTCCCATGCTACAGCGCTACTAGGCCCTGCGCTTTCATGTTCTGCAGTTCCAACGGCGTCAGGGATAACGTCCGGTGAAGAGGAACCTGAAGTGACACTATCATCGTCACTGCCTAAAACAGGTTCCATCTCTGACGCCATCTCTGATGCGGTCTCAGACTCTGACCACAGCATGGCGTATGCCTCCTCAGCGTTAAAAACAACTTCCTTGCCATAATGTAGCTAACACTAACTAAACAAACAATTTTTATTTATTTTTTATATATTTTTTTCTTACAGATTATATATATAGATGAATCTATATCTATCTATCTATATATATATATATATATATATATATATATATATACACACAAACAAACTAACTGATATAAATATATATATATACAGTGAAGGAAATAAGTATTTGATCCCTTGCTGATTTTGTAAGTTTGCCCACTGTCAAAGACATGAACAGCCTAGAATTTTTAGGCTTGGTTAATTTTACCAGTGAGAGATAGATTATATTTTAAAAAAAACAGAAAATCACATAGTCAAAATTATATATATTTATTTGCATTGTGCACAGAGAAATAAGTATTTGATCCCCTACCAACCATTAAGAGTTCAGCCTCCTCCAGACCAGTTACACGCTCCAAATCAACTTGGTGCCTGCATTAAAGACAGCTGTCTTAAATGGTCACCTGTATAAAAGACTCCCATCCACAGACTCAATTAATCAGTCTGACTCTAACCTCTAAAACATGGGCAAGACCAAAGAGCTTTCTAAGGATGTCAGGGACAAGATCATAGACCTGCACAAGGCTGGAATGGGCTACAAAACCATAAGTAAGACGCTGGGTGAGAAGGAGACAACTGTTGGTGCAATAGTAAGAAAATGGAAGACATACAAAATGACTGTCAATCGACATCGATCTGGGGCTCCATGCAATATCTCACCTCGTGGGGTATCCTTGATCCTGAGGAAGGTGAGAGCTCAGCCGAAAACTACACGGGGGGAACTTGTTAATGATCTCAAGGCAGCTGGGACCACAGTCACCAAGAAAACCATTGGTAACACATTACGCCGTAATGGATTAAAATCCTGCAGTGCCCGCAAGGTCCCTCTGCTCAAGAAGGCACATGTACAGGACCGTCTGAAGTTTGCAAATGAACATCTGGATGATTCTAAAAGTGATTGGGAGAAGGTGCTGTGGTCAGATGAGACTAAAATGGAGCTCTTTGGCATTAACTCAACTCGCCGTGTTTGGAGGAAGAGAAATGCTGCCTATGACCCAAAGAACACCGTCCCCACTGTCGAGCATGGAGGTGGAAACATTATGTTTTGGGGGTGTTTCTCTGCTAAGGGCACAGGACTACTTCACCGCATCAATGTGAGAATGGATGGAGCCATGTACCGTCAAATCCTGAGTGACAACCTCCTTCCCTCCACCAGGACATTAAAAATGGCTCGTGGCTGGGTCTTCCAGCACGACAATGACCCGAAACATACAGCCAAGGCAACAAAGGAGTGGCTCAAAAAGAAGCACATTAAGGTCATGGGGTGGCCTAGCCAGTCTCCAGACCTTAATCCCATCGAAAACTTATGGAGGGAGCTGAAGATCCGAGTTGCCAAGCGACAGCCTCGAAATCTTAATGATTTACAGATGATCTGCAAAGAGGAGTGGGCCAAAATTCCATCTAACATGTGTGCAAACCTCATCATCAACTACAAAAAACGTCTGACTGCTGTGTTTGCCAACAAGGGTTTTGCCACCAAGTATTAAGTCTTGTTTGCCAAAGGGATCAAATACTTATTTCTCTGTGCACAATGCAAATAAATATATATAATTTTGACAATGTGATTTTCTTTTTCTTTTTTTTTTTTTATATAATCTATCTCTCACTGGTAAAATTAACCTAGCCTAAAAATTCTAGACTGTTCATGTCTTTGACAGTGGACAAACTTACAAAATCAGCAAGGGATCAAATACTTATTTCCTTCACTGTATATATATAATTATATATGATCGAACAGACTATCTATACTACCGCTAACAAAAAATAAACCGCTATTGAGATATATATATATATATATAATATATATGTGTGACTATATATATAATTAATTATATATTCGCTACCTGCCTATTCTAATATTCTAGTAAAGATATAAAGGTAGATAGATAGAACAAAAGATAGATGGATAGTTTGTATAGATAGATAGAAATATATCTATACAAAGAATGTATTATATTGTAACACAGTTGTTTTTTTTTGACACAGTATTCTTCTGGCAGCAATTCTCTCCAAGTCTCGTCTTCTCCTCACACTGAAACAATGTGTGAGGAGAAGAAAAGAGGCAGGAGATTTGCTGCCAGAACTTTCAAAATAAAAACAAATGTGATCGCTGTGATTTTCACAGCGATCACATGTTCAGGGAACAACAGATTGGTTCCTGATACTCTGCCCAGAGCTGTTGGCGACAGCGTGGGCACAGGGCAGTGTGCACGCGATCGCACGTGCACACTCTCTGAAGTGCTGCCGACATCAGAGACCCTGACCGCTAGCCGTAAAAAAACACAACCTGTTAATCAGTATTGGTCGATCCTCCTAACAGATCCCACACTGGAAAAATATATTACTTAGTATCCCAGTATCACAGCCAGAACCTTGTTAGGAGCCATTATGACCCCAAGAGTGCAAAATATCCTTTTGGCACCAAGGGCCCTAAATGGGGGTGTAGTCCTTGTGGACGTTGCGTAGCATGTTCCAACATTGAAAAGGCAACCACCTTTTTGAATGCAACAGGCACTAAAACCTTTACCATCACACACCACATTATATGCACCACTATAGCAGTTGTATACTATGTGACAAAAATCTATGTTGGTCCCACTTTCAGGGAATTAAAAGTACGAGTAAGAGAGCATGTACGTGACATCGAGGAAGTTGCAGAAGAAGATGTTTTGGAAGCCATGAAACCAGTGGCTCTAAATTTTAAGGTGCATCATTCCTGTGATCCAACTAAATTTAAGGTGAGAGGGATCGACTGTATCATGGAGGGGGTGTCATCACACAAAAATTGGCACATTGTGAAGCCAGATGTTTATGGACTCTTGGAACAATGCGTCCACTCGGTCTCAATGAGACTCTAAGTTTCGCTCCATTCCTATAGCCATTGACTCCTTGTGTGTCTGTTTTTTTATTCTTTTTTTTCGTTTATCATATACATTATTAACTACCCTCTCTTTATTTTGGATTGTTTTGATACAGACACTGTAATCTGAATTGGACAACTGGACGTAGGAGGAATGTATGGGAAACATATATACTGAACAGCATGGACTAAGAATTTTATTATTTATCCCTCACTTGAATGTTTGAAAGCCGTAATATGTCAGGACTAATGTTATATATATATATATACAACTGTGTTACTATATATTGAGACATATATGTCATTTTTCGCTATGGCTATGACATTCTTCATCTATTGTGATATTTGTATCATTATGATTATGTGTTACATTTCTGATAAAGTATCACAGTATTACTAGGTATCTATATTTCTCACCATTTATTTTTCACTTCAGTATTGTTAAGGATCTGCCAGGCACAGCTTCTGTATCTACGCCCATAGGTAATCAGTCTGCACCTGCTTCTATGTCTGTGAGACTGACTCCATCTTCCACCACTCAGGATGGCAGGCTTAGGAGTGGGAGAGCCTATCACAGCCTGGCCAGACGGAGCTAGCTCCCGCCCTCTGTCTATTTATACCTGCCTTTCCTGTTCCTCCTTGCTTGTGATTCTTCTCGTTTAGTTTCCTGGCCCTGAAGCAGCTTCTTGAACTATTTGACCCTGCTTCATACTGACCTTGGCTTACTGACTACTCTCCTGCTCTGCGTTTGGTACCTCGTACACTCCTGGTTTGACTCGGCTTGTTCACTACTCTCCTGCTCTGCGTTTGGTACCTCGTACACTCCTGGTTTGACTCGGCTCGTTCACCACTCTTGTTGCTCACGGTGTTGTCGTGGGCAACTGCCCCTTTTCCCTTGCTTCTGTATACCCTTGTCTGTTTTTCTGTCGTGCACTTATTGAGCGTAGGGACCGTCGCCCAGTTGTACCCCGTCGCCTAGGGCGGGTCGTTGCAAGTAGGCAGGGACTGAGTGGCGGGTAGATTAGGGCTCACTAGTCTGTTTCCTTACCCCCATCATTACAAGTATTTTTATTGTTTTTTTCACATATGCATGTCATCACGTATATTACATATCTATTCTTTAATATTTATAGTTATACATAGTCCATTTATGTGGACTCTGTTATTTACTAATTTAATAGTGTTTTTCTTTTTGCACGATATCGGTCTTATTTGACCGTCTTATGACTTACAGCACATTATTAAATTTTTTGGCCTCTTTATAGTCTTTTTTTCATTCACCTTGTGTCCAGCCACTAGTGTCGCTCTTTCACTTTCCACTCATAGATATGTTTTCTCATACCTACATAGATATCTTATTACTATTAGTGAGTTTATTTATATCACTGTGAATTTTACGTTCATGTCCAGTATTTTTAATTTCTCTATCTGTATGTCCTAGATGTCATTTATTTGTGTGACTACTTACACAGACATCAGTCAGAGATCTTGGTAAGGGGACAGTGCGCTTGCGGTGGGGGGGAGTGGCTTACGCACATTTCGTCCACGATCTCTATTTGGTTGTTGATGGGGGCGGTGATGTTAGACATAACAGCGTCATATCCGCTCCGATGATGCAGGACCGGAAGTGTGGCGGCAGCCATCTTCATACCCCCTGCATGGGGCCGATATGTATCTCCGCATCTGAAATAATCTGACTGGTGCCTGATTTGTCATCTAGACCATAAAAGGGATGTCCCCGCTGGGATGACGCCACCCCAGGGCAAAGGCATCAGCCGAAACGAGCGTCGGGTCTTGCGTCTTTCCCTTTACAGGAGGTTAACATGGGTATGTGTTCACTTTTTATGTCATTGGTCTTTTATAACCTTGTCGGTTACTTAGATATGTGACGATGCCAACGCTCTAACTGACATTGTAACCTATATATATATTTATTCCTTGATGTGGTTTTTTACTCTTCTGATCACTTTATCATATTATGATCCCTGATTTATTAAACAATATCTTTACATAGATACTAGTTAGACTATCTTTCAGTCAGGTGTGCTTGTATACCTTTCTCTTATCCCTGTATCCCCATGTCTATACATCATATGTAATAAGTACACATGCCTTGATTCCACTTTGTATCTCCTAATTTTTAAGTGTTTTGTAGCTATCCCTTAATGAAGTATATTTGTTATAATAGTTCATGACTTTTGTGCTATAATTGAACTCTTTTTTTGTAGGCTCATTCCATACTTTTCAAACTAGTCAATGCATTGAGGTAATCTGAGACCATGGGATGTAAACTAACCAATGACAGCTTAGAGCTAGCGCTGCTTAGTTAAAGGGGTTATCAGGGGACCAAAAATTGCTGTGGATTTATATTGTACTGGGAAAAGAAGTAACTTACTAATGTACTTTATTTTTTAATTCTGTTCTGAATCATTCAATTTAAAAGTTTATTTTCACAATAAAATATAAATCCAAAGCAATTTTTGGTCCCCTGATAACCTTTTTAACTGTCACGGATCCAGGAAGGTAAGTATGATAATTGTTTTGCTGTTTGTTGTTTCTTTACAGGTTCAGTTGTTGGACTAGTTCGGATTCGAGGACTACTTAGATGGCGGCGTTTTTATTTTCAACAAAATGGTTATTGAGGGTTGTCATGGGGGTTTATATTGTGTGGGTGAAAAGGCTAGCATTAACCCCACATTATTACCCCGGTACCCACCGCCACCACGGTTACCGGGAAGAGATGTGTACGATCCAGTGCCTGACCATCTGCAGTGATGGTTGGGCACTGGGTTGGCCGCAGGTTGGTATTATTAGGCTGAAAAAGCCCAAAAACTGTAAGCCTTCACATCCTGGTATTGCTAGCCCGTTGCTGCTATGTTGTATCTGGCTGGTTAAGAAAAATGGGGGGATCCCACAACGTATCTAATAAATAAATAATAATAATTTAAAAAAACAACATTTTTCATAACTAGCCAGATACAACGTAGCAGCATCAGGTTGCCATTACCAGGGTGGAAAGAGCCACCTTTTTTGGTATTTCCCATCCTAATAATACCAGCCTGCGGCCACCCCAGTGCCCGACCATCACTTCAGATGGTCAGGTACTGGATCGTATCTGGCTCTTCCCGGCACCCCTGGGGGCGATTGGTACGGGGTAATAATGGGAGTTAGTGCTTCCCTTTTCACCTGCTAACCCTAAGCCCCGTCTTAGTAATGGACACTGTCAATCAGAGAGCGGCCATTACTAAGTCAGTGGTAATAAAGTTAAAAAGAAACACAGACACAGAAAACATATTTTACTGAAATAAAAAACTTACACAACCCTCATTAATCATTTTATTGCAAATAAAAAAAACGCCGTAATCAAAGTAGTGCTCGAATCCGAAGTAGTCCAAGAATTGAACTTGTTAAAAAAAACACAAACCAGCACCAAAAAAATATTAGTAACACTAATTAGTAAAAAAGTTATGGGGGCGTCAGCACTAAAAGTGCCGCCCTGATCACAAGTAACCACATCAGAGCTACCTGCTGTCGGTAAAGGTAAGCAATACTAAGGTGAAAGATGGCCATTCAAATTAGATTAACCAAACTGAAATTTAAGTGGCAACTACACTATTAAACAATCTAATCCGTATAGGGGCAGCTTGACTGTCCCTGACCACTGCCATCAGGGGAAAGAAGGATTGGACATGTTGGATTTTAGCATGCCCAATACTTTGTTCCTGCAGGAGAAAATTGCTGTCTAGCATTGGTCTATCCTATTGTAAAGCAAACAGGCCAATTTGTCATTTCTGAGCATTCATGGTTATGTAGAAGTCAGAGAAGAGATAGCTGTCGGCCTCACGAGCGTTTAATTGGCAACTATCGAATATGTATTGCAAGCTAGAGAGCAGGGGTTAGATTTGATATTGTTCAATGCCAACATTACACCGATATATGTGGCTCAATTAGCCATATATCCCTCTGCCTCCTATATACACTAGATTGTTATCTGTAACTACATATGAGCTAAATATTTCCTTGTAGAAGGGACAATATTTAAAAAGATTTGTATTTGTCAGATACATTTATTGTTTTGCATCTCAGATAATTGGTATTTGAAGAGTCTGGCCTCCACTTACCCCACATACATGTTAGGGGGGAAATCAGAGGAGTTAAATCCTGGCCATAAAATGTTTTGGTTGGCAAGTATAAAATGTATATGGCTATGTAGAATTGCCTTTAAACATTAATGCATTATTTTCCACAATACTTTTCCCTCACACTTCTACCGCTGTGTCACGATTTTTGTTTCACTGTCCATTACCCTGCACAGTGTTTATGGATTGATGTATTGTACATATGTATTAAAGTGCCTTAAAAATTGTAGACTTCTATCTTCACACAGGGACAGCTTTGGAAAAGGCACATTAAAAATGACCTCTATCTCACAGGCCATCTCCTGAGGAATTTATCTTATCAGTAATCACACTGGTCGCTGATCTGTTTTACCTTAACTTCCTTAATAGAGTTGGGTCAGGGAGAAATAAACAGTGGGTTGTCTTTTCAGCAGAAGAGTGCTTCATTATCTTCTGTAATTACTTATAAACACACTTAACATTGTATACTCTGCTTCATTTTACACTCATCTTTTCACCATGTTAACATAATGGAGATCTTTCTTTCCATAACATTGGACCAAACCTAAAGTAAAACAATGTAAGCTCGAATAAAATAATGACTCTCTAATCGGGTAACTTATTGAGAAGTAAAATCAGTCTTTCATATTGAATAGGTAGATTTCAGAAGGTATATTCAAACGTGAGTCTTTGATACTAGGCTTGTTTGTGTTGAACTATTGCTTTAGGCTACATTCAGATGAGTATGTCCGATTTTCGCGCGTAAAAAACGCAGTGCCGTTCCTACTTTTCATGTCCGTGTAAACTGCATATTGGTATCAGTGGACTTTGCGTGTGGCATGCGTTTTTCACGTTCGTGCAAGCACTCTTTTTTGCTCTTCTATGTAATTGATTTGTGAAACATGGACAGCACACGGATGTCGTCCGGGTGCTGTCTGTGGTTTTCAAGCACGCATATACTTCAATGGCCGACTATGTGCCCAAAAACGCACCAATATAGGACATGCAGTGAGTTTCAGGCAACAGACACTCGCTGCGTGAAAACGTACATATGTCTGAATAGTCTCATTGAAATTAATGGGTCCGCGTGCTGTGAGTTATTTCAACGCACAGTACACGGACAAGTATTACACTCGTCTGAATGAGCCCTTAATGTGAATCCTTCCTCTGAATGAAAATTTGTGTTGTACTTGAACATTTATG
Organism: Rhinoderma darwinii; assembly: GCF_050947455.1. Lineage (NCBI taxonomy): Eukaryota > Metazoa > Chordata > Amphibia > Anura > Rhinodermatidae > Rhinoderma > Rhinoderma darwinii. The sequence goes on along the minus strand of NC_134690.1, from coordinate 272,303,774 downwards.
TTATATGCTGGTGTAATTTGTCTTGATACTGCAGCATTTCAGCATTTATATTACGGCCACAACATTCAGAACCCCCACAACTCTACTGAATGTATTTAGGGTCTGTTCACATCAGAGTTGCCCTTTGGTTGCGGGGTTCCATCGGAGGTTTCTGTCGGATTAACCCCTCAATGGAAAGGCAAACGGAAACCTAAGCTTCTGTTTGCATCACCATTGATATCAATAGTGACGGAAACATTGCTAAAGATTTCCATTTGTCACCGTTGTGACAGGGTTCCATTGTTTTGATGGAATCAATAGCGCAATCGATTAGCGCAATAGCGACAGCGGCATTTAATGTGTTTGACAGAGGGAGGGAGCTCCCTCTGCCATCCCATCGGCAGCCCCGCAACGATATTGTGGGGTGCTGATTGGTTTCCATGGCAGCCAGGACCCTAACAAAGGCCCCCAGGTCTGCCTTCAGCAACTGCCTATTAGGCCATGCCAAAGGCATGTCCTAATAGATTGCCTGTCAGTTTTAGGGCTTATTTAGACGAACGTGACATACGTCCGTGCAACGCGCGTGATTTTCACGCGCCTCGCACGGACCTATGTTAGTCTATGGGGCCGTGCAGACTGTCCGTGTGTTTCACGCAGCGTGTGTCCGCTGCGTAATACTCACGACATGTCCTATATTTGTGCGTTGTTCGCGCATCACGCACCCATTGAAGTCAATGGGTGCGTGAAAATCACGCGCAGCACACGGAAGCAGTTCCGTGTGACGCACATGATTCGCGCAATAGCAGTAAAAGCTATGAGTGTCATATTGATGGCGGCTGCGCGAAAATCGCTCAGCCACGCATCATACGCGGCTGTCACACGGAACTGTTAAGTACATTTTGCGCGTGCAAAACGCCGTGTTTTCTGCGTGCGCAAAACGCACGCGCTTGTGTAAATCCGGCCTTACACTGATAGTATACCAAAGCATTATTGCCTAAGTATACCAAAGCATTATATAAGCGATCACTGGATCGCAAAATGAAGTCCCCTAGTGGGACAAAAAAGAAAGTTAAATAGTTGAAATAAAGTTTGAGAAAATAAATGATTACAGTAAAAATAAAACAAAACCACTTTTTTCCCCAAAATGTGGTTTTATTTAGTAAAAGTGTAAAAAAAAAACCACACATACACATATAAGTTATCGCCGCGATCGTAACAACTCAAACAATTAAGTTAACACATTAATTAAACCGTCGGGTGAACGGCGTCCAAAAAAAATGCAAAAAAACATGGCAAAATTCCTTTTTTTCCCCCATTCCCCCCATAATAAACAAAATAAAAGTTAAATATTAAGTCCCATGTACCTCAAAATACTACCAATGAAATCTACACCTTGTCCCGCAAAAATCAAGCCCTACTTCGATGGAAAAATAAAAAAGTTATGGCTCAAGGAATGCAGTGATGCAAAAACAAGTAATTTGTTTTTTTTAAAGGGTTTTTATTTTGCAAACATAGGAAAACATATAAAAAACTTTATATATTTGGTATCCCCGTAATCGTGCTGACCCATAGAATAAAGGTAAAACGTTATTTATGCCACATAGTGAACGGCGTAAATTTATAATGCGAAAATCAATGCTGGAATAGCTGCTTAATTTTAATTCTTTCTTAAAATAAAGTTAATAAAAGTTAATCAATATATTATATGCACCCAAAAATGGTGCATTTGAAAAATAAAACTCGTCCCGCAAAAAACAATGTCGGCGGAATAAGAAAAAAGTTACGACTCTTAGAATGCGACAGTGAAAAAACAAAAAATAATCCTTGGTCGTTAACACGCAAAAAGTCCTAATCATTAGGGGTTAATATAAACCTACTGTATACAAATAGTAAAGGCAGGGCTAAAGAGTGACACTGAGGTGACATTGCGTAACACTATTGACTGACATTTCACCTGTTTTTGACAGATCTGTATTACAACAGAGATTGTTGGATGAGAACCCAGCAGGCTACATCTTTATCATTTGGTGTTGCAGGACAATATCAAATTGTTGCTCAATTCTTTTGTTCTTCAATTATTATTATAAGATGGTGATGCTGTGGATAGGATACATTCAGCAACATTTCAATTCTAATGTTTGTTCTAGTATTTTATTGAGTAGATCCTTTGGTGAACCTACACTTGTATATTAGATACATCATTAAGGGCATACCAGCTGAGTAAGGGCAACTTCCAGTGTATCCGCCGTCCATATTTTACACAGCCTGCTATTCAATTGAAAGTCGGAGCGGTACTCACTGTAGTCGGCTGATCATCATGGAAGCTATATTTGGAGAAGGAGCTCACCTGAGAATATTATTCTGGGGGCCCATCCTCATTCTGTGCAGAACACGTGCACATCCATTTTTAATTGTTTAGTAAACATTTTTGTTATGTTTGCAAACACGGGATATATCAGTAAGATCTAATAGGTTATTTTAGAATCAACCTATAAGAAATTAGCCCTAGTGACTAGTGATTGGCTTCAAAATCAGCATCAAATGGGGTTTTCTTATGTTGGACCTTTTTCGGCCTATTATTTTGTCAGAGCTGGAATCTACAAAAGGATCCTCTGGTTCCATAGTGGGAACTGTCTGACCCTGACTGCATAGCGTTTGTATGGATTTAGAAGTTGGTAGAGTTTGCTGGAATTTTTAGTGCCCCATACTAGTATTAAGTTATAGTACTGGTTACATGGGGAGCTAAAGCAAGAGATGAGAATGGTTGCGCTGGAGTTCTGTAATAGAGCAGCCGATTCTCCCAGCTGATTACACAGTACCATGCATGTCACAGTAAGGTTCCAAAGGATAGTTATATACAGTGTATACACTAGTCCTTCTCAATGAATTAGAATATCATCAACAAGTTACTTTATTTTAGTAATTCAATTCAAAAAGTTAAACTTTTTGTTGATGATTATGGCTAACAGTTAATGAATACCCAAAATTTAGTCTCTCAGAAAATTAGGATATTGGGTAAAAGTTGAAGATTGTAGACTCCTGGTGTCACACTCTAATCAGCGAATCAACACAAAACACCTGCAAAAGTTTCCTAAGCCTTTAAAAGGACTGGTCTGGTGCTCAGTGGTCCAAAGTCCTGTTTTCCGATGAAAGTAAATTTTGCATTTCATTGGGAAATCAAGGTCCCAGAGTCTGGAGGAAGAATGGAGAGGCACTCAATCCAAGTTGCTTGTGGTCCAGAGTGAAGTTTCCACAGTCAGTGATGGTTTGGGGAGCCATGTCATCTGCTGGTGTTGGTCCACTGTGTTATATCAAGTCCAGAGTCAACGCAGCCGTCTACCAGGAAGTTTTCAAGCACTTCATGCTTCCCTCTGCTGACAAGCTTTATGGAGATGCTGATTTAATTTTCCAGCAGGACTTGGCACCTGCCCACACTGCCAAAAGTGCCAATACCTGGTTTAATAACCACAGTAACACTGTGCTTGATTGGCCAGAAAATTTGCCTGACCTAAACCCCAGAAAATCTATTGGATATTGTCAAGAGGAGATGAGAGACACCAGACCCAACAATGCAGACAAGCTGAAGGCCGCTATCGAAGCAACCTGGGCTTCCATAACACCTCAGCAGTTCCACAGGCTGTTCTCCTCCATGCCATACCGCATTGATAACACCTCAGCAGTGCCACAGGCTGATCTCCTCCATGCCACGCCGCATTGATGCAGTAATTCATGCAAAAGGAGCCCCGAACAAGTACTAGGTGCATATACCTTACGTACTTTTCAGTAGGCCAACATTTCAGTATTAAAAATTATTTTTTGAAATTGGGCTTATATAATATTCTAATTTTCTGAGAGACAAAATTTTGGGTTTTCATTAACTGTTACCATAATCATCAACATTAAAAGAAAAAATGCTGGAAACAGATCACTCTGTGTGTAATGAATCTATATAATATAGGAGTTTCACATTTTATTGAATTACTGAAATAAATTAACTTTTTGATGATATTCTAATTCATTGAGAAGGACTAGTATATACACTAAGAAATGCTCCCCTAAAGGGGCTTTTACACTGGGCGATTATCGGGCAGATAATTAGTTCATAGAACGCTCGTTGCTGATAATTGACCTGTGTAAACAGGGGAACGATCAGCAGATGAACGAACAAATGCTCAATCATCTGCTGGTCGTATCGCTTTAAAAAAGTAAAATATTATCGTTGTCGGCAGCACATCTCCCTGTGTAAACAGGGAGAAGTGCTACCGACATGATAATAATGTATGGGGACGAGCGATTAGAGTAACAACCGCTCGTCCACATCCATAGTTTCTTGTGACAGGAGCAAACGAGTGCCGATCAACGATGTCTCGTTGATCTGCGCTCGCTGCACCGGCCGATTATAAGCTGGTATAAAAGGGCCTTTACAGGTGAGAGTAATGTGATAAGCTGCAATGAATCATAATTCCAAGCCAATGCCATGCAAGGCCAGCAGTAGAATACATATTAGCCATGGACTGTAGTGAGAGATCCTGTGACTACTGATGGGCTGATAGGAAAGCTATGGGAAATTTCAATCCCCTGTGTCTTCCCTGCACTATTATCAAAATATTCCTACTTGTAAAGGCCACAATTCAGGTCATGTACAAATAACAGGGGATGACTGTTGATGAAGAGAAGGGAGAAAGAATGAGCAATAATATGTTTGCTGGTTTGCATTTGATATATTAAAATTAAGCCCTGAAGGTGAGATGTGTTCATTTGCAATTCATACTATCAGAAAATAAACATACAAGTGGGATAGATAGTTTTCAAGTATGTGTTGAGTAGTGATAGAGAGAAGATGTAAATGAACATGATAATAGGATGGATGCCTTATCTCTGCTATAGGACCTGAACAGAGACCTCATCTTGGGTTATCTATGGAGCAGGGCAGCTCAACCATCAGCAACATAGCAATCAACAAGCCCATTACATTCCTCCACATCTCCTGTGCTGCCACTTAGCCCCTTACTGATCTCCATGTTTTGGCTTGGCCAGAGTCAGGTTGGTAATAGAGGATGGGGGAAGTGAGTGCAGAAGCAAAATATTGTTCTTCTAACATGGGTGTCTATTACATCAAGATCCCTTCTGGCGCCAGCAGGTAATCTACAAAGCTTCCCCATGGATCCCAAAGGGGACAATTTCCACTTGAAAATTTGGAGGATTCAAGATATTTCATCTAAACATGCTGCAATAAGCTATTTGCACCTTTGCTGTGACCTTCACTGATGAGCTTTGTGGTTGTGAGTCTGGTTTCATGTATAATGAGAAGTAATGTTTATAAACACAAGCATCCTAGAAGTTCTCCCTCTCATTGGGGGTAGAAGAAAGTACACAAAAAAATATATATATTATTATAGGTTATTATGTTATTAGAATTACTGATTAATGATAATATATTTTAGAAAATGAGTTACCACTGGAGACAGAGACCAACATGAGTGTATTATTTGTTCAGTGATGTGAAATATGTTGGTGCTAAAGGAAAATAGACTATTAAGCTGGGGCAACATGCCAAAAATTTGGTCGCACAAATCACAGTAAAATTATGGATTGCTCAATGTTTCCTCAATGTTTTGGTGGAACAACGTCAAGTGTGACTTTGTGACCACAGCAAAAAGCGGATTTTATGGGATAGATGAAGCTCTGGTGCACCTGCGATTTTAGCCAGATTCACATGCGACTAAATATTGCCGTGTAGCCCTTGCCTTATGCTCCAATAATTAAAAAAAGCCAGTAGTTTACATAAACCTGTTCTGTCTTTCTCATACTTGCACTTATAGCAGCGGGCTTTAGCTGGCAAAACGCGGTCTGGGGTCTGATTAATTTCATGCATCTGGAGTCTGAATTATTTTAGGTGCTGGACTGGGGTCTAATTAATTTTAGGGGTGAAGCTTGTGGAGGGAGAAGCATGTGAGCTGAGCTTGACGTAGCTTCTCTTGGCTTCTCGTCACCCGACACCACACTTGCTCACAGACCTCTGCCCGGGGTGTCCTGGGGATGCTGACACCTTCCGTTGTGAATGCAGAGTGAAGGGTAAGAGCTCTGGTAGGTTTGGCTAGCTCCTTGCCATACTGCTGCTGCCCGGTGGCTGTTCCAGAGTCAGCGCATCTTATTGCTGTTGCTGAGCGAATAGGCATGTAAAGAGGAGGAGTGGCTGTCTCCATTCTTGCGTGATGTCTCAAGCTCCTGGGCGTTTTGCCTGGCCTCACTTGAAGAGACAACGCATCATACTATTGACTCCCGTTCCAGCGCCATAATGACAAGGAAAAAATATTAAATAAAGGGGAAAAAACTTTGCCCAGCAGGCAAAGTAATTCAGGGTAAACTATAGGCGATAAAGAGAATAAAGTAGATTAATACTTAAGTTCTCCTCTAAGCAATAGGGGCAATAGGGGAAGAAAGTAGCAGGAATCATGAATAAAGCCCCAAATGTGCTTGTCCATAGCCTGGAGAGGAGAGAGCAGGAGAGGGCTGTTTTGATGGTAGGTATAGAGACCAAGTATAGACAAAAAGAGCGCTGCAGCAGTAATCTTGATCCTTGGTCCAAATTTATAGAGGTTAAACAAATTATGCTTAATGGAGGAATCCAATACACAATGCTCTACCCATCTATTATATATAATGGACGTACTACCTTATTTTTGTCCCCAGAAGAAGCTTTAAGATGGTTAGATGAAAAGGAGGTTAAAATGGGTTGAGAAACGGGAAGGATTTCTCCCTCCCCGGTCACGCATTCTTTTATATAACAAAAACCTATAGATTCCCTTCATGTCTAGATGGAATAAATTGGGTAAGGTCTGGGGCAGAGATTGGAAGGAAGAACTTTTTTATTTTTGTATTTTATTTGATATATTTTTCCAATTCTGGATGCTTATTATTAAACCGTTGAGTAGTATAATGGTTTTTGTATGGAATATAAGAAGAGTTAAAGATAGGCTAAAACGACCAGCTATATTTAATGCACTAAAATATCAACATAGGTGTCTGCTAAAGACACACCCTACTAAAGACCCTTATAGGTATATTAAAATGTCCCTCCAGTTATACTCCCCTTGCCCGAAGTAACATCAGGTATGGAGAGATGCTCCTGCATACTGGACGATACTGTTGCCGTGGCAACTGCACGCCTGAATAGTATCGTGCACAGGGTCCAATTCTAAATGGTAGGTGATAGTTATTACTCTATATATACTGTACATCTTACCCATGGGGTGTCAGAATATGAATTGATCACAAATGAAACTGTAAAGTTGATAATGTAAAGGCAGATGGGAATGGACATTTTATTTTTTTGCAATGTTTAACAGAAGAATTCCTGTGTATTTTGACTGTAGTATACATTCTTCCTCCATACTCCTACAGGGTGATATTTATTTTGAAGAATTATTTATCAGATAAACCTCATGTCTTGGTGTTATTAATGGGAGATTTCAATAATGTCTTGAATCAAGACTTGAACAGATGTAAGGATGGCAGGGTATATTCTAGCAATGAGACTACTATGTTTGCTAGGTAATCAGGGAAATGGGCTTTGGGTATGTATCGAGATTGAAATACCCGAATAAGAGGGAGTACTCATGTTTCTCCAGTACCTTCAAAGCTCTGTCCAGAATCGATTTAGTATCTGTTAATGGTCTGATGACTGAGAGAGCTGAGCAGGTTATATACCATGCTAGAGGCTTGTCGGATCATTAGCCAGTGTGGGTGGTCCTTGCCTTTAGCCCTTGGAAGTTCCTGAAGGAACTTTAAAAAAATCCCTATTGGCGCTCTCTAATTAAAAAGCAATTTTTGGCTTCTTCCAAGATAGAACTCTTGTTTGTATCAAATTTGAAGTCAGCTTTATCAATTTGGGTCTGGGATGCCTTTAAGCCCTTTATTAGAGGGCTTCTTTTTAAGCACATTTGTAGGATGAAGAAGGGTTTTAGGAAAAAAGAGGGTACAGCCAGAGATGAGCTGCAAACATGTGACAGGGATTATGTAGACAATCACATATTGGAGAAGAAACAAGTATGGCGAAAAGCATAAGATGTCTATAATAATATCCTATATAATAAAGTCAATAACTCAGCTGTGTTCTCCAGACATAAATATACATTTGCACCCCATGTAAACTTCTGGCTAACATAGCTAAGTCCCAGAATGATTGTAGGTATATAGGGGCTATTAGAAGTATGGATGGGAAACGGTGAATGATCCTGAGAAGATCCTTTGTGTGTTTGTGCACTACTATAAAAAGATTTTTACGTTACAACCAGAAGATACTGCAAATAGTATTCACATAGGGAATTGTACTCCCCACATTAGTTAGGCAGGATCTGCCCCTCTTAGAGACTCTGCTCAGTTTAGGGGAATTATGGGGGGCCCTCAACTCAGTAGCAAAAAAATAAGGACACAGGCACTGATGGCATTCCTTTTGAGGTCTATTAATTTTATGGAGGGGAGATAGTGGGGAATTTACTGTTTACAGCGTTCTTTAATTCTGCATTTTTGGAAGGACGATTGCCTCCTTCAATGGAAGAGGTGAATATAGTGTTAATTCTTAGGCGGGATTCACACGACCGGGTCGGGTCCGAGCCCGAGTGCCGGCCGGTAAAATCGGCCATTCTGCCCGGCCGGTTTGCATAAAGTTATGCATCCGTGCCGGGCCGGGCAGATCCGGACAGTGACATCAGCGGCAACTCCTGAAGGGGAATCCCCATGTGTTCGGGGATTCCGCTTCAGGAGTTTCCCCTGATGTCACTGCCCAGATATGGACAGAGACATCAAGCGCTCTGTCCAGGAGCGGAATCCCCGAACACACGGGGATTCCGCTCCTTCAAGGAGCTAAAGTGCGGCTAGCACATAGCAGAGCGGGGAGATACCTCCCCGCTCTGCTATAGTGGCGTCGCTACAGTAGTAGCAGCCGCAGCTGCTGCTGCAGCTGCTAGCGGCGCCATCAAAGGTGTCGCCGGGCCAGGGCGCTTTTAAAACAAACAGGAGAAGGGAGCCAGCGCAGCGCTCCCTTCCACCTGCTGTACACCCCGGCCCTGCCACACCGTGTACAGCGATGCCATTCGTTAGAATGGCATCAACTCCTCCTCCTCCTCACATGCACTCTGCGCTGTGAGGAGGAGGAGATAGAGCGCAAGAGCCGGAAAACCCGGCCGTCACTCGGGACACATCCCGGTGATGGCCGGGTATTACCCGGCCCCATAGACTTCTATGGGAGCCGGGCGGCCGGGTACCCGGGCGAAAATAGAGCATGTCCTATTTTTTGACGGGCGGTTTTCCCGGCCGTCAAAAAATCGGTCGTGTGAATAGCCCCATTAGGGGTCTATTATTTCTAATGCAGCCGGGTGCCGGCCGATTTATGAACGGCCGGCACCCGGCCGGGAAACCCTGCCGTGTGAATGAGGCCTTAGAGTCCAGAGATGGGTTCCGTATAGAGCCATCTCTGATGTGAAGCTTCTCACCAGTGTTGGCACCCAGACTGTCCAAGGTAATAACAAATATTCACACAATTAACAAAATACGTCTGAAAATACAGACCTGTTTTCAAGGGAAAACAGCTCCTGATTTTCAGACGTTTTTTGAGCAACTCGCGTTTTTTGTGGCGTTTTTGCACCGTTTTTTACGGCCATTTTTGGAGCTGTTTTCAATAGAGTCTATGATAAAACGGCTACAAAAACGTCCCAAGAAGTATCCTGCACTTCTTTTGACGAGCCGTCATTTTACGCGCCGTATTTTGACAGCGGAGTCGTAAAATAAAGGCACGTGGGAACAGAACATCGTAAAACCCATTGCAGGCAATGGGCAGATGTTAGCAGGCGTAATGGAGCCGTCTTGCCAGGCGTAATTCTAGGCGTAAAACGCCTGAATTACGTCTGAAAATAGGTTATGTGAACATACCCTTACAAATCAACTAATCTTAATATCAGAAGAGTCTTAGCAGACCTTCAGGTTCGCTCTTCTCTATTGAAGCTTGGGGGCATTCTTGCTTTGGGTGCTTCGATTAAATTGGGGTTTGGCTCTAATTTTTTTTAATGGATCAGTCTGCTGTATGTCAACCCCCGGGCGAGAAGTAACCTTATTAGGGATGCATCTGAATATTTTTCATTGTAAGGAGGGATTAGACAGGGATGCCCTATTATTCTTTATTATTATAGAGCCAATGGCTCAATCCTCTAGAATAGACCCTTTGGGGAAGGGGTTTAAATATGGTAAATGATGTGGATGACGTACTGTTATTTCTAGATAATTACAACCTTTTATTAGGACGTGTTAATGAATTGCTTTAAAATTTTGGGGCTCTATCGGAAGTAAATATAAATTGGGAAAAATCAAAAATCCACTAGTGACCCAAATTTCTGACAATATACCCTTTAGGGCATGTTCAGACATGGCAGAATTTTTCTGCCGAAAATGTTCTTGCAGATTCCTTGCGAATTTGCAGAAACATTTTCATATTTGACAGGTAATTCAGAAGTTGGGGATATCACTGCATTGCAAAGGCTGAAATTTGCAGTGAAAATATGCTGCTTCTCCGCAACATAATGTGCATGCTGTGGTGGGACAATTCTGCACCGCAGCCTAAATTCTGCACTGTTATTTTCCGCAACGTCTGACCTAAGTTACCTAAAAATGTATAGAAACCTATGAAAAAAACGGCTGCAGATTTCCACTGCGGACTCTCCGCAGTGGAATTCAACAGCAATTCTGCCACGTCTGAATGTGCCCTTAAAGTGTTATTAGTTGGAGGTAGTTTTTAATATTTAGAGATTAGAAACTCCCAGAACCCTCTGAAATATTACATTCTAAACCTGAGTGCCTTAAAACATAAGATGAGGGATAAAGTTAGAAAGTTTGAAAACGCCTCCCCATTCTCTTCTCAGCTAGTGGTGAAAGTCAAAATCGTACTTTTCCTCAGCTAATATATTTTTGACAAACTCTCCATTTTGGTTAGGTGAGAAATGTTATAGATTGGTAGATAGAATTGCTAGCAACCTGATATGGAAAGGGACCCCTCCAGAATAAGGGCTTTATCAGACGAACGTTATATACGTCCGTGCAACGCGCGTGATTTTCACGCGCCTCGCACGGACCTATATTAGTCTATGGGGCAGTGTAGACTGTCAGTGATTTTTGCGCAGCGTGTGTCCGCTGCGTAAAACTGACGACATGTCCGTTCTCTGTGCGTATTTCGCGCATCACGCACCCATTGAAGTCAATGGGTGCGTGAAAATCACGCGCACCACATGCCAGCTAGGGAGAAATGGGTGACTAATGTATTGTAGGAAGCTGTAAGAATTGATCCTTGGGGACATTCTTGATGTGTCTCTTAATTCATCGTTTGCAATCTCTTTATAGTTCATAATTAAAAAACTCTATTACTGTCCAAATAGACTGTATAAGATCAGTTGTAGAAACTCTTCGGACTGTCCTAGATGCGCAATGGAACACGCAAATTTGATCTATCTCTATTGGAGATACCATAAGCTTCATAGATACTGGCAGCGGTTTGTGGTTGAACTTACTCAGACGTTAGCAGCTTAGATGAATTGGTTCAAAATTTTGTATACTAGGGGCTAGACGAGGGCTAAAAAGAAATAGAAATATCGTCACCGCTATTCATAGAGCTCACCTGTGTGCAAGAATGGTGTTGCTACAGGTCTGAAAGTCTCCAAATGAACCCTCTATTGTGGCCTGGAGAAATAAGCTCTCTCACTCAGTATTGTTTGAAAGAACAATATATGAGAATAGAAATCAGTTTGTAAAACTTCAACAAATCTGGACTATTTGTTTAATAGTATTTTTGTATGATTACGTTTTGATATTGAAACAGAGAAAAATTGAAATAATGTTTTAAAAAGATGTTTAGAGTCTGGGATCTGAATTAATTTTAGAGGGTTTGGTTTAGGGTCTCAATATAGGGGTCTGATCTGGGGACTGAATCAGTTTAGGGTTCTGGGGTCTTAATTAATTTAGGTGTCTGGTCTGGTTCCCACTAATAAATAAAAATAAATCTTAATGTAAATAGTTCTACAAAGTTTTACACTTCAGGGTATGTTCACACAGCTTATTTTCGGCAGTTTTTCGGGCTGTAAACGACCGAGAAACGTCCGAAAAATCGGAAGCAGAACGCCTACAAATATCTGCCCATTGATTTCAATGGAAAACGGCGTTCTGTTCCGACGGGGCGTTTTCTTACGCGGTTGTTTTGTAAAACTGTTTTTCAGCCGTATTTAGTTAACCATGTGAACATACCCTGAGGGTATGTTCACACTCTTACTAAAAAACGTCTGAAAATACGGAGCTATTTTCAAGGGAAAACAGCTCCTGATTTTCACCCATTTTTTAAGCAACTCACATTGTTTGCGCCATTTTTTACAGCTGTTTTTGGAGCTGTTTTTCTATAGAGTCAATGAAAAACGGCTCCAAAAACGGTTCAAGAAGGTGACATGCACTTATTTTTCGCTGCCGTTTACGGCCCAAAAATAAGCCGAGTGAACATACCCTAAGGGCTTATTCAGACGAACGTTGCGTTTTTGCGCGCGCAAAAAATGCTGCGTTTTGCGCGCGCAAAAACCACTTGACAGCTCCGTGTGTCATCCGTGTATGATGCGCGGCTGCGTGATTTTCGCGCAGCCGCCATCATAGAGATGAGTCTAGTCGACGTCAGTCACTGTCCAGGGTGCTGAAAGAGTTAACTGATCGGCAGTTAACTCTTTCAGCACCCTCGACAGTGAATGCCGATCACAATATCGAGAAACCTGTTAAAAAAAAAAGAAAAAGTTCGTACTTACCGAGAACTTCCCTCCCGGCCGTTGCCTTGGTGATGCGTCTTTGGTGACGCGCCTCTCTTGACATCGGGCCCCACCTCCCTGGATGTCGCCGCAGTCCATGTGACCGCTGCAGCCTGTGCTTGGCCTGTGATTGGCTGGAGCTGTCACTTGGACTGAATTGTCATCCCGGGAGGTCAGACTGGAGGAAGAAGCCGGGAGTTATCGGTAAGTCAGAACTTCTTTTTTTTTTTACACGTTCATGTATATTGGGATCGGAAGTCACTGTCCAGGGTGCTGAAACAGTTTAACTCTTTCAGCACCCTGGACAGTGACTATCTCCTGACGTCGCGTACCGGAAATTTTTTTGCCGCGTGAAGTTCGGTTCGGTTGTCCAGGTTTGCTCATCTCAAAGACACTCCGTTTGGATGTTTTTAAACAGAAAAGCACATGGTGCTTTTCTGTTTACATTCATCCTTTTGACAGCTGGTGCGCGAAACAGGCAGTTCGCACGGAAGTGCTTCCGTGCGACCTGCGTGGTTTTCACGCACCCATTGACTTCAATGGGTGCGTGATGCGCGAAATACGTGGAGATAGTGACCATGTCGCGTTTTTTGCGCAGCGGACAAACGCTGCGCAAAAAGCACGGACTGTCTGTACTGCCCCATAGACTTGTTTTGGTCTGTGCGTGGCGCGTGAAAACCACGCGGCCCGCACGGACCCAATACACGTTCGTGTGAATCCACCCTAACTCTTGCTGTTCAGCTCGGACCTCCACCTGTCAGGAGATCCAGGTAAGTAGACCTTTACTAAAACTGGTTGAGTACAACAGCATTAAAAATTGATTCAGATTTTGTATGCCTCTGCAGCTAATCACACGCTCCTCTCCTGAAATACTCAGTGTTGCGCTGCCTTAAACTCTGTGGACAAGTCAGGATCCTGTTTCTTTTAAATGCTTCTGGGGAACCCGCTCGATCCACTATATAAGGCTGCGCTACAGTGCAGCATTTAAAAGAAACAGGATCCTGACCTGGTAATGGTAAGATCAGAGTTCACAGCAGCACAGAGTATTTCATGAGATGAGCGTGCGGATCTTGTGCGGGGTGGTGACTTGCCAATCATGTGAAGGTGTTATTGAGGACAGGAGTGGAGGAGAGGTAACAGACTGATAGCTACGTAATGGTAAGAGCAGAGTTCACAGCAGCACAGAATCTGCACGCTCCTCTCCTGAAATACTCTGTGCTGCTGTGAACTCTGCTCTTACCATTACGTAGCTCAGTCTGTTACCTCTCCTCCACTCCTGTCCTCAATAACACCTTCACATGATTGGCAAGTCACCACCACGCACAAGATCCGCACGCTCATCTCCTGAAATACTCTGTGCTGCTGTGTACTCTGCTCTTACCATTACGTGGTGACTTGCCAATCATGTGAAGGTGTTATTGAGGACAGGAGTGGAGGAGAGGTAACAGACTGAGAGCTACGTAATGGTAAGAGCAGAGTTCACAGCAGCAATGAATCTGCATGCTGATCTCCTGAAATACTCTGTGCTGCCTTAAACACTGTGGACAGGTCAGGATCCTGTTTCTTTTAAATGCTGCACTGTAGCGCAGCCTTATATAGTGGATCGAGCGGGTTCCCCAGCAGCATTTAAAAGAAACAGGATCCTGACCTGTCCACAGAGTTTAAGGCAGCACAGAGTATTTCAGGAGATGAGCACGGCCGGCCACGGGCAGCCGATCGTTTTTCCGAGCCATGCTCCCATTATAAAGTATAAGAGCACGGCCCGTAAAATAAAAAAATAGAACATGTTCTATCTTTTTAACGGCACGGGCACCTTCCCGTGAGAAAAAGGGAAGTTACCCGTGGCTAACAGAAGTCTATGGGCCCGCTATTTCGGGTCGTAATTACGACCCGTAATAACGGGTGTTTTTACGGTCGTGTGCATGAGGCCCCGTAATGACGGGTGACTACATGTGTGCACCCGTCATTACGGCAGCGTTGCTAGGCGACGTCAGTAAATAGTCACTGTCCAGGGTGCTGAAAAAGTTAACTGATCGGCAGTAACTGTTTTAGCACCCTGGACAGTGAATTCCGATCAGAATATACATCAACCTGTAAAAAAAAAAGACGTTCATACTTACCGAGAACTTTCTGCTTCCTCCAGTCCGGTCTCCTGGCCGTTGCCTTGGTGACGCGTCCCTCTCGACATCCGGCCCGACATTCCTGGGTGACGTTACAGCCATGTGACCGCTGCAGCCAATCACAGGCTGCAGAGGCCTCTGCAGCCAATCACAGGCTGCCGCGTCAGAAAAGAAGGTCGGACTGGAGGAAGAAGAGGGACTCGTCACCAAGACAACGACCGGGTACGTATGAAATGCTTTTTATTTTATTTTTAATCAGCAGCCTCTTTTCTCTATCACTGATTGATAGAGACAAGTGGCTGCCGATTTGTATAATATTTTTGACCGGGTTCGGTCAAAACGGGTTCGGACGAACCCGGTGAAGTTCGTTTTCGCTGCGAACCGAATTTTTCCTGATGTTCGGACCGAAACCGGGTTCGGTTGTCCCGGTTCGCTCATCTCTAGTCCTGAATCCTAAATCCATTTAGCCCCGTGAACAATTTGTCCAATTAATAACAAACGATCACAGGCTTGAAAAATTTATCTGATAGACGTTTCCTCCCTAACGATCCTCTTTATACGACTGGGCATCATTGTTGCCTAGCGACAGCTCTCACGGGTGTCATGTGCAAGCCAACAATGGCTATTGGAAGTGTAAAAATAAATATGAGTGGCAATTACCAATTGTGCCTCCAATAATTAACATTTTTAGGCTGGTATGATCGTTAACGTTTACCTTCTCCTGAATCCTGGGCAAGTATCATTATGATCGCTCCAAAACTAGCAAGTTGTGACAATAATTGGCCAGTTATTATAGATAGAGGTGCTGTCATCAATTGGTTAATCCATCATTTATGTTCATTATTTAGGGCATGACCAGTCCGCAGTGGAATTCTCCAGCGGCCGTTTTTTACAGTTGTTTCAATACATTTTTAGGCAACTTAGTTCCGACGTTGCGGGAAACTCCACTGCGGACCATAGGCTGCAGTGCAGAATTTTCCCTCCGCAGCATGCGGAGAAGAAGCAGAATTTCACTGCGGATTTCAGCCTTTGCAATGCAAAAACTGGAATCTGTGGCAAGTCCGCTGTGTTTTCTCCAATGTCTGAATTACCTGTCAAATATGCAAATGTTGGTGCAGATTCGTTGCGTAATTGCCCCAAATCTGCACCAACATTTGCAGCGTAAAAATTCCGCCACGTCTGGACGTGCCCTTATACACAGACCGAACATAAGAATTTGGCTAAATGTATACAGGCATTTAGGCTGGATTCACACACTGTTTCTGGTGGTGTTTTTACTGCATTTTATTGAACGTTTATGCCCAAAAACGCTGCAGCCAGATGTTACTTTAAAGAGGCTCTGTCACCAGATTATAAGTGCTCTATCGCCTACATAGTCTGATCGGTGCTGTAATGTAGAGAACAGCAGTGGTTTTTATTTTGAAAAACGATCATTTTTGAGCAAGTTATGAGCTAGTTTAGATTTATGCTAATGAGTTTCTCAATGAACAACTGGGCGTGTTTTTACTCTTTACCAACTGGGCGTTGTACAGAGAAGTGTATGAGGCTGACCAATCAGTGACTAATCAGTGTCCTACACTTCTCATTGTTCCAGCCCAGCTTCTTTCACTGCACAATCACACTGTGCTGTGGATCATGCTGGGCTGGAACAATGAGGAGTGTAGGACACTGTTTAGTCACTGATTGGTCAGCCTCATACACTTCTCTGTACAACGCCCAGTTGGTAAAGAGTAAAAACACGCCCAGTTGTCCATTGAGAAACTCATTAGCATAAATCTAAACTAGCTCATAACTTGCTCAAAAATTATCGTTTTTCAAAATAAAAACCACTGCTGTTATCTGCATTACAGCGCCAATTAGATTATGTAGGAGATAGAGCATTTATAATCTGGTGACGGAGCCTCTTTAAAGTCTACAGTAAAGTATGAGAAAGCCTACATACACCGAGTTTTCGTTTGTGGTGCTTTTGTAGTGCTTTTGGGGTCAGTGGTGTTTTTTTTTTTAAAGTACAGCATGCTCTAGGTATGGCACTTTTTCTGGTGTTTTATTCATAGACTTCTCTATAAGACAAAAAAAAAACGCAAGGAAAAAACTGCATGCACTATATAAAGAACGGCACCAAAAAAGCATATGTGTGAAGGAGGCCATAGGCCCTGTTCACACTGAGTTTTTTTACACGTTTTTACACGTCGGAAAATGCGCCAAAAAACTGCGAAAAAGCCTCCCATTCATTTCAATGGGAGGCGAGGCGTTTTTTTCCCACAAGCGGAAAAAAACCCTCGCAGGGAAAAGAAGCGACATACCCTATCTTCGGCGGTTTACGTCTCTGACCTCCCGTAATTCGCTGCGTTTTTGCCCGTGGCGCTCAATGGGCGCGATCGAAAAACGCAGCGAAAAACACTGCAAACGGCGTGCAGGCAGATCAGAATGGCTGTTTTTGGAGCTGTTTTTCTGTAGAGTCAATGAAAAACGGCTCCAAAAACGGCTCAGGAAGTGACATGCCCCTCTTTTTCGCGGGCAGAAAAATGGCTGAAAATAAGCCGTATGAACATACCCTAAATGTGTAAACGCAGCCTAAGGCCTGATTCACACAAACGTGTTAAATGTCCGTGGGACGGCCATTGAAACAGCGGCCGTCCCACGGACCTATGATATTCAATATCGCCGTTCACACAGCCGTTGTTTCCACGGACCGTGTGAAGGGTCCGTGGGAAAATAGGACATGTCCTATCTTTTTCAAAATCACGCATCCCTCCATAGACTCTCAACTATGGGGGATGCGTGACATAGCGTCTTGCAGCGCTGAGCACGGATGCACCTCGGACATGAAAAACTGCAGTTTTTCACGTCCGAGATGCGCAGCGTTCGTGTGAATCAGGCCTAAGGTATACTAGGCAGACACACTGACTTGCTTGAGGTTTGGGATTTACTATGTCTTCATTGGAGGTCTCACAGTTCAATCGTTCAAGCAGAACTGGCAAATTGAGTAGCTGTGTAAAAGTGACTATAATTTATTTACATTAGGAGGAATAGAGATCTTTCTGACAGCTATTTTTTTCAGCCATTCCTGACATAGCGCTGAATCGGTAGGTCAGTGCGTAGAGAGGACAAGCTGCTAACCTTGATTTCTGGAGGAGTGCAGTGTGAATTACTAATACTGGACCCAATCTGAACTTGCTTAACTGGAAAGTTATAGAAACTGTGAGAGAAAGTGGTAATGATTATAATAAATCAATTGCAACATTTCCTCACCGCTCGTGTCAGAAAGAATAAGTAATTTACACTAGAACATGGGCAGGACCTCCACTCTTGTCCTACACTATGTATGTTATTTTAGTTAGGTGTTTTAAGCATGGTCTAAATCCCAGAAACGGAATCTCTGTAATCTTTTAATTTGCTCATATTCCCCTGGTGCATCAAGTTTCAACCAAGGAGCCGTAAATAGTATTTTAGATGTCCAGTTTAATGAAGGATAGCTGAATTGCATGCCTATATATCACACAAGTGTCGTTAGGCTATGTAGGCTCTGAAGCTCCCATGAATAAAAAGTGAAAAATAGTGAGCCTTTTTGCTCATGATTCTTCATGCTATGCTATTTTTATTTTTTATTTCCTTTTTCTCCTTTGTATTTTTTATACATTTCTGCTGGCATTCCATTCGGTCTTGGGGCCTTTTCCAGCAAAATGTTTTTTATAACCTGTCTCAATTCATTCAACTGTATTATATTAGATGATTGAGTCATTCCTTACTTATGCATCTTATTACATCATTAGGGCTTATTTAGACGAACGTGATATACATCCGTGCATCGCGCGTGATTCTTACGCGCCTCGCACTGACCTATGTTGGTCTATGGGGCCGTGCAGACTATCCGTGAGTTTCACGCAGCGTGTGTCCGCTGTGTAAAACTCACGACATGTCCTATATTTGTGCGTCGTTCGTACATCACGCACCCATTGAAGTCAATGGGTACGCGAAAATCACGCGCAGCACACGGAAGCACGGAATCACGCAGCCACGCATCATACGAGGGTGACACACGGAGCTGTTAAGTACCTTTTGCGCGCAAAACGCCGTGTATTTGCAAGCGCAAAACGCACACGCTCGTGTAAATCCGGCCTTAGGGTATGTTCACACAACTTATATTCCCTGTAAACAGACGAAAAACGGCCAAAAAATCGGAAGCAGAACGCCTCCAAACATCTGCCCATTGATTTCAATGGGAAATCGAAAAAGAAGTGCATGTCACTTTTTCAGCCGTTTTTGGAGCCGTTTTTCATTGACTCTATAGAAAAACAGCTCCAAAAATGGCCGTCAAAGCGCAGCGAAAATCGCGAGTGGCTTAAAAAACTTCTGAAAATCAGGAACTGTTTTCCCTTGAAGACAGCTCCGTATTTTCAGACGTTTTTGGTTAAGCGTGTGAACATAGCCTTATATAGTCTACTCAAAAACTCATAGGGAATGTTCACACGCAAACGTCTTTTCAGGCGTAATTCGAGGCGTAAAACGCCTGAATTACATCTGAAAATAGGTTGTGTGCACATACCCATACAGTACACTTAAGCTTGTCAGTGTGATAGATCGTCCAAATGCAACAAACAGGTACAAAATACTTCTGACGATAACAGGAGTTTGATATTGCACAAGCTGATTTTCCAATAATTTGGAAAAGTCTCGGTACAATTAGGGCAGGTTCAGACATGGCGGAATTACTTTGGAATTCCGCTACGGACAGTCCGCAGTGGAATTCTCCATCGGCCGTTTTTTACCTTTGTTTCTATAAATTTTTAGGAAACTTAGTTCAGACGTTGCGGAAAACTCCGCTGCGGACCATAGGCTGCAGTGCGGAATTTTCCCACCACAGCATGCACTGACTGTTGCGGAGAAGAAGCGGAATTTCACTGCGGATTTCAGCCTTTGCAATGCTAAAACTGAAATCTGTGGCAAGTCCCCTGTGTTTTCTGCAACGTCTAAATTATCTGTCAAATATGCAAATGTTGGTGCAGATTCGTTGCGTAATTGCCCCGAATCTGCACCAACATTTGCAGCGGAAAAACTCTGCCACGTCTGAACCATCACGTTTATCTGAATCTGCAGCGCTGGAGGCAATGTCTGTTCAGTCTTCCGTCTCTCCGGTGAAGGACCTGCGGGAGGAAGTCACGTCACTTGGTGAATAGAAAAAAAACGCCCAGTTGGGCATTTGAAAAATGTGCATAAATCGAAAAATGGTCATAACTTGGTCAATAATAAACGTTTGTTTTAAAAAAATAAAAAAAAACTGTAGCTATCTACATCAAAGTGCCTATTAGATTAAGTAGGAGATAGGGAAGTTATAAACTGGTGACGGAGCCTCTTTTAGGATGGGTTCACACGACCTATTTTCAGGCGTAAACGAGGCGTATTATGCCTGAAAATACGGCTACAATACGTCGGCAAACATCTGCCCATTCATTTGAATGGGTTTGCCGACGTACTGTGCCGGCGACCAGTAATTTACTTGTCGTCGTTTGACAGCTGGGCACTTCTTTGAAACGTAATTTGAGCCGTTTTTCATTGAAGTCAATGAAGAACAGCTCAAGATTACGGGCGTCAAAGACGCCTCGCAAAATGTGAGGAGGAGCTTTTACGTCTGAAACGACGCAGCTGTTTTCTCCTGAAAACAGTCTGTCTTTTCAGACGTAAAAGCCAGTTCTCGTGTGCACATACACGAAGTAGTCAATGGACATGAGTTAGCTGTCGACCAAATAAGCATTAGGACTTATTCACACGAGCGTATTTCACGTCCGTGTTACGCTCGTTAAAACAAGGGACGTCACACGGACCTATGCAATTCAATGGGGCCATTCGGACATTCAGTGTTTTTCACGCAATGTGTGTCCGCTGCGTGAAACTCACAGCATGTCCTATACTTGTGCATTTTTTTGCGCATTACGCACCCATTAGGCTATGTTCACACGCTTAACAAAAAACGGTTGAAAATACGGAGCTGTTTTCAAGGGAATACAGCCTCTGATTTTCAGCCATTTTTTAAGCAACTAGCGTTTTTTGCTGCGTTTTTTTACGGCCGTTTTTGGAGCTGTTTTTCTATTGAGTCAAAGAAAAACTACTCCAAAAATGGCTCAAGAAGTGATATGCACTTCTTTTTACGAGGCGTTATTTTACATGGCCGCATAAAGACTGCCCCGTGGGAAAGGAACGCAGTTTTTCCCATTTAAATCAATGGGCAGATGTTTGGAGGTGTTCAGCCCCCGTATTTTTAGCCATTTTTTTGGGGCGTTTTCGGCCCGAAACATCACAGACAGCACACGGACGCACATCCGTGTGCTGTCCGTGATTCACGCAACAGTTGTTAAAGTAATGATGAAAAAAAGAAAAACACCTCTTTCAGTTTTTTTTCGCGTGACATATGGATGACATACATGCGTAAAAATGCAGACGCGCACCTTACATGGATATTACACGGAACTGCAACGCAAGAAAAACACTGCATTTTTTACGCGTGCAAAACTGACAAGTTCGTGTGAATAAGGCCTTAAGCTGACAGCTATCTTCTCTGACTCCCTAATTGACACGCTTGATCATCACAGAACGCGTTAGTAACTGCTAACATCTATAAGGTCATGTTCAGACGTGGCAGAGTTTTTCCGCTGAAAATGTTGGGAATTTGCAGCAACATTTTCATATTTGACAGGTAAATCAGACGTTGCGGATATAACAGCAGATTTCACTTTTTGCATCCACTGTTTCGCCGCAACTGACTGTGCATGCTGCGATGTGACATTTCTGCAACGCAGCCGAAATTCCGCACTGTTATTTTCCGCAACGTCTGAACTAAGTTACCTAAAAATGTATAGAAACCAATGGAAAAAACGGCTGCTGCGGATTTCCACTGCGGACTGTCCACAGCGGAATTCCACAGCAATTCCGCCATGTCAGAACATGCCCTAAGGGTATGTTCCCACCAGGGGCGGATTACAATGAGGGCAATATGGGCAAGTGCCCGGGACCCGTGGCTGATTTGGGGGCCCAGTTTGCCCCGGTTCTCCCTTACCGGCTGTTAAAATTACAGCCAGTTCAGAGAACCCGAAGTGAAGCGGAACCGCTCACCCAACCAGTGGCTATACACTACACTACTAACTACACAATAAAAAAGTTACTATAGTAACGGGAGCCGTGACCCGTTACTATAGTAAAGGGAGCCGCGGCCCGTTACTATAGTAACTACAGTACTTACCTTCCTGTTTCTGGTGCGCAGCGCATGACGTCACCACCATCCTGAGTCAGGACATCCACCGCGGCTGAAGAGCAGGGTAAGTTTGATACCCCTTCTTCTTGAAGCTGATGGCTAGGGGTCCGACTCCCCTGTTTTGAAGGGGACGCAGCGCTCGTACGAGAGCTGGTGCTTTCCCTTCATTACGGTCACTTCCTCACACTGAATCCATGTGGGCGATTCACAGTGTGAGCGAGTAAGTGAAATGAAGGGGAAGCAGTTCTCATACGAGTACTGCGGCCCCTTCAAAACAGGTGATTGGGGGGTCCCGGGAGACGGACCCAAAGCCATCAGCTATTGATGGCCTATCCTGAGGATAGGCCATCAATGTTTAGGGGCTGGACAATCCCTTTAAGCCTGCGATGTTGCATGCTTAGAGGGCCCATGAGACAGGACCACAGATTGTGTGATGCTGTCTGCTGGGCCCTGTATCTAAGCCAATCACATGGTAGGCTTAGATACAAGGCCCATGTGTGATCCTGTCTGCTGGGACCTGTATCTAAGCATCTTACATAAGCACATGGCAGGCTTAGATACATGGCCCATGTGTGATCCTGTCTGATGGGCCCTGTATATAAGCCTACCACACGTGTTACTAATAGTTTTTTGTGTGTTTTCTTACAGGTTCGGTCTTTGGACTACGTCGGATTCCAGGACTACTTCGATGACGGCGTTTTTATTATCAATAAAATGGTTAAGGAGGGTTGTCTGGGTGGTTTTTATTTCAATAAAATATTTTTTATATGTCTTTGTTTGTTTTTTAAACTTTATTACTACCGCCTAAGTAATGGCCGCCGGCTGATTGACAGCGTCCATTACTAAGGCAAGGCTTAGTGTTAGCCGGTACAGAGGCTAACACTAACCCCCATTATTACCCCGGTACCCACCGCCACCAGGGGTGCTGGGAAGAGCCGGGTACGATCCAGTACCTGACCATCTGTAGTGATGGTCGGGCAATGGGGCGGCCGCAAGCTGGTATTATTAGGCTGGGAAAGGCCAAAAACTGTGGCCCTTCCCCCCTGGTAACGTTAACCTGCTGCTGCTGGCTGGTTATGAAAAATGGGGGGGACCCCTCCAGAAACAACAGCAGCAGCCTAGCATTACCAGGGGGGGAAGGGTCACTGTTTTTGGCCTTTCCCAGGCTGATATTAGCAGCCTGTGGCTGACCCGGTACCCGACATTCACTACAGATGGTCGTGTACTGGTTCGTACCCGGCTCTTCCCAGTACCACTGGTGGCGGTGGGTACCGGGGTAATGGGGGTTAGTGTTAGCCTCTCTGCCTGCTAACATTAAGCCTCGCCTTAGTAATGGATGCTGTCAATCAGCCAGCAGCTATTAATAAGGCGGTAAAAGTAAAGTTTAAAAAAATACAAGGACATAGAAAAAATATTTTATTGAAATAAAAAAACAAACACAACCCTCATTAACCATTTTATTGAGAATTAAAAAAATGCTGTCATTTAAGTAGTCCTCGAATCTGACGTAGTCCAACAACCGAACCTGTAAAATAATACAAACACACAAAAATAATTAGTAACACATAAAAAAGCAAAACAATTCTTATACTTACCTTTTCTGGGTCCAGCGCTGGAACCGCAATGTCAGCGAGCTGGTCCCTATATCTAATCCTATCATGTCTGATACTGTCTGTTGAGCTACTGTATCTAATCCTATCATGTGTGATACTGTGCTGAGCCACTGTTACTAATCCTATCCATAGTTTGTAGGGTCGTAGTGCTATAGATATGCTGTCTCCTACACACACACACACACACACACACACACACACATTCAGGGGCACAGTGTATAGTGCTATTATATTCAGGAGTACAGTGTATAATACTATTATATTCAGGGGCGCAGTGTATAGTACTATTATATTCAGGGGCGGAGTGTATAATACTATTATATTCAGGGGCGCAGTGTATAGTACTATTATATTCAGGGGCGCAGTGTATAGTACTATTATATTCAGGAGCGTAGTGTATAGTAATATTATATTCAGGAGTACAGTGTATAGTACTATTATATTCAGTAGTACAGTGTATAGTAATATTATATTCAGGAGCACAGTGTATAGTACTATTATATTCAGGGGCCCAGTGTATAGTACTATTATATTCAGGAGTACAGTGTATAGTACTATTATATTCAGGAGTACAGTGTATAGTACTATTATATTCAGGAGCACAGTGTATAGTACTATTATATTCAGGAGTACAGTGTATAGTACTATTATAATCAGGAGTGCAGTGTATAACACTATTATATTCAGGGGTGCAGTGTATAATACTATTATATTCAGGAGTACAGTGTATAGTACTATAATATTCATTGTATGATACTGTAAAGGATCTGCCAGGCACTGCTTCGGGGTTAATTCCCAGAATTAATCAGTCAACACCTGAGTGTACATCCCTGAGACAGACACCAGCTTCCTCCACTCAGGCTGGCAGGCTTAGGAGTGGGAGAGCCTATCGCAACCTGGCCAGACTCAGCTAGCTCCCGCCCTCGGTCTATTTAAGCCTGCTCTTCCTGTCCATCTGTGCTTGTGAATTCTTTCCGCGTAGCTTCATGGCCAGCCCTCCTTCGGAGGAAGATCCTGTTTGTATTTTGCCTCCAGGTATAGTCATTTCCTCTATCGAGTCCGATTTAGTCTCTGAAATTGCTGCTGATCAAGGTTCAGCTCCTGGGAACCTTCCTGAGAACAAGCTGTTTGTTCCCCTGCAATTCCGGCTAAGGGTACTTAGGGAAAATCACGACTCCGCACTATCTGGCCATCCAGGCATCCTGGGTACCAAACACCTCATTACCAGAAATTATTGGTGGCCTGGTTTGCCTAAAGACGTTAAGGCCTACGTCGCCGCCTGTGAGGTTTGTGCCAGGTCCAAGACTCCCAGGTCCCGACCAGCGGGCTTACTGCGTTCGTTGCCCATTCCCCAGAGACCTTGGACACATATCTCCATGGATTTTATCACCGATTTGCCTCCATCCCAAGGCAAGTCGGTGGTGTGGGTGGTGGTAGACCGCTTCAGTAAAATGTGCCACTTTGTGCCCCTCAAGAAACTACCCAACGCCAAGACGTTGGCTACCTTGTTTATCAAACACATCCTGCGTCTCCATGGGGTCCCCGTCAATATTGTTTCTGACAGAGGGGTACAATTTGTTTCATTGTTTTGGAGAGCCTTCTGTAATAAGTTGGGGATTGATCTGTCCTTCTCCTCTGCTTTCCATCCTGAAACCAATGGCCAAACGGAGAGGACTAATCAGTCTCTAGAACAATACTTAAGATGTTTTGTCTCTGACTGTCAATCTGATTGGGTTTCTTTCATTCCCCTCGCCGAATTTTCCCTTAATAACCGGGTCAGTAACTCGTCAGGGGTCTCTCCCTTTTTCTGTAATTTTGGGTTTAATCCACGGTTCTCCTCCGTTTCACCTGGTTGTTCCAACAATCCCGAGGTGGAGGTCGTTCATCGGGATCTGTGCACAGTCTGGGCCCAGGTTCAGAAGAACCTAGAGGCGTCCCAGAGCATACAGAAGGCTCAGGCCGATAGAAGACGTTCTGCTAACCCCCTGTTTGTGGTCGGGGATCTGGTGTGGTTGTCATCCAGGAACTTGCGTCTCAAGGTTCCGTCCAAAAAGTTTGCTCCCCGGTTTATTGGGCCGTATAAGGTCATTGAGGTCCTCAGTCCTGTCTCTTTCCGGCTGGAGTTACCCCCGTCTTTTCGTATACACAACGTGTTTCATGCCTCCCTCCTGAAACGCTGCTCCCCGTCCTTGGCCCCCTCGAGGAAACCTCCTGTTCCCGTCCTCACCCCTGAGGGGGTGGAATTTGAGGTGGCCAGGATCGTGGACAGCAAGATGGTCCAAGGCTCCCTCCAGTACCTGGTCCATTGGAGAGGATACGGGCCTGAGGAGAGGACTTGGGTACCCGCCCGGGATGTTCACGCTGGGGTATTGGTCAGGAGGTTCCACCTGCGTTTCCCCAGTAAGCCAGGTCCACTTAGAAAGGGTCCGGTGGCCCCTCATAAAAGGGGGGGTACTGTAAAGGATCTGCCAGGCACTGCTTCGGGGTTAATTCCCAGAATTAATCAGTCAACACCTGAGTGTACATCCCTGAGACAGACACCAGCTTCCTCCACTCAGGCTGGCAGGCTTAGGAGTGGGAGAGCCTATCGCAACCTGGCCAGACTCAGCTAGCTCCCGCCCTCGGTCTATTTAAGCCTGCTCTTCCTGTCCATCTGTGCTTGTGAATTCTTTCCTTGAGGTTTCCTGGCCCAGCTACAGCTCCTGCTACTTTTTGATCCTGCTCCATACAGACCCCGGCTTACCGACTACTCTTCTGCTTTTCGCTTTGTACCTCGCACTCTCCTGGCTTGACTCGGCTCGTTCACTACTCTGTGGCTCACGGTGTTTCCGCGAGCAACTGCCCATTTCCCTTGCTTGTATTCCCTTGTTTGTTTGTCGTGTTTGTCATGCACTTACTGAGCGCAGGGACCGCCGCCCAGTTGTACCCCGTCGCCTAGGGCGGGTCGTTGCAAGTAGGCAGGGACAGAGTGGCGGGTAGATTAGGGCTCACTTGTCCGTTTCCCTACCCCCCCCACCATTACAGATACTATTATAGTTAGAAGCATAGAGAGTGGCATCATGAGAATTTTATCTTCGTTTACAGGTGCGGAAATGTTGGAAAAGTGAGGAGCCGAAGACATCTGAGCTGCAAACTGCAGAAATGGGCCGTGCCCGGGAGAAGTCATCATAGAGGTCTGGACCGGATGGAGAAGAAAAGAGAAAAAGAACGAAAAAAAATCGGAGGCGTTACCGGTGAGTAACTCAATATAAATGTTTATTCTACCGGTGACTGATCAGTACTGTAGTCACTGTATGATCTGCATCAAGATGACGGATGGTAGCATTCTTTTTGTTAAACAGCAACTCCCAGCATATCCTAACCATTGTTCAGGCTATACTGGGAGCTGTTGTTTTATGATGTACAAATTTATATGGCAGGGGTTTAACTGAATTTGCAAATGATCTCTGTACTGAACTGTATTGTTCTGGTGCTGTATATATGTACTGAGCTTAATTCTGGTGCTGTGTGTGCGTGTGTGTGTGTGTGTGTGTGTGTGTGTGTGTGTGTGTGTGTGTGTGTGTGTATATATATATATGTATATATATATGTACTGAGCTTTGTTCTGGTGCTGTATATATATATATATATATATATATATACTGAGCTTGGTTCTGGAGATATATATATGTACTGAGCTTGGTTCTGGCGTTGTCTATGTGTACCGAGCTTGGTTCTAGTGCTGTATATATGTACTGAGCTTTGTTCTGGTGCTGTATTTATGTACTGAGCTTGGTTCTAGTGCTGTATATATGTACTGAGCTTGGTTCTTGTAGCGTCCACGGCCGCGGGCCGTCGGGTTTACTCACCTCCCGACGCCCGCAGCCATGGATCTGTGAGCGCTGGTCCCCGTCTCCTTCCTAGGAGACGCCAGCGCTCACTTCCGCTCCATTCGGCTGTGTCCCGTAGGGTGCGCGTGCACGCTCGTGCCCGGCCTTAAAGGGCCAGCGCGCGCAAATTATAGTAAGTCATCATCATCAACTGCCACGATTTCCTGGTCTATAAGAAGGCCCCTGGCCTTCTAATCCTTGCCTGAGCGTTGTTCGTTTTTCCAGTCTGTCTTGCAAATGGTCCCTTAGTGTGCGATCAATCAGCTCAGAGATGAGTGGCAACGGGTATTTGTTCTTGACTGTGATCAGGTTGAGGCCCCGGTAGTCAATGCAGGGACGAAGGAATCCATCCTTCTTTTTAACGAAGAAGAATACAGCCTCGGCCGGGGAGGAAGATTTTCGTATAAAACCCCTCTCCAGATTCTCCTTGATATAGGCCGACATGGATAGAGACTCAGGCAAGGAGAGAGGATATACCTGTCCACGGGGGAGAGAGGCATTAGGAACCAGTTCAATGGGGCAGTCATAGGTCCGATGTGGAGGCAGCGTCTCAGCTTCCCTTTTTGCTGAAAACATCTGCATACTGAGCAAAATGGGGAGGCAGTCCCGCCAACGACTGAGGCAGAGGAGGCTTGACAGGAAGGATCCGCAACAGACAACGACCATGGCACTTGGAGCCCCATTGGAGAACCTCTCCAGAATTCCAGTCCAGGACTGGGGCATGTAGTCGAAGCCAAGGCAGGCCCAGCAGAACAGGATTGATGGCCTTGGGCAAAACAAGGAAATAAATAAATTCAGAATGAAGTACTCCAACCTGGAGCTTCAACGGCTTGGTTTTAGAGATGATGGGATCAGGGAGAGGCAGTCCATTAACTGAGGCAACAGCCAAAGATGTCTCCAGGGGAACTGTGGGCAACTGAAGATGATCCACAAGCTCTTTCTGGATGAAGTTTGCAGCAGAGCCAGAGTCAAGATAGGCAGAAACTTGATGCGTCCTCTCGCCGGATGCCAGGGTCACAGGAATAGTCAATTTGGAACCGAATGCTCTGTTAGATTCCGTTCCACCTAGGGTTGTCTCTCCAACCAATCCTAGACAATGGGGTCTCCCCGGCCTCTGGCGACACAGACGCACCATATGGCCTCCATGGCCGCAATACAGACAAACTCCAGAAGTGCGTCTGCGTTGTTTCTCCTGGGTAGACAATTTGACATAATTACCCTGCATCGGATCCTCCTGTGGGACGACTGATGAGGATTGCGGGACAGCAGAATCCAGCCTGGGAAGTTCTCTCTCCCGGAGAACCTCTTGGGAACGTTCCCAGATCCTCATGTCGACACGGGAGGCGAGTAGGATAAGATCGTCCAGGGTAGATGGCAGATCGCGAGCAGCCAGCTCGTCCTTGATCCCTGAAGACAGTCCCTGCCAGAATGTAGCCACCAAAGCCTCGTTGTTCCAGGTCAATTCAGCAGCCAGGATACGGAACTGAATGGCATACTCGCCCACGGTGAGATCTCCCTGGTGTAGGGTTAGCAAGGATGCAGCAGCCGAAGAACCTCTCCCAGGTTCCTTAAAGATCGAGCGGAAGGTCCGTAAGAATCACTGCAAGTCCCGGGTCTCTGGTCCCTGATGTTCCCACAGAGGATTAGCCCATGCCAGGGCTTTGCCAGTAAGGAGAGTGATGATCAAGGCGATCCTGACGTCATCCGAACAGAAGGACCTGGCATGAAGTCTGAAATGGATCAGGCACTGATTCAAAAATCCCCTGCAGGACCTCGGATCTCCGTCATAGCGTGGAGGTAGTGGCAAGAAACACAAGGGGTTGGTACCGGTACAGACAGGAAGTGTAGCAGGAGGAACCGCAGGGACGGGTGCGGTGACGACTGTGGTTGAAGCAAGCAGCCGATGGGCTATGGCATTCACCGACAGGAGGAGCTGGTCTTGTCGTGACTGGAGATCCTCCATCTCGGCCAGCATGGCTTGTGTCGTCAAAGTCTCAGGTTGACCAGCGGGGTCCATGGCCTGAGCGTACTGTCACGGAGCGGGTTAGTGGACCCACTAGGCCGTACCGCCGTAGCGGGAAGGCAGCTGGCCAAACCACAGGAAACCCCAGAAATACAATGTCCCGCACAAGGGTACCTGGATAGTCCAGACGGTGACCGAAGCTCTGGCACAGATGGAGATGGTTGCAGCAGACAGCGCCAAATATGGCAGATGACACAGAAGCCGCAAGTTGCGCCAGACGTGGCGGATTCCTCCGGACGTGGCAGATGACACAGGACGTGGTGGATTCCTCCAGACGTGGCAGATGACACAGGACGTGGCAGATTCCTCTGGACGTGGCAGATGACACAGGACGTGGCGGATTCCTCCAGACGTGGCAGATGACACAGGACGTGGCAGATTCCTCTGGACGTGGCAGATGACACAGGACGTGGCAGATTCCTCTGGACGTGGCAGATGACACAGGACATGGCAGATTCCTCTGGACGTGGCAGATGACACAGGACGTGGCAGATTCCTCTGGACGTGGCAGATGACACAGGTTGTGGCCGATTCCTCTGGATGTGGCAGATGACACAGGACGTGGCACGACTTGATACTAAGGCAAAGCACGGGAAACAGGAACTGGGAACAAGGCACGGGTAACAACAGGAACGGGAAACACTAAGGGACCATTTGCAAGACAGACTGGGAAAACTAACAATGCTCAGGCAAGGATTAGAAGGCCAGGGGCCTTCTTATAGACCAGGAAGTCGTGGCAGTTGCTGATGATGACTTCCTCCAATTTGCGCGCGCTGGCCCTTTAAGGCCGGGCACGAGCGTGCGCTCGCACCCTACGGGACATAGCCGAACTAAGCTGAAGTGAGCGCTGGCGTCTCCTAGGAAGGAGACGGGGACAAGCGCTCACAGATCCATGGCTGCGGGCGTCGGGAGGTGAGTAAACCCGACGGCCCGCGGCCATGGACGCTACAGTTCTGGTGTTGTATATATGCTGTCTCGCAATCCTCATCAGTCGTCCCACCAGAGGATCCGATGCAGGGTAATTATGTCAAATTGTCTACCCAGGAGAAACAACGCAGACGCACTTCTGGACTTTGTCTGTATTGCAGCCATGGAGGCCATATTGTGCGTCTGTGTCCCCAGAGGCCGGGGAGACACCATTGCCTAGGATTGGTTGGAGAGACAACCCTAGGTGAAACGGAATCTAACAGAGCATTCGGTTCCAAATTGACTATTCCTGTGACCCTGGCATCCGGCGAGAGGACGCATCAAGTTTCTGCCTATCTTGACTCTGGCTCTACTGCAAACTTCATCCAGAAAGAGCTTGTGGATGATCTTCAGTTGCCCACAGTTCCCCTGGACACATCTTTGGCTGTTGCTTCAGTTAATGGACTGCCTCTGCCTGATCCCATCATCTCTAAAACCAAGCCGTTGAAGCTCCAGGTTGGAGTACTTCATTCTGAATTTATTTATTTCCTTGTTTTGCCCAAGGCCATCAATCCTGTTCTGCTGGGCCTGCCTTGGCTTCGACTACATGCCCCAGTCCTGGACTGGAATTCTGGAGAGGTTCTCCAATGGGGCTCCAAGTACCATGGTCGTTGTCTGTTGCGGATCCTTCCTGTCAAGCCTCCTCTGCCTCAGTCGTTGGCGGGACTGCCTCCCCATTTTGCTCATTATGCAGATGTTTTCAGCAAAAAGGAGGCTGAGATGCTGCCTCCACATCGGACCTATGACTGCCCCATTGAACTGGTTCCTAATGCCTCTCTCCCCCGTGGACGGGTATATCCTCTCTCCTTGCTTGAGTCTCTATCCATGTCGGCCTATATCAAGGAGAATCTGGAGAGGGGTTTTATACGAAAATCTTCCTCCCCAGCCGGGGCTGTATTCTTCTTCGTTAAAAAGAAGGATGGATCCCTTCGTCCCTGCATTGACTACCGGGGCCTCAACCTGATCACAGTCAAGAACAAATACCCGTTGCCACTCATCTCTGAGCTGTTTGAGCTGTAAGGGACCATTTGCAAGACAGACTGGGAAAACTAACAACGCTCAGGCAAGGATTAGAAGGCCAGGGGCCTTCTTATAGACCAGGATATCGTGGCAGTTGATGATGATGACTTCCTCCAATTTGCGCGCGCTGGCCCTTTAAGGCTGGGCACGAGCATGCACGCGCACCCTATGGGACACAGCCGAACGGAGCGGAAGTGAGCGCTGGTGTCTCCTAGGAAGGAGACGGGGACCAGCGCTCACAGATCCATGGAGGTGAGTAAACCCGACAGCCCGCGGCCATGGACGCTACAGTTCTGGTGTTGTATATATGTACTGAGCTTGGTTCTGGGGCTGTATATATTTACCTTCTCTTAAGGTAAAAGTATATGTTAAATCTACCTTTATCTTAAGAGAAGGTAAATATATAGAGTAAAAACGAAATCCAAAAAACCATGGAGGAATCTCAATTTTTTCCAATTCACCCATTATATGGTACTTTACATGGTGCCAATAAAAACTATAACTCCTCCCGCAAAAAAATAATCCTTCACACACCACTCCATTGACGTAAAAATAAAAAAGTTATAAAGCTCCTGACCACTTCAGTGTCTCAAAGTATTCTGCGTTCTTTCTTCTATAAGGCTCATTCTGCTTTTACAGCTAAATTAAAACCGTGCCAGGTCTGTGGCCGCCTAAAATCTGCAAATATATACGGTACAGCGTCTTCGGAGTTCGCGGGGGTGCCCAGACCTGAAAAAGTGTCCGGGGCCCATGGTACCCTTAATCCGCCCCTGGTTCCCACACACAGGATTCGCTGCAGATTTTTTTCAGCAGAATCTCTAGAAAAACGCTGATTTATCTGTGACGGGAATCCACACCAAATAGTGCGATGCTCATGCTCATATTGCTGCGGAAATACTGCGTTTTATCCACAGCAGTTTTACCTGCATATTTACTGTTAAACATTGGTTATATCAAAGTATATGTGTACCTGAGGATTTCCAGCGGTTTTTACTGCGTTTCCGCTGGATAAACGCTGTAAAAACAGGAACAACATAAATGTGTTGCAGAATTTCTGCTCCCCATTGAAGTCTATGGGCCAAACACGCAGCATCTCTGCACAGAACACGCAGCATACATTGACATGCTGCGGAATTGAAAACGCACCGCAGAACACTTTCCGCACTACTTTTGTGCGTTTTTTTTCCGTAGCGTGGACATGACATTTTCTAAATCTCATTCACTTTGCTGCTACTGCAAATGTTGCGGAATTCACAAGTGGATGAGATAAAACAAATCTCATCCACATGCTGTGTAAAAATGAAGCTGAAAAAAATGCTCAGAAATTGACCTGCGTTGCAGAGTTTTATTCTGCAGCATGTCAATTGTATTTACGTAAATGCTGCTTATTTGTTGCGGGACTTCCCCATTGAATTTAGTGGGGAGGTAAATCCCGCAACAAATAGCAGTTGTTGCGTTTTTGCGGCGGGTTCGCAGAGATCCCGCCGCAAAAAATGCAGCTCAGAAAACAAAAAATATATTATACTTACCTAGGAGTCTGTGTTTCATCCTCCTGGGATGACACTTCATCTCATGTGACCGCCGCTGCAGCCAATCACAGGCTGTAGCGGTCTCCTGGGATGAGACGTCATTGCTTTGTTCAGTACCCCTGTACTGTGACATTATTGTCTGTATCACCCATGTGCTGTGACATCATTGCATTATTTTACCCTTTACTGTAAATTCAATGTGTGCCATGTCTCTTCTATTATGATACCGTTTTTATTATCCCTGTTAAGTAACATCAATATGTTTATTATCCCTGGTTTGTGACATCACTATTTTTATTATCCCTTTTCTGTGGCGTCACTTTGCACATTATTACCATACTGTGACATCACATCTGGGGTCAGGGATCTCAACCTCCGCCGGAGTACCCACCAAGTTGTACTGCGCCCCTACCACACAGCTGCTAAGTATAGGGTGTCTGTGGGTGCAGCAGTCACTTTGAAGAATGAAATGAACTGCGGCTCTGTGGTTCATGGTGGCTGCTACACCACTACCTTTCACGTACTATCTGCACTATAAGGTGAAATTCACACGAACGTGTGCGTTTTGCGCGTTGCAGTTCCGTGTGCTGCGCGTGATTTTCACGCACCCATTGACTTCAATGGGTGCGTAAAGCGCAAAAAACGCACAAGTATAGGACATGTCGTGAGTTTTACGCAGCGGACACATAGGTCCTTGCGACGTGCGTGATTTTCACGCGCGTATCACGAACGTGAACTACACTCGTGTAAATAAGGCCTAACTTAGAGAATGGTGCGAGGCCATGGAGTGGCACACACATGCAGTTCTAAGTCCAAGTCCTTTAATGGGGGTACTGTCTCTTAAAGGGGCTGCTCTGAACAATACTGTAGACAACAGTCCTTTATTAAAATATAATTTCAGCAGGCAATTCACGAGTTGCAAATAATAAAGTGCTCTCCGGTCTAATGAATAGTTCAGAAGTGGCTCACAGCGGACAACGGCCAATTTACAATCCCTGTCTCCCAAAACCCAGTGGGCTCAAGTTGGCACCATGACCAAGAATAAGCAGTCACGGACGTAGTCAAAAAAGCTGTCAGACTACTTCCCAACTACAGGCCGCTCTTGAGATGTTGACGGAGTGATTTCTGGGGTGGATGCTTTACCTCACCTGCGTTTAGGCATCTCTTCTCCCAGACAAGAGCAGCTGTTGATGATGTACCTCTCCCAGGCCAATCAAAAGACTTGGTTAGTCCTGGTAAGCAGAGTGACAATAAATCCAAACCCTCCTCTCCTGTGAGAAGGGACCTGGGCATAAGAAAGCACATCTTCTATCCTTCCTGGCCTCACATCAGGGCCATTTCTCTGCTCCTGAAATGTGAGGCCTGTCTGACATTCCTGATGATGCCAGTAGTATAACTAGTGGTTTGGATAAAGTTATTTCTCACATCTAAGAAAATGTGGATAAATTAGGGAACTGCACTGATAAAAATGGCCCACATGTACTAATGTTGTCTAATACTTAGACGGCATGAAGGCAGACACAAAATGTACCAAAGTTATCACAGGAGCTCATGCTGCATGATGATTTTGTCACATCTTGCATGACCTATTAGATACTTTTCTCTTTCTTATACCACTTTGATTGGGCTTATATGGTGCTCGTTTTTGGCGCACATTGGCACATCTAAAGGCACGCCCCTTTCATGCAAGTCCTGTCCCTTCCCCACTAAACTATCTACAAGGGGGGCTGTGTGGAGCTATCTACAAGGGGGGCGGTGGAGCTATCTACAAGGGGGGCTGTGGAGCTATCTACAAGGTGGGCTGTGTGGCTATCTATAAGGGGGAGCTGTGTGTGGCTATCTACAAGGGGGGCTGTGTGTGGCGCTGTCTACAAGGGGGAGCTGTGTGGCGCTGTCTACAAGAGGGGCTATGTGGCTATCTACAAGGGGGAGCTGTGTGGCACTATCTACAAGGGGGGCTATGTGTGGTGTTATATGCAGGTGGCTCTGTTACCGATGGGGCACTTTTATTGTGTCGAGCACTAAGGGATCATTATTAAAGTCTGGGACACTGTGGATTACGAGTTTGTTTAGAGGATGGGTATAGATGTGGAGGATGCTGGAAAAGCGAGAAACCAACATGTCTGTGTGTCAAATTCTGCAGAGACGAGTCATGGCTGAACTAAGTCGTCACAGTGGTCTGGATGGAGAAAAAAAGGGAAAGTGAACAACTGTAATCAGAGAAAACATCACCTAAGTTAGCGGGGGAAAGATACAAGCAGAGCTGTGAATGGTGAGTTACTCCTAGCACACTGCACAGTGCACAGGAAATGCTTTTGTAATGTGTCCGTAAAAATTTTGGGCTGTCTGTGAATTTTAGCTCAGTTGTCCAGAAATTTCTTATGTGGAGGTTGGCAACATGGCCGGCCTTGGATACGTTCGACCAGTGCGGTCGCACAGGGCGCCAGCCGCCACACTGCAAGAGGGGCACCAGCGGGTGTGTGTATCCCCGCGCCGTTGCAACTACCAGCGGGGATACACACACAAACTGCAGTCGCCTTTCCGCCCGGGCGCTTCTTAACTTCACTGCCGTCACTACCGCTGTAGCAGCCATAGCGGCTGCTAGCGGTGACACCGGGCATGAAGGCGGTGGCGCCACTAGCAGCTGCTGCGGCTGCCATAGCGGTAGCGACGGCACTATAGCAGAGCAGGGAAGCATCTCCCTGCTCTGCTATCTACTAGCGCCTCTGTAGCTCCCTGAAGGAGCTGTATCCCCGCGTCACCAGGGATTCCGCTCCTGGAGTGCTGCTTGATGTCTCTGTCCATATATGGACAGTGACATCAGGGGAAACTCCTGAAGCGGAATCCCCGGTCACAGCGTTGCAGACGCTATGACCGGGTATTCTACTCCAGGAGAAGCCAATGACGTCATGGACACAGACGACAGGAGCTTCTCCTGGAGTGGAATAGACCGGGGATTCCGCTCCAGGAGTTTTCCCTGATGTCACTGTCCATATATGGACAGAGACATCAAGCAGCGACATGGGGATTCCGCTCCTTCAGGGAGCTACAGTGGCGCTATCTATACTGGAGGGGGGAGTTTCTATCTACAAGGGGGCTGTAGACTGTGTGGCACTACCTACAAAAAAGGACAACTGTGCAGGAGCACACAAAATACCCAGCTTTTCCGGCTATCAAATAAATGTGTGGAAATAAACTAAAATATAACTTTTATTTAATCTAGCTAGAAGGATTAATCCTTTAGCTAGACTAAATAAAAGTTATATCTTAGTTTATTTCCACACATTTATTTGATAGCTGGGAAAGCTGGGTATTTTGTGTGCTCCTGCACCGTTGTCCTTTTTTGAATGTCTATCGCCCGCCAGCTATCAGGGTCATTTCGTAGTCCTTGCACTACAAGGGGGCTGTGGGCAGTGTGGCCCTACCAACCAGGGGGCTGTGGGCAGTGTGGCACTACCAACCAGGGGGCTGTGGGCAGTGTGGCACTACCAACCAGGGGGCTGTGGGCAGTGTGGCAGTACCAACCAGGGGGCTCTGGGCTGTGTGGCACTACCAACCAGTGGGCTGTGGGGCACTACCAACCAGGGGGCTGTGGGCAGTGTGGCACTACCTACCAAGGGGCTGTGGGCTGTGTGGCACTACCAACCAGGGGGCTGTGGGCAGTGTGGCACTACCTACCAGGGGGCTGTGGGCTGTGTGGCACTACCAACCAGGGGGCTATGGGCTGTGTGGCACTACCAACCAGTGGGCTGTGTGGCACTACCAAACAGGGGGCTGTGGGCAGTGTGGCACTACCTACCAGGGGGCTGTGTGGCACTACCATCCAGGGGGCTGTAGGGCACTACCAACCAGGGGGCTGTGGGCTGTGTGGCACTACCAACCAGGGGGCTGTGTGGCACTACCATCCAGGGGGCTGTGGGGCACTACCAACCAGGGGGCTGTGGGGCACTACTAACCAGGGGGCTGTGGGGCACTACCAACCAGGGAGCTGTGTGGCACTACTAACCAGGGGGCTGTGTGGCACTCCCTACCAGGGGGCTGTAGGCTGTGTGGCACTCCCTACCAGGGTCTTTGCGGCACTCCCTACCAAGGGTCTGTGCGATACTCCCTACCAGGGGGCTCTGCGCCACTCCATAGCAGGGGGCTGTGTGGCACTTCTTAGCAGGGGGCTGTGTGGCACTCCCTACAGGGGGCTGTGTGGCACTCCCTACAGGGGGCTGTGTGGCGCACTCTACAGGGGGCTGTGTGGCGTTCTTTACCGGGGGCTGTGGGGCGCTATCTACAAGGGGGCTGTGTGGCGCTATCTACAAGGGGGCTGTGTGGCGCTACCTACAAGGGGGCTGTCTGGGGCTACCTACAACGGGGCTGTCTGGCACTACCTACAAGGGGGCTGTGTGGTACTACCTACAAGGGGCTGTATGGCGCTACCTACAAGGGGCTGTGTGGTGCTACCTACAGGGGGAATATGTGAGTGGTGGGCTGATGGTCATTTTACTGTGAGTGGTGGGCTGATGGTCATTTTACTGTGAGTGGGGGGCTGATGGTCATTTTACTGTGAGTGGGGGGCTGATGGTCTTCAAGTGTTTTTTTATACAGCGTTCACCACGCGTTATAAATTATATGTTACCTTTATTCTGTGGGTTAGTCCGATTTCGGCGATACCTAATTTATAGCACTTTTTTATGTTTTACAACGTTTTGCACAATAAGATTACTTTTGTAAAAAGAATGTCTTTTTTCTGTTGCCAAGTTGTGAGAACCATAACTTTTTAACTTTTTTGTCGATGGAGCTGTATGAGGGCTTGTTTTTTGCAAGACGAGCTATAGTTTTTATAGGTACCATTTTTTGACACGTGCGACTTTTTGATCACTTTTTATTTCAATATTTGTAGGGCAAAGTGACCAAAAAGAAACTCTGGTATAGTTTTTTACGAGTTTTTTTTTACGCTGTTCACCGCGTGCAATAAATAATATAATATTTCTATACCTCAGGTCGTTACGGTCGTGGCGATACCAAATTTGTATGGTTTATTATTTTTTTTCAATAATAAAGGACTTGATAAGAGAACAGGGCAATTGTTTTATTTTATTACTTGAAACTTTTATTATGTTTTCAAACTTATTTTTTTCCCTTTTTTTTATACTTTTTTTCAAGTCCCACTAGGGGACTTGAAGGTCCAACTGTCAGAGTATTTTTCTAATACATTGCGCTACCTACGTAGTGCAATGTATTAGATCTGTCAGTTATTCACTGACAGCAAGCCGATTAGGCTTCACCTCCCGGCGGGGCCTAATCGGCTTCCGTAATGGCAGAGCAGGAGGCCATTGTGTCTCCTGTTGCCATAGCAGCAGTCGCCAGTCCTGATTGCCTGTCAGGGCTGGCGATCTGCTAGCAACCGCTAAGATGCAGTGATCACTGTCGATCGCTGCATCGAAGGGGTTAATGGCAGGGATCGGAGCTAGCTCTGGTTCCTGCCCTTACAAGTGGATGTCAGCTTTAACATACAGCTGACTTCCACCGCTGATGACGCCGGTGCTAGTGACAGCCACCCCCTCTTGCAGAAATTGTACCAGTGTCTATACAAATACATGCATTAGCGCTGGATAGCCAGACATGTTCTGTGCCCGACCATTCAGCGCCTTACAATGATGCTGATTGGCGGGCCAAAATGACTTGCCCCGCCAATCAGCGCCATTCAATGACACTAGCGGCACGATGACTTTATGGCGCCGCTTCCGTGCTTGAAAGGCGCTGATTGACGGAGCAAGTGTTTCTGCCCTGCCAATCAGCGCCTTTGAACGATGCGCCATTTGCGTCGTTCAGCTCCAGCAGACCTGCTCAGAAGAGAGCAGATCTGCATACCCACAGGACAGCGTGGGAACGGGATCAGGGTGAGTAATTTTTTCTTTTTTTTCGACTAAAACTGTGAGTGACGTTATCTACGGGGGGGTCGTCTATATGTGGGCCACTATATACAGGGAGGGGTCTATATGTGGGGATATGCACCACAAAATACAGGGGGGTCTATATGTGGGGATGTGGGCCACTATCTACAAGGGGTGTCTATATGTGGGGATGTCTGACACTATATACAGGGGGAGCTATATGTGGGACACTACATACAGGGATGGGCTATATGTAGAACACTATCTATAGGGGAGCTATTTGTAGGGCACTATCTATAGGGGTGGGCTATATGTGGGACACTATATACAGGGGTGGGTTACCTGTGGGGCACTAGCTACAGGGGGGGCTATATGTAGGGCAATGTCTACAGGGGTGGGCTATATGTGGTACACTATATACAGGGGGAGCTATATGTGAGGTACTATCTACAGAGGTGGGCTATATGTGATGCACTATCTATAGTTGGAGCTATTTGTAGGGCACTATCTACAGGGGTAGGCTATATAGGGACACTATATACAGGGGTGGGTTACCTGTGGGGCACTATATACAGGGGGGGCTATATGTAGGGCACTGTCTACAGGGATGGGCTATATGTGAGGCACTATCTGTAGGGGAAGCTATATGTAGGGCAGCACGGTGGCTCAGTGGTTATCACTATTGCCTTGCAGTTCTGGAGTCCATATGTGGGCAATATCTGCAGAGGGCTGTATGTGGGGCACTATCTACAGGGCATTCTATGTA
Source organism: Rhinoderma darwinii (assembly GCF_050947455.1). Classification (NCBI taxonomy): domain Eukaryota; kingdom Metazoa; phylum Chordata; class Amphibia; order Anura; family Rhinodermatidae; genus Rhinoderma; species Rhinoderma darwinii. The sequence continues at coordinate 272,263,934 of NC_134690.1, read as the reverse complement.
GGGCACTATCTACAGAGGCTCTATGGGGGTCACTATCTACAGGGGGCTATGGGGGCACGGTGTGTGTGATGGACACCGTGTATGGTACTATTATAATCATGGACACAGTGTATGGTGCTATTATAGTTAGTGGTGCAGTGTATGGCACTATTATATTTAAAGGTGTTGAGAATTTTAACTTCGTTTATAGGTGCAGAAATGTTTTAAAAGTGAGAAGCTGAAGACATCTGAGCATAAAAATGAAGAAATGGGTCGTGGCTGGAAGAAATCCATCATAGAGGTTTGGACCGGAGGGAAAAGAAAAGAACTAGAATCTGAGACATCACCGGTGAGTCACTTAATGTAAATGTTTATTCTGCCTCTAATCAGTACTGTAGTCACTGTATGATATGAAGCAAGATGATGGGTGGTATGATTTTTTTTTTTGTGAAACAGCATCTCCCAGCATATCCTTACTATTGTTTGTGTTGTTTTACGCAGTACAACCCTATATAGTAGGGGTTGCACTATGTTCTGGTGTTGTATATATGTACTGAGCTTTCTTCTGGTGCTGTATATATATACTGATCTTGGTTCTGATGCTGAATTTAAGAACTGAGCTTTGTTCTGGTACTTAATATATGTATTGAGCTTGGTTCTGGGGATGTATATATGTACTGAGCTTGGTTCTGATGCTGTATTTATGTACTGATCTTTGTTCTGGGGATGTATATATGTACTGAGCTTTGTTCTGGCTCTGCATATATGTACTGAGCTTTGTTCTGGTGCTGTATATATGTACTGAACTTTGTTCTGCCTCTTTATATATATATATATATATATATGTACTGAGCTTGGTTCTGGGGATGTATATATGTACTGAGCTTTGTTCTGGCTCTGTGGTTCTTGGGATGTATATATGCACTGAGCTTTGTTCTGGCTCTGTATATATGTACTGAGCTTGTTCTGATGCTGTATTTATGTACTGATCTTTCTTCTGGTATTGTATATATATATATGTACTGAGCTTTGTTCTAGTGCTGTATTTATGTACTGAGGTTGGTTCTGGTGGTGTATATATGTATGAGATTGGTTCTAGTGCTGTATTTATGTACTGAGCTTGGTTTTGGTGCTGTATATATGTACTGAGCTTGGTTCCGGTGCTATATTTATGTACTGAGCTTGATTCTGGTGCTGTATTTATGTACTGAGCTTGGTTCTGGTTTTGTATATATGTCAGAGCTTGGTTCTGGATCTGTAATTATATAGGATATATTTATAATAACAAAATTGAAGGGCAGATGGAATTGTTCTCAATTCATTGTATATTTCATGGGAAACTGTCTGGTAGTTTTAAACCCCTTAAACTGCCACCATGCGGTAATACATGACCTGACAATATTTCCAAATGTATGTGTTTTTCAATTGTTAACTCGCCTGAAGAAGGAGCCTGTGTGCTCTGAAAGCTTGCATATAGAACTTTTATGGTTAGCCAATAAAGGTATTATACCTATTGTACTTTTGTCTTTTTTTTACACAAAAGTATTTAACATTTCAGATGTAGCAAAATCTTTAAAATCCACTTTTAAAAAAGGCATGCACTACATGCTAATTACTCATTAAAGGGTCATGGGTCGGTACCGCTATCCTGAAGAATCACATAGTCTTGCCTCCAAACCCACCTTTCCATGTTTGATTGACATCCCCCTGGCTGATACAACATTCTCGGATGCGCCATTGACTTTTGGCACTACATACAAGGGGTCGCAAGGTGGCACTAAACACAAGGGGGAGCTGTGTGGCACAGTACACATGGGGGAGCTGTGTGGCACTATATACAAGGGGCTGTGAAGCACTACTAAGAGAGGGCTGTGTGGCACTATCTACTAGGGGGGCTGTATGGCAGTATTTAAAATGGGGAGGGCTGTGGCTCTATCTAAGGGGGGCTGTGCGTGGCGAAATCTACAGGGGTCTGTGTGTGACACTATCTACTAAGGGGGGATGTGTGGCACTATATACAAGGGAGGGAGGCTGTATGGCACTATATACAGTGGGAGCTGTATAGCACTATATACAGGGGGGCTTTATGGCGATATCTACAGGTCGGCTGTATGGCACTATCTACAAGGGCGAGGTCGGGGGTGCTATCTACAAATGGGTGTGAAACTGTCTATAGGTGGGGCTGCATAGCACTGTCTACAGGGGGGCTGTATGGCACATTCTACAGGGGGCACTATCTATAAGGAGGACTGCTTGTGGCACCTGGGGGGGTCCAGTCAAGAGTTTGCTATGGGGCCCAGTCTTTCCTAGTTATGCCCCTGATTAGCATAAATAGTTTGAAAAGCTAGTGATCAGTTAATGGTGGGACAGCCCCTTTAAAACAGCCTTGAATCCATATCCTTTGACTTCACAGTGTTTATTATCCATGTACTATGAACATGATAGCTGTGTGCATCATCCATGCACTGTGACATCACTGTAACTAATATTCCTGTGCTGTTACTTCATTCCGGTTATTACTTCTGTGCTGTGACATCACTATTGTATGATCATTGTTTAGAGATTTCTCATTGTTTACCATCACTATTATGACTTTCCTATGGTTTTTATCCCTGTTGTGGGATATCATTATGTGCAATATGCAAGTTCTGTAACAAAATTGTAAGAATTATTCCTGTGCATCACTGCAGGTGCACCTTGGATCTGGTGCCTGAGGTGGCCCATGATTCCACTGCAAGATAAAAGTATACCAGTACAAGTGTGGACTAGCCACCTGTGCAGCAGGTGAGGGGATGGCGACCCTTTCTCTGGCACAATGGTGTTTTTATTGGCTGTCCATGTTTCCTGCATGTGAGTGGCACATGGGCACCATGTTTCCATGAGCTTTTGTGTCAGGTTTCCTCTGTATGAGTGGGATGCATATGGTATATGTCCGACGTATGAGCGATGTGGTGTGGCACATGTCCTATGAGTGAGTGCTGTATATGTGGCATGTATCCAGCTCGTGATTGTGCGTATAAGTGGCGAGCATGCAGAATCTGTCCTGTGTGGGAGTTAGGCAGATTTCCAGTGTAGAAGTGGTGCGTGTGGCATGTATCCTATTTTTGAGTGGCACAAGTGTAGCACATGTCCTATGTGTGAGTGGCACTTGGGTGTCGTTTCCAGCAAATGAGTGGAGCTTGTGTAGTATATTTCTTATGTGTGAGTGAGACAAGTATGGCATATGTCTCAGGTGTGAATGGTGTGTGTGTAACACATGTCCAATGTGTGAGTGGCGCATGTATGGCATGTGTCCAGCACGTAAATGAACCAAGTGTGCGGAATTGGTCCTGCATGTGAGTGGAGTGATTGTGCACCATTTGTTCTGTGTGTGACGGCCGAGTGTGCAACATGTTTCCTGTGTGTGACTGGTGAGCCTGCGGCATGTGTCCTATGTTTGAGTGGTGCTTATGTGGTATCTGTCCAGTGTGCGTGAGGTGTGTGTGAGGCTTGTGTCCTGTGTATGAGAGACATTTACAGCATGTGTCCTATATGTGAGTGGAGCATGGGAAGCATGTATCTAGCATGTGAGTGGAGTGTGTGCACCACGTGCCCAGTGTGCGAATGAGGCGTGTGCAGCATGTGTCCAGTGTGCGGATTGCACTTGTGTGGCATGTGTACAGTATATCAATATTATATATATATATATATATATATATATATATATATATATATATATATATATATATATATAATTGACATACTGTTTTATAGTCTTTTTTTTTTATATACATATATATATATATATATATATATAATATTCACATGGTTTTGTTGGCGTTAAAGGAACTGGATCACACACAGTCTTGATGTCATTTTTGGTGCAGTTTTCGGCTTAGTTGCTCGACTCAAACACAGGAGTGGACACAAAAGAAAGGAGATACTTCAGTCTTTTCTTTATATGTTTGCTTCCTTATGGATCCACTGCTGGCTTTGGCCCAAAAAATTATGTCAAAATCTGCATTAAAACTGTGTGTATGATTCTTGCCTAATTTCAGCTCTGGATAATGTACCGGAATACTATTGCACAATTGCCAAAAAGTGGAGTCCTGTGCAAGTTTTTGACACTTTTTTTTAAAGGGAAGGTGTCATGAATTTTTTTATTTTTTTTATCATATTGCTTTTAGTATGATAAAAAAAAAATATTTTATTTGTGTTCTTGTGTTGTACTTAACTTTTTTCTTACTTTTACTTCTCTATGGGGGCTGCCATTTTTTTTTCATCTCTGTATGTGTCGATTAACGACACATACAGAGATGGAATACGGCACATACATCCCCATAGAGAATGTGAACGGGAGCCGTTCCATTCTCTGCAGCATATGCCGTCTGTGTGGGAACGGCGCATGCGCCGCTCCCACACAGAACAAAACGAAGCTCGTCAGCAGAGCGAAATCTGGCGCCATTTTCATATGGACCGGAAGCCGCTGCCGGATAGTAAGATGACGACTTCCGGCCGCTGTTTCCGGCTATATGTTCAAGGAAGCGAAGGCGCAAGGAATAGGAGCGGAGGCGGCAGCAGGAGCAGGCAATTTATGTTTATGTTTGTGTATGTGATGTGTGTATTATGTTCGTGTGTGTTCGTGTTATACTGTCTGCTTAGCACTGTATCTAATCCTCCTACACTGTGCAGTCGCTCAGAAAATGGCGACATACAGTGTAGGAGGTTTGAAGATTCAACCCCCTCCTTCTCCTGGCACTAGTCAGAATAAGGGAGGGGGGATTGTGTGAGGACACTAGAGAGTGTGTCTACCCCAAATTTGCAGCATAAAGCAATGAGGTTGCTTTACCACATTGACCATGCTGCAATTTGGGAACTGCTCCCTCTAGTGCCCAGCACATGGAAATGTTATAAATTAGAATCTAATTTATAATTCCTGACCTGTGAAAAAATAAAAATAAAAATAAAACAATGTGTAATCACTCAAATAATATTGTTTAACTAAAAAAAAATAAAAAAAATTCTAGCGACACATTCCCTTTAAGTTTACCACAGTTTGGAAAGTTGTTGCAGGGTATGGCCAAGAAGAGTTATAAAGTACACTAAAATTTTTAAAAAATTATAAAATTGTAATTAACATGCCTAGAATAAAGTAAAATATATTACAAAACTAATCCAAAATCAAATTAGCCAAAATCTTAACCAAAAGGGCAAAATGATGCAATGTTGATACTTTTCTGCAGTAAAAATGTTTTTTTTATTATTACAATTGTAGCATTATATATTTCATGATGTTAGAATTTGTTATTTCAATGCTTACCTGAAGTTTTCTGTCCATACACATATTTTTATTTAATCCCACTCTATGCCTTTGTTTTTTTTATTTTAGCTGGCTGTGTTGCATTTGTGTTCATTAGTAAAGATATAGTATGATTTAAATCTTTCCAAAAAGTGAAGACATTTGAAGGCATGTAATTTATGGCTAAGATTATACTAGTCTGAGGTTTTGCTTGGCTGGCTATCTGTCTTTCTAGAAATTACTAGTAGATAAGGTGTGATCTGTCTTAACTTAAAACAAAAACAATTCTTGTGCCCAACTAATTCATCACTGCCCAGTCACATTCCTCCTTAACACATCCTCTTAGAAAATTATTTTTATTGTGCACAATTTTTTTGGGGTCATACTACATCTACACAAGAAAGCTAATCATGGTCATTAGAAAATATTAGTTTCAAGCTAAACCACATTAGTAATTTATGAGTAAAATTGAGAAGAATCACCAGCATTTTAACTATTTAAACTGTTTTATACAATCCACACTTCTTTATCCAGAAACGGAGATATTATTTATTGAAAGATTGTGTTTTCTTTCAGCCAGCAGCAAAAAAAGTTATGTAAATCACAATATTGTGCACATGGATGTGGTCTATCGCAAGCCCTCTATGAAAGAGAAAGGACCCCCAACCATGCCCTAACCCTCTAAACCAGACTGTCCCACAAGAGTCAAGGACAAGTGGCTTGCTTTACCAAACTTAAGGCAACCCATTTGTGATCAAGCATCCCCCAGGGTTCAAAAGTTTTGGTTTGGCTCCTTCAGAAGGTGGAGCGGGGATGCAGGGTAGTGAGAAACCTGAGGCCCCGCCGTGTCATCAGAAGGTATATCCCATAAGGGCAACTTATCCTGACAGACACGTGTGGACACAAAAGTGAAGTAAAAAATAAATAATAAGTGCTGTAAAGTACGGCCCAGCCATTTAACAAGAATTATATTTTTTTTTTAAAGAGAGAGAGATTGATCCCATATACATTTTCTATATATATATATATATATATATAATATATATATATATAGATCACATGTACACACAGACACAAACACGGCATACTTCGACTAACGGCCAACACACGTCCATTTTCAGAATAATGACGTTTTATGGGTGTATTCGCATGGTGGATTTTTTTAATGGCCCCTGTATACTGGCCGTCAAATAATAGAACATGTTCTATTTTTGGCCGTTTTTGGCCTGATGGCCACCATAAAAGTCAATAGATCAGTTTTTAACCGCTGTTTTTCTGAAATCAATCCTTGTGGTGGCCGAGATGTCAGGGGCTTTTAACTGTAGAGTCCCCTGACAGAGCATCGCAAGCAATCTGGCCGGAGACAGTCTTGGCAAAGTTCTTGACCTAACTGTCCATATATAGACAGTGGCGATAGTGGCTTTGTAATGAGAGAATCCCTGAGCTAGGCTTCGGCAATGCACAAAACAGCCAAGAAAAACTAACAGAAAGATTTGTTTTATGAATATAGTCGGACACACACACACACACTACACTTATACCTCATATATACTCACAAACACACACACACACACACACACACACACACCACATATATACATAAATAGCACATATATGCATAAATATATACACACAAACACAGGGGCGTAGCTAGGGGGCAGAAGGGGCATGTGCCCCGGGTGCAACTAGGTAGTAGGGAAGGGGGTGCCGCAGAGCAGCTAATCGCTGCTGATAGGTGCCCTGTATGTCGGACACCTGCAGCAGCGATCAGCTTTAGGAAGTGGCAGGAGATCATGCAGCGGCGTTCTGACTGGGGTCTGTGGCAGCCAGGGAGTGGAGCAGTCCAGTCACTTTGACCTGTCATCTGACCTCACGTCAGTGACATGAGGTCAGATGACTCAGGTCAGGTGACTGGACTGGTCCACTCCCGGGCTGCCACCAGGGCCGGCCTTAGGGGTGTGCGAATGCAGGGGGCGCTACACCCTCCCAGCATGCAGGGGGCACTACTGGGCTCTGCCTCTACTCTGTGCTCTGCTGTTACACACACGGAGTAAATAACAGCCAAGGAGCAGAGGAGGAAGCTCTGCCCACAGCCCGTCCTGCAAGAAACCTGTGATCCTGTCAGCAAGGAGACATGGTGAGTGTGTCTGTGTGTCTCTGTGTGTATATGTGTGTATAACAAACCGAACAATACCCCAATTTATGCTAGTGGTCCTAGTGACTAATATAACAAAACCAGAAAAAGAAGCAAGTCACGACCAAGTATTTGAAAAAATGCAAACAGTCTTTATTAGAGTCAATTAGACACAGAAAACACATATAACAGTTATGCATAGTAAAATAACATGGACCCTCGAACAGAGATGGAATCCGAACATAAAAGCAGAGTGGCCACTCAGATGTTAAAATGGTCAAAAAATACTATATACGGCTAAAGTGCATAAATACATATTAATAGGCAGGTGCTAGGCATGATACGTTTGCACAGATGGATACATATGTATAATATAATAAATATAAAGTGCAGTCCTAGGTACATATAACATGCAGAGCAATATACCTACACCTATGTAGTAGAAGATGAATAGGAGATCAGGACCGGGAGAGGGGACCTCTGCTTAAACCAACGCGCGTTTCGCTGGTGCTTCGTCAGGGGCACCAGCGAAAGCACCAGCGAAACGCGCATTGGGTTAAGCAGAGGTCCCCTCTCCCAGTCCTGATCTCCTATTCATCTTCTACTACGTAGGTGTAGGTATATTGCTCTGCATGTTATATGTACCTAGGACTGCACTTTATATTTATAATATTATACATATGTATCCATCTGTGCAAACGTATCATGCCTAGCACCTGCCTATTAATATGTATTTATGCACTTTAGCCGTATATAGGATTTTTTGACCATTTTAACATCTGGGGGGCCACTCTGCTTTTATGTTCGGATTCCATCTCTGTTCGAGGGTCCATGTCATTTTACTATGCATAACTGTTATGTGTTTTCAGTGTCTAATTGACTAATAAAGACTGTTTGTATTTTTTCAAATACTTGGTCGTGACTTGCTTCTTCTGTTTTTTTTTTATATGTGTGTATAGCGGGTATACCGTATGTGTCTCTGTATTTGTATATGTTGCTGTGTGTGTGTGTGTGTGTGTCTGCATGTGTTTATGTCTCTTTGTAAAAGTGTGTTCAATATTAAAGTAGAACAGATAAAATGCAGATATCTGTGCTGCCTCCTATATAGTTACATAGTTACATAGTTTGTACGGTTGAAAAAAGACACATGTCCATCAAGTTCAACCAAGGGATGGGAAAGGGGAAGTTGGATGGGAAAGGGGAAGTAAAAAATTTCTACACATAGCAGTTAATATTTTTTTGTTCTAGGAAATTATCTAACCCTTTTTTAAAGCCATCTACTGTCCCTGCTGTGACCAGCTCCTGCGGTAGGCTATTCCATAGATTCACAGTTCTCACAGTAAAGAAGGCTTGTCGCCTCTGCAGGTTGAACCTTTTTTTCTCCAGACGGAGGGAGTGCCCCCTTGTTTTTTGAGGGGGTTTTACATGGAACAGGATTTCACCATATTTTTTGTATGCGCCATTCATATATTTATATAAGTTAATCATGTCCCCCCTTAGTCGTCTTTTCTCAAGGATAAAAAGGTTTAGTTCTTTTAATCTTTCCTCATAACTTAGATTCTCCATGCCCCTTATTAGCTTCGTTGCTCTTCTTTGTATTTTTTCCAACTCCAGGGCATCCTTTCTATGAACTGGAGCCCAGAACTGGACTGCATATTCTAGATGAGGCCTCACTAATGCTTTGTAAAGTGGTAATATTACATCCCTGTCCCGCGAGTCCATGCCTCTTTTGATACACGACAATATTTTGCTGGCCTTTGAAGCAGCTGATTGACACTGCATGCTGAAATTTAGTTTATGATTTACAAGTACACCCAGATCCTTCTCAACAATTGACTCCCCCAGTATAGCTCCCCCTAGGACATATGACATATACGCTGCTGCTCCCTATATACCCTGCTGCCCCTATATACCCTGCTGCCCCCTATATAGCTTGTTGCCCCCTATATACCCTGCTGACCCCTATATATCCTGCTGCCCCATATATCCTGTTGCCCGTATATACCCTGCTGCCCCTATTTATCTTTCTGTCCTCTATATATCCTGCTGCCCCTATACACCCTGCTGCCCCTTATATATGCTGCTGCCCCTTATATATGCTGCTGCCCTTTATATACCCTGCTGCCCCTTATATACCCTGCATCTCCTATATACCCTGCTGCCCCTATATACCCTGCTTCCCCTATATACCCTGCTGCCCCAATATATGCTACTGCCCCTTAAAGGGGGGAGTGTGGCGCTATTTACAAAGGGGCAGCGGACTGTGTGTGCCACTATCTACAAGGGGGGCTGTGTGGCGCTATTTACAAGGGGGGCTGTGTGTGGCGCTATCTACAAGGGGGATGTGTGTGGTGCTATCTACAAGGGGGGCTGCATGGCGCTATCTACAACAGGGGGGCTGTGTGGCGTTAACTACAAGGGGGCTGTGTGTGGCGCCATCTACAGGGGGCTATGTGTGGCCTCTTTAATTTATTTTCTTTTAATTTATTTTTGTTATCTACATTATATAACTATATCGCTTGTAAAATTTAGAAATGCTTTTATGCTCGAGTTACATTAAAACAAATTGTGAAAAAAGATGACACCTCATTGATTGGTAGAGAAAGCAAACATGGCGAGGGGGAAGGAGATGTTGGGAAATAAGTTGTGGGGGCCAATCTAAATCTTTGCCCCGGGTGCAGGAGAACATAGCTACGCCTCTGCACAAACACCACATACATACATACATACATACATACATACATACATGCATACATGCATACATGCATACATACATACATACATACATACATACACACACCACATGTATAGAAACAGCACTTACATAAATATGCCACATAAATACACATGCTACAAATATACTTTCATGTACAAACCACAGATATGCATACACGTACTACAGATATATACAGTACACACACACCACAGATACACATATATACACACATGCAAAATATATTTCCAAATTAAAAAGTTTCTCTAACTCAGTAATATCTAGCATGTTCCTGGGCTTTTCTGTAGTGCAGTCCTAAGTTCCTCCCCTCTGGGCAGGATATCAGTAGGTCCTTCACAGGTCCTGTCTAGTGAGTAGGAAATGAAGAGAAAATATGAACTCTGGCAACACGGGGCACAGGGCTGACAACAATGAAGGGGACCCAGTGCAGCTGCACCATTTGCCCTATGATTAACCCCTTCCCGACATTTGCCATATAGATACATCATGGAAAGCTAGAGCTTTCAGCATTTTGCTGTGTCCATACGACAAATGCATGGCACCGGCTCAGAAGCTCAGTCGGTGCCATCATCGCCGGATGTCAGCGGTGTATTACAGCTGTCATCTGGCTGTAATGGCGGGGACCGAAATTAGCTTAGAGCCCCGCCATTAACCCCTTAAATGCAGCGGTCAAATGAAATTGCCGGGGTTCCGGTGGCTGCAATGGCAACCGGAAGCCTAACGCTGGCCTCCCGGTATGCCTAGCATGAAAGGCTTCCATCGCCGACGACAACATGGCGCCAGCTCAGGAACTGAGCCGGCGTCATTAGCGGTGGATGTCAGCTCCGATTCCTACCATTAACCCCTTAGATGTAGCGATCGGAAGCAATCGCTGCATGTTAGAGGTTGCAAGCAGATTGCCAGCCCTGCCATACAATCAGGGCTGCCGATGCTGTTCTGGTAACAGGAAGCCTAACTATGGCCTCCTGCTCTGCCATTACGGAAGCAGATTAGGCCCCGCCAGGAGGCGAAGCCTAATCGGCTTGCTGTCAGTGAATGAATGGCAGATCTAATACATTGTACTACATAGGTAGTGCAATGTATTGCAAAAAACAAAAATCAGACAGTTGGACCTTCAAGTCCACTAGTGAGTCCCCTAGAAAAATGTATCAAAAAGTTTTAAAACATATAATAAAAGTTTCAAGTAATAAAATAAAACACAATCGCCCTTTTCCCTTATCAAGTCTTATTATTGAAAAAAATAAATAAACTATACATATTTGGTATCGCCGCATCCGTAACGGCCTAAACTATAGAGGGCACAACTTAGAGGGGGGCGCCACCGCCACCTCCTCCTGCACTATAATTGTACCTGTGTCTATAGGACACAGGTACAATTCGAAGCAATGAATGGCCGGGTACGTTCCGTGCTTGTCCATTCAGCTCTTTTGTACAAGTCGCGCTTCCGTCGCTGAAAGGCGGTGAATGACAGGCGAAGTCATCCTGCCCAGCCAATCAGCGCCTTTGATAGACGCTTCGTTCAACCCCCAGGAGGCCTGCGCAGAAGAGAGCAGGTCTCCATTGCTGCTGGCCGGCATGGGAATGGGATTAAGGTGAGTTTGAACAGTAATAAAAAAGTGTGTGGCTGTATCTACACGGGGGGGCTTTATCTACACGGGGGGGCTTTATCTACACGGGGGGGCTTTATCTACACGGGGGGGGGCTTTATCTACACGGGGGGCTTTATCTACACGGGAGGGCTTTATCTACACGGGGGGGCTTTATCTACACGGGGGGGCTATATACTGGGGTGGGCTATATATACCGGGGGGCTATATACAGGGGTGGGCAATCTGTGGAGCACTATATACAGGGGTGGACTATATGTGGAGCACTATATACAGGGTTGGGCTATCTATGGAGCACCATATACAGGGGTGGGCTATATCTACAGGGGGGCTATATACAGGGGTGGGCGATCTATGGAGCACTATATACAGGGGTGGGCTATATCTACTGGGGGGCTATAAACAGGGGTGGGCGATCTATGGAGCACTATATACAGGGGTAGTCTATATCTACAGGGGGCTATATACAGGGGTGGGCGATCTATGGAGCACTATATACAGGGGTGGGCTATGTCTACAGGGGGGGGTATATACTGGGCTGGGCGATCTATGGAGCACCATATACAGGGGTGGGCTATATCTACAGGGGGGCTATATACAGGAATGGGCTATATATACAGGGGTGGGCAATCTGTGGAGCACTATAGGGGGAGCTATTTGTGGGATACTATATACAGGGGTGGGCTATATCTACAGGGGGGCTATATACAGGGGTGGGCTTTCTGTGGAGCACTATAGGGGGAGCTATTTGTGGGATACTATATACAGGGGTGGGCTATATCTACAGGGGGACTATATACAGGGGTGGTTGATCTATGGAGCACTATATACAGGGGTGGGCTAAATCTACAGGGGCTATATACAGGGGTGGACTATATGTGGAGCACTATATACAGGGGTGGACAATATGTGGAGCACTATATACAGGGGTGGGCTATATCTATAGGGGGGCTATATACAGGGTTGGGCTATACGTGGAGCACTATATACAGGGCTGGGCTATATCTACAGGGGGGCTTTATACAGGGGTGGGCTATACGTGGAGCACTATATACAGGGCTGGGCTATATCTACAGGGGGGCTTTATACAGGGGTGGGCTATACGTGGAGCACTATATACAGGGCTGGGCTATATCTACAGGGGGCTATATACAGGGGTGGGCTATCTGTAGAGCATTATAGGGGGAGCTATTTGTGGGACACTATAGACAGGGGTGGGCTATATGGGGGCACTATCTACAGGGGGCTCTATGGAAAACACTATCTACAGGGGGCACAGTGTGTGTGTGTGTGTGTGTGTGTGTGTGTGTGTGTGTGTGTGTGTGTGTGTGTGTGTGTGTGTGTGTGTGTGTGTGACACGGTGTATGGTGCTATTATAATTAGAGGTGCAGTGTATGGCGCTATTATGTTTAGGGCCGTAGTGTGTGGTATAATGATAACTTTATATTTATTTCTAGGTGTAGAAATGTTGGAAAAGTGAGAAGCTGAAGACATTTGAGCAGCAAACTGCAGAAATGGGCTGTGACCGGGAGAAGTCATCATAGAGGTCTGGACCGGATGGAGAAAAAGAACTAGAATCTGAGATGTCACCGCTGAGTCACTTAATGTAAATGTTCATTCTGCCTCTAATCTGTACTGTAGTCACTGTATGATCTGCAGCGAGATGATGGGTGGGATGATTATGATATGATTTATTTTTGGTGAAACAGCATCTCCCAGCATATCCTTATCATTGTTCGGACCATGATGGGAGCTGTAGTTTTACGCCGTACAAACCTGTACAGCAGGGGCTGCACTAAATTGAGCTGTATTTGTGCTGGTGCTGTATATATGTAATGAGCTTTGTTCTGGTGCTGTATATATGTACTGAGCTTGGTTCTGGTGTTGTGTATAGAACTATATTGCTTGTAAAATGTACAAATGTTTTTATGCTCGAGTTACATAAAAATAAATGTGGAAAAGAAATGACACGTCAAGGAAGGCGATGTCGGGAAAGAGGTTGGGGGGGCGCCAAACTGAATCTTTGCCCCGGGTGCTGGAGAACCTAGCTACGCCTCTGCTTACAGATTATACATTTCACTATGTGCTTGTTTGGTTCGATGCAAGTTTCTTGCCCAACACCTTTTGAAAAGCTTTGCAGAATAAGAACATCTACGAAAGGCCTTATCTCCAATATTTAACATATCTTGGCCGGCAGCCTGCCAGACCAGCTTCCTTATTATTCTTATATGGCGAAATAGGACAATAACTCGTAACATGTGGTAGATAATTTTAAGTAAGGCAGCAAAGACTTCAATTTAACCGCCCTACAAAGAGAATCGATACATGCTGCTAAAGATCTGGTTTGACACCAGAGATGTTCTCCAAAAAATGAATCTGGCTCTACCTGACGCTGCCACATAGCCCTTACTCATATCCACTGGGAATGCCCAAAGGTGGTCCCGTTCTGGGAGGAAGTACTGTGATTGTACTGTCAGTGTCTTATACTAAGATTTCCTCCTAAACCTCTTAATATATTTTCATAATGTACACCCTGAAGATATGGGGACGAGATCTGCCAGGTTGCTCTTTCATCTCCTAACTGCAGCCTGTTCTCTTATAATTAGCTTTTGGAAGCAACCCAAACCACCTTTCCGAGAGTATCTTCTGATGAGGGCCAGAGAGAATAGACTTTATTCTTGTGATTCATTGCCATCTCCTTCACGATATTGCCTCTTGCATTTCTGTATTGTTTTTCCTTTTCTGACACTCTCCCACTGTTGTCTTTTATTTTTAATAGTTCTTTGTGAATAGACAGGAGTAACCTTTCAAACATGTTTCCTAAGGTTTTTATGTATACAGCAGTGCAACTTGCAAGAATCATTTAAAAAAACGCACCAATTTGCACCATGGCTGCTACTTGTGTCCTTACCATAAAGATAACATATGCTATCACTTCTTGGTTAGTGGGACACTAACTGCCAGTACCCCTTCCTCATCAATCCTCAGAATCAAGGGACCATAGCAATTTCAGCACATATAGCAAACACAGTTTTTCCCTGCACAGCGACACTTTTATTCATCTGCTGATAGGACAGAAGAGAACTGTGCAGGGAAAAGGCTGAAGGGACCTCGGTCCTTTAGTTCGCAGGATCGGCAGGGTGCTAGAGGTTGGACCCCTACCAATCATGATGCTGGACTCACACTGATCATAATGTTATGGTATATCACAACATGGCATTCTATGATGGGAATACCCTTTTCATTAAAGGTAACCGGAGACAATGGTGAGTAAAGTTGTACCATTACTCCAACAACATTGTAAGCTGCTGATATTACACAGAAATTGCCCAAACCTAATAAGGCAAAAAGTCTTTAGACGGAAATAACTATTCAATTAATTTCAATCGCAGCTTAAATCTTTGTGATTTGGTTTACTTTTTCCTACATTAAGCAAAGTCAGAAAATAGTTTCATTTCAGTCTGAAAAATAATGAATGGAAGAACAGCTGGAAATGCAATCTACACCTGTTTTTGGAATGATACTTAAGTACTTGATACACAATTCCCACTGGTTAAATGGCACAGTGTTTCATTCCCTGATTAAGATTTATGAGAAAAAGCAAATCTTCACCAAAAAACATTTTATAAATGACCTGCTTACTAATGAAAAATTTGATACAAAGAAGAAGAAGAAGAGGAAGAAGAATATAAAAAAAAATTGCAGAGAATAAGAGGCGAATGAGAAATGTAAAAGAACTGATTTAATTGCCTTGGAATATGATGCTGTTTACAAGAAAAGTAAATGAAGACCACTCGCAATCCACAGGGAATTCTGTGTCATCACTTTGGAAGGATCACAGGAAACTCAATGATATACTTTATTTACCTTCCTGACTAGTCGGAGAAGAATTACATGTAGAATGAGGGAAAAAGGTCATTAACCAGTGGCATAAGAAGACACATAGCTAATTCGTGCTATAAATGTAGCTTTTTATTTACTTCACTGTTAATGTAATCATTTAGTAAAACCTATAATGATCATGTTCAAAATTAAATCTACAAACAAATTTACTTACAAATCTGGATATCAAAACATTTTTCCAATTTCCATTAAGTAAAAGTGATGATCCTAAAATACGTTTATGTGACAATGTTGCTTGGTACCATCTAAAATCCTAATATTTTACTATAGGGATTACAGCATAAGATTTAAACCAAACTTGTGGTAGGTAGATCACATAATTGTCCCTAAAAAAAAAAAAAACTATAAAAGGAGCTTAAAATTTCCAAAAAAATACAAAGACTATCAAAAAGGCGACAAATAAAGCCTTGTCAAGTCTACAGGACTGTCGGGAATATACTGAATGGTCTGTGCTCAAGATTACAACCACAGACATACATGAACATGCTAACCTGTAAAGCCGATATGTCCAGTACTACAAAGACCTGTGTGTTCCGCGAAGAACCAAAAAGGTCTTTCCCAATTATAAACCATGGTTCAACTCTGAAGCAGAGGATTGAGGCTCGTGTTAACGTCTAGGAACCCCATAATGTATAAAATCTTCCGGGACACCTTGAAAAGTCAATGAAGGCTGCAAAACAAGTCAGAAGAGTAAACAAACACCTCTTGAAATTCCCTAGAAAACTCTAATAGACGATAACACAAACCACAAAGGGAACAAAGCCCATATCACACTAATGGATAGCAACCTCCCAACAAAGCTAAATTATTTCTATGGAATTAAAAGACAAGGAAGAGGAATCAAAGCGAGTCTCCCCTTTCAAACTTGCAAATGACTTAGTATGATGTACTACGTACCACAGCAAAATCTAGTTTGCAGGTCATACAACAGTACTTGACCTCATCTGCAACAACAACTAGCACTATTGGCAACAAGTCAAAGACATCCCCAACGGCATTGCAAACCTAAACTCAACATTGCAAAAAACAAAAAAATGATCATCAACTTCATTTACACCTTAGCGGACAGGAGATTGAGGAAGTCAAGTGCTTGAAGTTCCTTGGTTTTCACATAGAACAACACACACTGCTGGAGTCTAAACACCTTGATGATTATTGTGAAAGCTAACCAATGGCTATACTTCTGAAAGAAACTCAGAAGATGCAGAGTGCACAAGAGCATTCTCAGTTCATTCTACAGATATACCGTTGAACTTCAACATCATAATCTTGAAGGACTAATCTCATGGACTATCTGCAATAAAGCACTGTTGCAATGGACCATAAAGACAGTCAGACACATCATGGGCACTGATCTCATCAGCATAGAAATACTAAATGCTGCTCACAGTACCACCAAAACATTCACTATTAAAAATTATTAACTTCCCAGTCACAATATGTTCAACAATATGTATCAATATGTTTATGTACAACAGGAGGCAGATATACAAATTTCGCCTCCTAAACCGCTATTACCACTATATAAGGAAATATGATCATTTGTCAAAAATACCTATGTTGCCCGTCAGTGCTTTTATTCCTCCAAACACCGCATGCAGATGAGCACTGAAGAGTCCTGCAATCCACAAAGTGTCCTGTGACGGCATTCAAGAATGTGTGGCTGCATATACCAGCCTGTATCTGTGATTCTAGGTCACTAATATATCTACCAGCGACTTAGAATTGCAGATAAACGCTGCTTTACGCAGCCACACCCCTCTAAACTCCACAGATCCCCTTGCAGAACTATCTTTACAAATATCATTGGCAAAGATCTAGCTAGGATCTAAATGTTGTTTAGTGCTCATATCTGTTATTCACACGTGTCAGAATAAATACTTAATTTGTTTAAGCATATGAACTTTTTTGTGTTACTATGTAGCCTCAACAATTCTTCAGCGCTGTACAGAAGCTGTCATCACTTATTGTCCCCAGTGGGGCTCACAATTCCCTGGGGCTCACAATTCCCTGGCTGTATGTTCTTGGAGTATGGTAGGAAAGTGGCATACCCGAAGGAAACCCGCGCAAACATGGGGAGAATGTACCAACTCCATGCAGATGTTGCCCATGGTCAGATATCAGCCCAGGACTACCATGCTGTAATGAAGCAGTGTTAACCACAGAGTAACTGTACTACCCCCAGCCATGTAAATATATCCTTGTTTAGAGACACATGAAAATGTCAAGCACCTCCATGGTACATCTTTCCTAAATAGCCTTCACTAGGTTATTGTGCTGATTAAGTTACATCTATATGACGTTCACAATTGTTCAAGTCAGTGAGGTATAACAAACTCCTACTATGATGATCTGGGTAGTGATGTGGAAACCACAGAGTTAGCAAAAAGAGGATTTATAAAAATAACCCTTTCATTTGTGCATACTGAGCACCTGACGCCCATTAACATATTAGGGCTATAAATATTTACTATAGTAACAAGAAAAACAGTATTCAGATGTGATGACTAGTAAGCAACATTAACATTTTTGAATTGAAGATACAAAAACACTGAAGTGCTACAATTGGTTGGAAAAGTCTTTCTTTTTCAAACCAACGACAGACGATTAGGAGTCTATCATGTTGTTAAGTGTTACGCTTGCTGGGTTGTTCCTATAAATCCCATAGACTTTGAGACAGCTGAATAAATGAGGAGCCACATCTCCATTCAGTTTCCTCCAGGATACGTCTACCGGAATCCCACCAATCGGACATTTACGGTTCCATAAGCATTTTCCTGATATGCGTGTATATCTTTTGGAGAGGTATTACTGCGTATAAACCAACAGACATAGAGGGGACATAGCCGTACGCACATGTATGGACATTATGTGCACAGATAAAACAGGGATGTTCAGTAGAGACAAAATTACTGGGTGAATCAGGGATGATAACTGTCAGTTGAATTTCAAGGACTGAGAGGGGCAGAGAGGCACATTCTGAAACCTCTGTCTTGGCCACCAAAAGAGCTTGTCCTACCCCTAAGAACAGCTCCTACTCTGGTGGACAGCCTGGCCTTGTAGTATGGTGCTGCCAATTCACTTAAATGGGCGCTTCATAATAAAAAAGTTCCTCTGCAAGCAGCTGGACAAAATTTCCCACACCAATATCAGCTGGGCCTACAGTTCTTCTGTTCGTGAGACAACCAATATGAAAAATTAAGTCACACATGAAAACATTTTGATTTTTCCATGCTGCATTTTTTTGGAACAATCATTTCTAGATCTCTAGAGCTTAGAAAGAGCCTTGCTAAACATGAATGAAAAAGTAGGCCATAACATCTAAATTGAACATGATAAAACCCAATGAATAACTAGTAAATATTTTTAACTGTTAAAAACCACACCAAATTGCATTGAAAATGGTCTTCTAGCAGGTCCTCTTAAGGAAGAGGCCAATACACATAAGATATAAGTGTATATCTGTCACTGACCCTAAAGAACAAATGGACAAACATCATACAGTATGTGACCTTCAAAGCTGATATCCTCAGCTCTAGGAGAAAATACCTGGCCTAACTAAAGCCAGGTAAAGTAAAAGGGGGCACATTTCCCAGACTCGAATATGCCTTTAAGGGCACGGCCAGATGTGGCGTATTTCTGCAGACACAAAAGTAAATTGCTGCGGTCGGTGAAGAGTTCAACCTGCTCTCATTTAAAACATTCCATCTCAGTCTGGCTATAGACCTCGAAACACATAGGTCCAGCCAGAATGATGAAATATCCTGTTCGTAAAACCAATCCGCAACGCAACACACATAACATCAGCGGATTTCATTGCGGAATTTTGAAACTACATTAAAGTCAATGGAGAAATTCCGCAACAAGTCCGCAACAAGTCCGCAACAGCCAGTGTATGCTGCGGACATCAAATTCCGCACCGCAGCCTATGGTCCGCAGCGGAGTTTTCCGCCACGTCTGCACGAACATAACTAAAAAGGTGTGGAAACCAATGGAGAAACTGTCCGCTGCGGATTCCACAGCAATTCCGCCACGTCTGGCCGTGCCCTAATAGATGAGGTGATTCCCATTCATACAGTATAGCCAGATGCATGCCAGCACTGTAATATATAACAATTTCATATAACTATACTGCTTGCTGATATAGCAGCCATTTTAAAGTAACATACACATTTTACCACTACAAGGTATTCCAATACATTCTAGACCACGTGTGTATTATTATTATTTTATTATTAAGAACTGTTCTCTAAGCTTTTCCAATATAGACATAACTGGGGTTTTTTCTTCAAGTTTTTTATTTTTTGAATAGTGCATTAGCTGTACAATTAAAAGTGTTAAGCTTTTAGCAGCAACTTTACAAGAAGTAATTTAAAATTATATATTATTATTTTTGGTGGGAGCGTTCTAGTTATTCATGTAGTTGTTTACATTGCAGTGACAGCTCTGCAGTTACTTGGTTTCTATTCTAAACAAGTCATGTTTAAAGGCACTTAGTGAAAAGGAATATATGACAGCTATAGATAAATGGTGGACCACTGGCAAAAGGTGGGTGACTATAATTGAAAGAAGGGGGGATTAAAAGCACTTTTCTGGAAGAAAATCACATTTTATGTACATCGAGCTTCACATAAGAAAAAAAGGTTTAGGCACTGAGCTGATGTCTCTTGCGTCGTCATGACATTAAAAGTGTTGCACTGAGTTCAATAGAATGCTCTAAATTTAATATTCACCTCTAGTAAGTCCTTATTACTAAGGCTTGGTTCACATCTGCGTTCAAGGTTTTCTTCAAATTTACCAGAAAAAAAAAAAAAAAGCAGCATGCATTGCTATTTTTTCTGGTTTAATGACGGACACCATGACGGAAGCCAATGAAACACATTCAAAGTCGATGGGTTCCATCGGGCATTATTTTTTTCTGTCCTGTGCAGAATCCTTCACATCATTGAATTCCATATATCTGCTCATATGCAGATGTTAACCTAGCCTAATAGAATTATTAGCAGATAAATTATAAAGCACACGGTTGGCTTCTTAGGCTTCGTTCACATTTGCGTCAGGGCTCCGTTCCGAAGTTCCGTCTGAGCTTTCCGTCGGAACGGAGCCCTGACTGACACAAACTGAAACCATAGGCTTCTGTTTCCATCACCATTGATTTCAATGGTGACGGATCCGGTGCCAATGGTTTCAGTATGTCTCCGTTGTGCAAGGATTCCGTCGTTTTGATGGGATGAATAGCGTAGTCGACTACAGTAATCAGAGAATTCCGGCTGGAAAACCACACCAAATTGTGGAGCAGATTTTCATCTAGAATTTCCGCTGTGGAATACACAGTGCGGTTAAAAAACAGCCAATACTTAGCCCCCGGCGTTGTCATAGCGACGCGTCCCTATGTTCTAAATGCAGCCCGGCTTCGTGGGATGTCACTGAAGCCCATGTGACCGATGCAGCCTATGATTGGCTGCAGCAGTCACATGGAATGAAACGGAGAACAAAGTAAAGCGTCTCTATGATAACGCCCAAGGGGTAAGTATTAACTTTTTTATTTTAAACAAAAAAAGGGTTTTGTTTTTTTCTGATTTGCGATGTTTGCTGTGAAATTGCAGCATTTCCGCTTCAAAAATCGCAACATTAGCTATTTGTTGTGAGTTTTACCTCCCCAATGAATTCAATGGGCTAAATCCATAACAAAAGAGCTTAAATTGACATGCTGCAGATTTAAAAACCACTTTGCAGGTCAATGTATGATTGTTTTCGCTGAAGATTTTTTTCTGCAGCGTTTGCATGAAATTTGCTCAAATCTCATCCACTTTGCACTGCTGTAAATGCTGCAGATTTTGCGCACAGTATTCCGTTGCAGAGCCCAGCCTTAGGCTTCATTTACACGAACGTGTGCGTTTTGCGCTTGCAAAAAACGCAGCGTTTTGCGTGCGCAAAAGGCACTTGACAGCTCCGTGTGTCATCCGTGTATGATGCGCGGCTGCGTGATTTTCGCGCAGCCGCCATCATAGAGATGAGGCTAGTCGACGTCAGTCACTGTCCATGGTGCTGAAAGAGTTAACTGATCGGCAGTAACTCTTTCAGCACCCTCGACAGTACATTCCGATCACCATATCGAGTAACCTGTTGAAAAAAAAAGAGGTTCGTACTTACCGAGAACTTCCCGGCCGTTGCCTTGGTGACGCGTCCTTGGTGACGCGTCCTTGGTGACGCGTCCTTGGTGACGTGCCTCTCTTGACATCTGGCCCCACCTCCCTGGATGACGCGGCAGTCCATGTGACCGCTGCAGCCTGTGCTTGGCTTGTGATTGGCTGCAGCTGTCACTTGGACTGAATTGTCATCCCGGGAGGTCAGACTAGAGGAAGAAGCCGGGAGTTATCGGTAAGTCAGAACTTTTTTTTTTTTACACGTTCACGTATATTGTGATCGGAAGTCACTGTCCAGGGTGCTGAAACAGTTTAACTCTTTCAGCACCCTGCACAGTGACTGTCTCCTGCCGGGTTCGGTCAAAACGAGTTCGGCCGAACCCGGTAAAGGTCGGTTAGCTCATGTGTAAGATACTCCGTTCGGATGTTTGTAAACAGAAAAGCACGTGGTGCTTTTCTGTTTACATTCAGTTTGACAGCTCTTGCGCGAATCACGCAGTTCGCACGGAAGTGCTTCCGTGCGACCTTCGTGGTTTTCACGCACCCATTGACTTCAATGGGTGCGTGATGCGCGAAAAACTCAGAATTTTAGAACATGTCGTGAGTTTTACGCAACGCACTCGCGCTGCGCAAAATTCACGCAATGTCTGCACTTCCCCATAGAGTAATATAGGTGCGTACGACACGCGTGAAAAGCACACGCGTCGCACGCGCGTATATTACACTCGTGTAAATGAGGCCTTAGAGCCAGTTCACACATTGAGGATTTGATGCGGATTTGCGTTGCGGAATACACATAGCAAATTTGCAACATTTTACTGTACAATGCAAGTAGATAGGTTTTTACAATCCCAAACCAAATGCAGCATATTTTTACATTGCGGATTTATAGCTGCGGATAGAAATTTTAAATCCGCAGCATGTCCATTCAATGCGTATTAATTGCGGATTTTCATAATAGAAATCACTTAGATGTTAAAATCTTCAATCAAATCCGCACCATAAGAAATACGCACTTGCGGTTTTCTAAATGCAGATTAATATGTGGATTTGTGGATAATATGTGGATTTGATGCAGATTTCATCCGCATCAAATCCTGAATGTGTGAACTGACCCTTAGTGTTGAAAAGGAGCAATTGGCAACATTTTATGCAACAAATCTCAAAAACAAAAATATGTTTTTCTTTAAATCTGAGTAAATAAGAATTGATTCACACGTGACATTTTTGGTGCAGTATCTGGAAAGCCAGGAGTAGATCCATTAGAGAAGAAAAGTATGAAGGAAAGACTTAGGCCAGGATCACACAGACCGTTTTTGTGACAGTTTTTGAATCAGACTAATGCATTTCCTTTTTTTGCATCCACTCCTGTGTTTGGCTAAAAAAAAACTGAGCCAAAAACTACCACAAAAACTGCATCAAAACTGTGTATGTGATCCTGGTCTTTTTAATCCTTTCCTGCGTCTTGCTAGAAAAAAATTGTAACGAAAACTGCATGTGTGATTCTAGCCTCATAGTGAGGCACAGAGGTATATTAAGTAATTCTAGGGCCCATCTTAGACTTATTTTGCTTTTTGGAAACTAGTTTTTGCGTTCCACTCTAACCCATCCTATCTTTGCAAACTTGATGGAGCATTGCATTCAACTCTAACCATGCTGCCATTTACTGAATGTACATTTCTAAGCAAGGCCGCACCATCCATGATGCGAGGTGAGCCTCTCGCCTCAGGCAGCCTGCCGCCTCTCAGAGGGGAAAGCGGCGCCACTGAAACCAACCACCGCCATCCCCTTCAGCTCTAAAATTGTATCTGAGTCTATACAACGCAGATTCAATTAAACAGATCTCTGGGGCTGGCAGTGCAAGGAGTATTAATTCCTTGCCCTGTCATTCAGAACTTCTCAATGACGCAAACGGCAAGATAACTTAATCGCTCCATGGGGCAGTATCTACAGGGGGCACTGTGTGTGGGGGGCACAGTATATGGTGAAGTTATAATCAGGAGCACAGTGTATGTTGCTATTATAATTAGAGGTGCAGTGTATGACGCTATTATATTTAGGGATATAGTGTGTGGCACCGTGAGAATTTAATCTTTGTTTATAGGTGTGGAAATGTTTGAAATGTGAGACACTGAAGACATCTGAGCAGCAAGCTGCAGAAATGGGCCGTGACTGGGAGAAGTCATCATAGAGATCTGGACCGGATGGAGAAGAAAATAGAAAAGAACGACTAGAATCTGAGAAGATATCACCTGTGAGTCACTCAATGTAACTGTTTATTCTGCCTCTAATCAGTATTCTAGTCACTGTATGATCCGAGATTTATTCTGGTGCTGTATTTATGTATTCAGCCTGGTTCCGGTGCTGCATATATGTAATGATCTTTGTTCTTGTGCTGTATTTATGTTCTGAGCTCTGTTCTGGTGCTGCATATATGTACTGATCTTGGTTCTTCTGTTGTATATTTGAACTGAACTTTGTTCTGGTACTGTATTTATGTACTGTACTTGTGCTCCATGGGCAAACACCATGCAGCGAAGTGACTCTGCCTGGCTTTATCGCTGCACTGCACGTGCCAGGGCAGTAGAAGGCAGCGGCACATCTGTAAGAGTTGGAGAAGGCTGGTGATGATGTAGAACAGCCAGGGGAAGTCAATCAAGATCTGGAGGGCGCCATTTCAATTTTCTAAACTGTATGTAGGAGTTAGGCTGGGTTCACACGAACATGTTACGTCCATAAAGGACGGAACGTATTTCGGCCGCAAGTCCCGGACCGAACACACTGCAGGGAGCCGGACTCCTGGCATCATAGTTATGTACGGCGCTAGGAGTCCCTGCCGCGCTGCAGGACAACTGTCCCGTACTGTAATCATGTTTTCAGTACGGGACAGTAGTTCCACGGAGAGGCAGGAACTCCTAGCGTCGTACATAACTATGATGCTAGGAGCCCAACTCCCTGCAGTGTGTTCGGTCCGGGACTTGCGGCCGAAATACGTTCCGTCCTTTATGGACGTAACATGCCCGTGTGAACCCAGCCTTAGAGATTGATCATTATAATTAACCATGTATCTAGAAGTTAGAGACCCTCTATTACATTAAATTGTGTATGTATAAGCTAGAGATCCTCCATCACAATAATGTATGTAGAGGTTATAGACCCTCCATTACAACAAAGCATGTATGTAGGAGTCCGACCCCATCACAATAAACAGTGTATCAAGAGTTAGGGACTCTCCATCTGCCCGGCAGCGTTCTTGGCCAATGAGTGCAAGGAGATCTTACTTGAAGGGCAGACAATGCACTTTTTAACGGTATGTGCACATGCAAACTCTAAAATGTCTGAAAATACAGAGCTGTTTTTCGCTGCGTTTTTTATGGCCGTTTTTTTAAGCTGTTTCTCTATAAAGTCAATGAAAAACGGCTTCAAAAACGGCTCAAGATTGTGACATGCACTTCTTTTTTGTGGGCGTCTTTTTACGCGCCGTTTTTTGAAAATGAGGTGTAAAAAACATGACGTCGGAACAGAACGCTGTATTTCCCATTGAAATCAATGGGCAGATGTTTGTAGGGATCCTGTTTGCGTTTTTTCAGGCATTTTTTGAGGCGTAAATACCCCGAAATACGCCTGAAAATACCCTTACAGATATTGAGCAATCAATATGGTTACTGGTTCATTTTTAAAAAACAGGATTTTGCTTCTTCAGGATCAAATGCATCCCGCAGAGCCATTTTTCTTTTAAGGCAGGTTCAGACGTGGTGGAATTCTCCAGCAGTCGTTTTTTACAGTTGTTTCAATACATTTTTAGGCGTTAGTTCAGACATTGCGGAAAACTCAGCTGTGGACCATAGGCTGCGGTGCAGAGTTTTCCCTCCGCAGCATGCACTGACTGTTGCGGAGAAGAAGCGGAATTTCACTGCGGATTTCAGCCTTTGCAATGAAAAAACTGAAATCTGTGGCAAGTCCGCTGTGTTTTCTGCAACGTCTGAGTTACCTGTCAAATATGCAAATGTTGGTGCAGATTCGATGCGTAATTGCCCCAAATCTGCACCAACATTTGTAGCGGAAAAACTCTGCCACGTCTGGCCGTGCCCTAAGATTTCTATCCCCCAACCCATTATTAAAGGTGGATTTACACACAGCAGATTTTGATGCAGAAATGAATGGATATGAATTAATATCCCCAATGTAACTAAATCCTGTGTTTTAACCCTTTTTTCAAACTTAAAATATGTATTGGATTTTTTTATTTTTGAATATATCGCTGGCTCTAGTCATAAGATTTTAAGGTGGCCATGCAGGGGACAGGTTAGCCCCAATCTGAGAAGAATTCTGATATATTTATAAGGACACCCATCATGAAAGGGCGTATGTGGAAATATGTTTTCCAGGTTATATGAAATTTTTCCCTCTTTTTGTATTTTCTCAGGAGAAGTTATGATTGATACTTACCCAACATCAATGGTCAGTTTTGTCTACAATTAGGTGGATGTCAATGAGAGTCTTATCTCTGTAATTTCACATGGCTATTTTGCTATGATAAAAGCAGGACATTTTTTTCCATATTAGCAAAATAAATCCTTGCTATTACCAAAAATTGGATTTCTGTTCTAATCACTGCTCACATACTACTATCATAGCATTCAAAGTGATCAAACAGTGAGGTCGGAAAATGACTGGATCCCATGGATTAGATGATTTTGACTATTTAAATGTAGTGATTAGAACTACAGTCTGACATAGATGGACTGTAGTAATAATCATTATGTAAGAACCCT
Source organism: Rhinoderma darwinii (assembly GCF_050947455.1). Classification (NCBI taxonomy): domain Eukaryota; kingdom Metazoa; phylum Chordata; class Amphibia; order Anura; family Rhinodermatidae; genus Rhinoderma; species Rhinoderma darwinii. The sequence continues at coordinate 272,237,378 of NC_134690.1, read as the reverse complement.
GAATAAGGCAATAACTAAAGTGCTGAATGTGACTAGAATTAAACATTTCAATCCCATGGAATATGGCAATATGGGCAATAACTAAACATACTGGCAAACTCAAGGTTGAAGCAAAATTTCAGCCAATCCTAAAGGACAGCTTTAAAACATGATCTGGGAAATAAACTTGATCATGACTTGACTAGGAAATATATATACATATAATAATTTATGAAGCAATAGGGTACAAATAGAGATCTGGTGACAAATGCTGTTGTGTTTTTGATGCTTGGAAGCAAAAATGGTCTTCGCCTCTGCAGAATTCCTGAGCTGCCAGTGGTTCATAGCAATACAATTTGGGTTTCCAAAAGATGGAAATGCACTATTTAAAACATATATTTGCAAAAAGATACTAAATATGTGAAACACAGATTCATATGTTCTGGTTATATAAATACTTCCAAGATAATACATAATAGAGTAGCCCTCATAAATGCGGATACATTTAAATAAACAAAATATGTTCCTTGTCTAAAGATGGTTAAAGAACAAGTAGAAGGTCTTTGAAAAAAACAGACGTAACTGAGAAAAGATATAAGGTAGTTGGAATTATATAAGACTCCTCAATACTGACATGAGATGGAAAAGTAGAAAATAACGATTATAGTGAATGTAAAATAGATAAAATCTTACAGAGCCACATCATACCCCGATTGTATGCCGGGTATAAGGAGTGGGACTGGTTACACAAGACTATTTGTTTCTTGTTCTTAGGGTTCCTTCATAAGCAGATTAACTAACACTCATACTGTGTCATAGGAAGGCATAGGAATGTTCTCCATTTACCCCTCCCGCTTTATGTGGCAGATCTGAGCATACTGGGTAATACTAGGACCAGTGAAGCCTTAGCCTTGTATTACCCATTATCAGTGTTTTACATGCATCCTTGCAGCATTATTACAACATCATCTGTGTATAAGCTTGGTGGTCCCCGTGAGTATACAAACATAAAAAAACAACTTTACAATGTTTTGTGGTCTTTCACAAACTAGCAAACTGATAACATAAATTACTATTCAAATAATAATAATAATAATAATAATAACAACATTGTTGTTGTTATTATTATTATTATTATTATTATTATTGTTATTATTACTAATATATTTACTTTTTCTAATATAAACAACATTTTGCCTATTCCTCATGTAAATTGAAAGTCTAATTTTCAGTGGTGTCAGCTATGAATTATAAGTATATATTAATTTATAGATATTAAATATATATTCATATTATAGTTCTAAGTTATATATTGCATAAATTAATATAGAAATGTAAGCTTACCCTGGACAAAAACAAATATCAGATCTGCTTTCAATTTTACTCATCTATCTAATCTATCTATCTATCTATCTATCTATCTATCTATCTATCTATCTATCTATCTATCTATCTATCTATCTATCTATCTGTCTCATATCTATCTATCATCTCATATCTATCTATCTATCTATCTATCTATCTATCTATCTATCTATCTATCTATCATCAGCTATGAGTCTATCTACTATGTGGATTAGTTAGTTATATGCTAGTTCTGAAACAAAAAATACCATGTAAATGAAATAGTGAATATAAATAAATAAATAAATAAATAAATGTGAATGTCTTGAAACTGGTACTACAAGTTTAGAGGTATCTATCTATCTATCTAATCTATCTATCTATCTATCTATCTATCTATCTATCTATCTATCTATCTATCTATCTATCTATCTATCTATCTATCTATCTATCTATCTATCTATCTATCTATCTATCTATCTATCTACCGTATACTGAGTAAACTCCCCCTGTATCACAGTGTTTCCTCTTCTCAGCTCCACTTTTATATAGGAGTGCTGGATCCTCCGCAGAGCTCGGGCTGGCTTGTTATTTTTACACTAGTCACCAAGTAATGAGGTTACATGGCCTCTGACCTCAGTCACCTAGAAGACACTGAGGGATATTTCACAGTATAGTTAAGCTCAGGCACCTTGTGCTGATATCACGATATACAGGGTTGATATAATATTCCTACGGGTTGCTTCAAACTATTTTAAAACTCTTATCACAGAGAAAGTGACTACACTAATAAATAGATTTATAGAAAGTAACAATCCACTGGCTGCTTTAGCTACTTTCTCGTTAAATACAATTATCTGTTATATTTGTATATGATTTACATAAGAAAAATATTATCAGGTCATTATTACATACATAATAAATAATAAGTCTATTAATGCTGAAATGGCATGAGCCTTGCATGATAGTGATGAGTAGTGGGAGGAATATGTGGGCTGGCAGGAGAAGAAGACCATGTCCTAGTCCTCCTGCTCCTCCCTGGTATAATTTAGCCCGGCCTCTCCCCGCCCCTCATCCCATAAATAAATGACTACTGTCCACATGAAATTCCAATGCTCTCCTCCTAAGACAAACACTGGAACAGGCGTGTCCACTGCAGGCTGCTAATCAAACACATCCCCTCCTTATTATCCTGAATCCATTCACACCTGGACCATAGGAGGAAGAGGGGACAGCAATGTCTACTGGCTCTCTCAGTGATGTGGAGGACTTCCAGGAGGTGGAAATGTTGGGTTGTGATGCCATGAATCTGGATTCTAGCAAGGACTTTGGGATCTCAAATGACAGCAATGAGGAAAGTTCAGCTTGTGATAATGGTTCTCCTAAGAAAGGCAGAGGAACTACAGGGAAGAGAAGGAAAACATCACGCAAGAAAAGTCCTCTGACCGGGGTTAATCATGAGGGGAAGCAGGTCCAGAGGAATGCGGCTAATGCCAGGGAAAGGGCCAGGATGAGGGTGCTCAGCAAAGCTTTCTCCAGGCTTAAAACCACTTTACCCTGGGTGCCACCAGACACTAAACTTTCCAAGCTAGATACCCTGAGGCTGGCATCAAGTTACATAGCTCATCTGAGGCAGATCTTAGCCAATGACAAGTATGAGAACGGTTACATCCATCCTGTTAACCTGGTGAGTACAGATTTATCACCGAGAGTTTCTTCCATTTATACATCGTAGATATTACTTATCCGACCTATTTTCTATCTATCAATCTATCTATCTATCTATCTATCTATCTATCTATCTATCTATCTATCTATCTATCTATCTATCTATCTATCTATCTATCTATCTATCTATCTCTTTCATATCTATCTATCTATCTATCTATCTATCTATCTATCTATCTATCTATCTATCTATCTATCTATCTATCTATCTATCTCTTTCATATCTATCTATCTATCTATCTATCTATCTATCTATCTATCTATCTATCTATCTATCTATCTATCTATCTATCTATCTATCTATCTATCTATCTATCCTATTTCACATCTATCTATCTATCTATCTATCTATCTATCTATCTATCTATCTATCTATCTATCTATCTATCTATCTATCTATCTATCTATCATCTATCCTATTTCACATCTATCTATCTATCTATCTATCTATCTATCTATCTATCTATCTATCTATCTATCTATCTATCTATCTATCTATCTATCTATCTATCTATCCTATTTCTCATCTATCTATCTATCTATCTATCTATCTATCTATCTATCTATCTATCTATCTATCTATCTATCTATCTATCTATCTATCTATCTATCTATCTATCTATCTATCTATCTATCCTATTTCACATCTATCTATCTATCTATCTATCTATCTATCTATCTATCTATCTATCTATCTATCTATCTATCTATCTATCTATCTATCTATCTATCTATCTAATTATCTCTCTCTCTCGCTCTCTCTCTCTCTCTCTCTCTCTCTCTCTCTCTCATGGTCGATAGCTTTGAGGTGAGAGTTATTGAGGTTAATTCTGCTTGAGTTCTGATTGTAGTTGTCAAATAGATATTAAATATTAGAACAATGGAAATCGTTCTATAATTTTAGACTATAGCCCAGTCACACAGAGATGTGAGGTTACCACCTACTGCTAGAAGAAACTTCAGTCTACCCATATTTTAGCCTTATCTCTTTTCGCTGTAAATTATAGAGCTGTGGGATTTGTTTTATTTTTTTTGAAGGAAGGAATGTTTTTATCAGCGCTCTACGAAGCCAACTTTTTTTTCACATTTAAAAGGATGTTTATTAAACAGAAATCGGTGTAAATGCTGTTTACTGGAATGAAAACTGCCAGAGATAATGAAATAAGGGGCTAACATGAAAAATAACTCAAATCATGTATATAATAATAATAATAATAATAATAATAATAATAAAAAATAATCTAGAATAATATTCTTATTATTAGTAGTAGTATGATCTTTAGTTACTATTGCTATTATTAGTAATCATACATTATTCGTATTATTTGTAGTAGTAATGATGATTTTATTTATTATTATTATTTAGAATTATTATTAATTTATATTTATAGTAAAATTCCTAATATTATTAGCATCAATATTAATTAATATTAGTGATATTAATAATATTATTACTAATATTATTAATATAAATTATTTATAGTAACATGATCATTGTACTTATTATTAGTATTATTACTAATATATATACATGATTATAAAATGTATTATTATTAGAATTATTATTATTATTATTTTTTATTACTTTTAGTGGTAGTAGTAGTAGTAGTAGTAGTAGTAGTAGTAGTAGTAGTAGTAGTAGTAGTAGTAGTATTGTTGCTGTAGGTAGTTGGTGTATTTATTACTCTTATTACATATTTATTTTTCTAAGTCCTAGCCAAGTTCAAAAGTTTAAGAAAAATTTGAAACCACAAAATGATATACTGATAATTTACAAAGAAATATAAGATATCTTCTGCAGATAAAGACTTTGAACTTGGACATAGCATTTTTATAGAAATAACAAGAACATTTGTAATATTAACTAAGACTCTCAATGAACAGAAAGATAATTATGTGACATAGACTTATTTCTCTAATTCTCACCCCTGCCTACAGTTTATAGGGGCACATTATATTGCATATTTTTCAGGATAGTTCTTAAATGAAAACGGATGATGTACTAATCATGGACTGACTTTTGGCGTTCTCTCTTCCAGACTTGGCCCTTTATGGTGGCTGGAAAGCCTGAAAGTGACCTTAAGGAGGTGGTGGGTACAAGTCGCCTGTGTGGCACCACGGCATCATGACCCTACTGATGAGCCCTGTGGATAAATGGACACCACAGAAAGGGACATCTCATTTTAAGCAAACGAATTTAAGGAGACCAAATGTACAAAATCTTTTCTTACAAAAATACCCCTTTTATATTTAACTTGATGGCCTTGTACATTTCATATTTCCCTGAGCCTTGCTGGTTCAAGAGCTCTCAGAACATTGTGTGTAATTTTGTACAATATGTTTATATATGGGGAACCTTTAGAATGGGCTTTGTAAGTCATGCCTGAGGTTTACTTAAATTTCAGATATATAGATTTATATTACAAATTTATATATATATATATTGTTTTTTTCAAAAAGATTAGATATTTCTGCAAATAAATTCTTCTTTATATAAAGAATGCATTGTATTGATTTGAGTGATGATAGATAGATAGATAGATAGATAGATAGATAGATAGATAGATAGATAGATAGATAGATAGATAGATAGATAGATAGATAGATAGATAGATAGATAGATAGATAGATAGATAGATCGTTCGTTCGATAGAAGAAAGACACTTGAAGTAACTGATATACAAAGCAGACACCAGAAAAGAGTCTAAAGTCGGAAGAGATGTGCAGACATCGTTATTGGATATTTTTAGGGTAAGGGAGATCATAATAATGCTACAATTACTACTAGTAGTAATAATATAAATAATAAGCAAGGCAATTTTAGAAACTTTAAGACAAATAATAATAGCAATAATAAAACATAATACTACAACTAATAATAATACTGAGTAATTATTTACTATTTATAAAGCAACAGCATATTCTGTGGTGCTGCACAATAAAAAAAAAAGGAAATAGTATTAAAACTGCTGCTGCTTCTACTTCTGCTAATAATATGCATAGGCACATTACTAGTAATATTAACTAATCTTAGTCATAATTACTAATAGCAGTAATAATGCTGTTAAATACATATCCAAACTACTGCTATTACTATTTTATTCATACAACTGTACTATTAATTTTGCTTCTAACAATAAATATAATACAACTGCTATTAATAACTACTACTAGTACTAATAAAACTACTAATGGTAATTGTACATGTTTTCTATTAACTACTAGACCTATTACTAATAATGGTGATAAAATCTATTACTTCTACTACTGCTAATACTATTATTGGCAGAACGCTACAAATAAACTATGAACTACTACTCCAGCCAATAATATTAGTATTATTTTTACAAATAATAGTCTACTATTATTAATAACAACAATAATAATGATCATCCTTAGACAAAGATATATAGTTCATGCAACCTATAGGAAGCATTGTATGATATTGCTAGTGTATTATGCCATAGGATAATCTGGTTTATTTTCTGGTGAAGATTCTTGACGGCTATTTGCTCACTGCTCTGTCCCTGTCTCAGCTGTCATTCTATACTCGGCAGGATATGTATTGCATTCTTGTATATAGATCATAGATCATAGACGTTTTCTTACGTTCCTAGTGTGCTGCCCCCAGCCCCATGCATGCTGTATATGTGCTGACGGAGGTAGGATGAGGCCACCTACAGCTCTGCCCCTGGCTTATCTCACTATTTATTATTATAAGGGGGTCACTGGGCTCTGCATACTATCTACCTAATCCGTACAGATACAGATCTACTGTCACTGGCCCCATCTCTTTATAATTAGACAGCCCGGCAGTGACGAGGGGGTTAACTGGTGTAATATACGGTAATCATCCGCTGCACTTGATCCGGGTGGCACGGGTTTATGGGATGTAATCCGTTCACATAAACAGAGCAGAGCAGAGATGTAGTTATTATGACCGCACTGTTTACACCAGCGCCGCTTATTTATAATAGCACGCAGCGCTACATTACCGCTGCCTGCTCTAAACTGCATGTCCCAGGCTAGGTGGAACTACAAGTCTCAGAAGGTCCTGCCCCTACGCATTCTGGGACTTGTAGTGCGGCAGCAGCTGGTAAGATACAGACAGGCACAGCCGCCTCCGTTCATATTGCTTTCTCTTGTGCCTTCACGTTTCTGGTCCTCAATTATAGAGGTGACAAAAGGGGAGGGGCTACCTATAGCAACCAATTAAATGCTTGCTTTTATTACTGGAATGTGGTTGTTATGGGCAACACCTCACCATATTCCTGCACTGAGTTTTATAAATGTGTCGGTTCTCTTCTCTTACAGCTAGAAGTAGAACTGAGGAAAATTTTTGCAACTGTTTGCCAATTTATAGCAAAATTGGATACCACTTAGGCCTCAATATATCTAGTGCTTAGCTACACTGAAAAAAACAACGCAATATAATTGGCGCAAATCACATGCAACATATTTATGAAAAACGAGCAGCATTTATTAGCCTCGAAATGCATGAGAGATTGGAAAAAGACGCATTAAAAGAGCTTAGCATAACAATGCACAATGGTTGCGCCAAATTTATTATTTTTATTTTGCATAAAACGCAGCCATGCGCTGGCATAAGGAAAAAAAAGTGTGTCGATTATGTCTAGACTTGATGTATGGTTGGCATTCCTAATAAACATGGTGTGAATTGGGCTGTAATCCACCACATACTCTTCCTTTAGGGCATGACCACACGTGGCGGATTTCCTCCGCAACTGTCCGCATCAATGCCGCACAGAATCTGCGTTGCAGATTCTGCTGCGGATCTGCACAAAATGTGCAGAAAATTGATGCGGACTAGCTGCTGCGGACTGCGGGAAAAGTGCTTCCCTTCTCCCTATCAGTGCAGGATAGAGAGAAGGGACAGCACTTTCCCTAGTGAAAGTAAACTAATTTCATACTTACCGGCCGTTGTCTTGGTGACGCGTCCCTCTTTCGGCATCCAGCCCGACCTCCCTGGATGACGCGCCAGTCCATGTGACCGCTGCAGCCTGTGCTTGGCCTGTGATTGGCTGCAGCCGTCACTTAGACTGAAACGTCATCCTGGGAGGCCGGACTGGAGACAGAAGCAGGGAGTTCTCGGTAAGTTTGAACTTCTATTTTTTTGACAGGTTGCTCTATATTGTGATCGGTAGTCACTGTCCCGGGTGCAGAAACAGTTACTGCCGGTCGCTTAACTCTTTCAGCACCCTGGACAGTGACTATTTACAGACGTCTCCTAGCAACGCTCCCGTCATTACGGGAGCCCCATTGACTTCCTCAGTCTGGCTGTAGACCTAGAAATACATAGGTCCAGCCAGAATGAAGAAATGTCAAGTTAAAAAAGCAAGACGCATCCGCAGCACACATAACATGTGCATGACAGCTGCGGACTTCATTGCGGAATTTAGAATCTCCATTGAAGTCAATGGAGAAATTCCGCCATGAGTCCGCCACTGCTCCGCAACAGACAGAGCATGCTGCGGACACCAAATTCCGCTCCGCAGCCTATGCACCGCAGCGGAATTTTACGCATTGTCTAAACGAACACTGCTAAATTAAAGTGAAAGTCAATGGACAAACGGCTCCGCTGCGGATTAACGCTGCGGAGTGTCCGCAGCGGAATTTAAGTGAAATTCCGCCACGTGTGAACCCAGCCTTATAGTGCTGTTCTTATGACACTACTGATAAACATGCCGCAGTTAGCATTAGCCATTATTGACGGAAAAATGTACAATATGTTAATAAATAGGGTGTACTTCTTACAAACAAATAGTTACTCGCAGAATTGCACCAATTTTTTCCTCACATGTTCTCCGGTCATTCCAGCTTCCTATAAACATAGAGATTTTCAGACATGTCCCAATCCCATCAAAAACAAGAGTTGGAACTCACCTTCATGTAGAATTGTGCCTAGATGCAGATATGCAAGATTAGGAGATTAAATCCAGAATACAATATGAAAATAGTATTTAAACCCTGCTAAAGGCCTCATGCCCACGACCATAGCCATGTGCACGGCCGTGATTTTTGGGTCGGCCGAGGGCGGAGTGTCACCCGCGAGCCGCCTGTAAATCGCGGGCCGTGCACATGGCCGCGGCCATTATTTCCTATGAGCCCGTTCTTTCTGCGGTCCGGGCTCCTGGGCCATGCGCTGACTGTGGAAACCACGGTCGTGTGCATGGCCCCATAGGAATGAATGGGGCCGCAATTCTCCCGTGGATTTTCGGGGGAATTGCAGCTGCAAAAGCACGTTAGTGTGCATGGGGCCTAAGACCTCATGAACATGAACTTCGTTTTCATCCGTAATTACAGATCAGGTAATTACTGATGAAATTGCGGACCCATTCATTTCTATTTATATATTTACGGATGTGTTTCCGGGCCGTAGAAATGATCGGCAAAATATAGAACGTGTCCTATTCTTGTCCGCAATTGCAGAACAGACTCACCCATAGAAGTCTATGGGCGCTTCCGCAATTGCAGATGGCTACGAATGTGCATCCGTATTCGCGGGTCCGTATTTGCGGACAGCAAAATTCCTTACGGTCGTGTGCATGAGGCCTTATACTTTAACACAGTAAAAAAATAAAAAATAAATATTAGATGTAAAGAAGATGTCTAGTATGATTTTATCTACAATTGCAGGAACATTACTTTAACATCATTTATCCACTGTGCCACATACTGTAGGTGAATAATTTATTGGAAAATTGCAGAACCATTTTTTTCCCATAACAGACAATAAAGGCAAAAAAAAAAAACGGATCTTTTAGCTTTCAGTTTTGGGGTTATTTATATATATATATATATATATATATATATATATATATATATATATATATATATATATATATATATATATATATATATGGGGTTATTGCTATTCTTACACTTCTCTAAAAGGAATTAAATTTATGAATATGTCAATCAGACTTGACAAATAAAAGCCATTCAATATTTAGGTAAATTTATTAGACAACATTTTTAATGAACAATGACCATAACCATGTAATTGTGACATGCATTTCACAAACTGACAGGTACTTTACCATACTAGAAGAACAAAATGATTTGCGCCGTTACGAATAATCATTTCGTTTATGCGATCCCTGTGCTGATCAAGAAAATATCAGATTCTCTATAGTGATTGTTAAAAAAAATCGCTGAATGTAAATGAAATGTATCTGGAGCCCTAGGCATTTGTCTCAGTTGTGATAGCTGCTGTGTGTTAGGGTATGTTCACATGCTTAGCAAAAAAAAATTCTGAAAATACGGAGCTGTTTTGAAAGGAAAATAGCTCCTGATTTTCAGACGTTTTTTAAGCAACTCGCGTTTTTCGTGGCGTTTCTTGCGGCCGTTTTTGGAGCTGTTTTTCTATAGAGTCAATTAAAAACGCCACCAAAAACGGCTCAAGAAGTGACATGCACTTCTTTTTCGTGGGCGTTTTTTTACGCAGATTTTTTTCAAAACGACGTGTAAAAAAATGCCCCGTCGGAACAGAACGCCGTATTTTCCATTGAAATCATTGGCCAGATGTTTGGAGGCGTTCTATCTTTCCACGGATCGGAAAGTCGGGTCAGTTTTCACGGACCCGATTCACCAGGTAAAGTGAACGGGTCAGTGAAAACTATCGGGTGCCACTCGGATGCCATGAAAAACGGCCCGAGTGGCACTCGGTCATATGCAACGGCCATAACAGCATTGCTTCTACGGAATAATATCTCCATATACATGGAGTCTGTATGGCAGCACATAGAGGCTTGAGACTGAGACAGACTGTTAGGGCGGGTTCACACATAGCGGAATTTCACTTAAATTCCGCTGCGGACACTCCGCAGCGTTAATCCGCAGCGGAGCCGTTTCTCCATTGACTTTCACTTTAATTTAGCAGTGTTCGTTTACACGATGCGTACAATTCCGCTGCGGAGCATAGGCTGCGGAGCGGAATTTGGTGTCCGCAGCATGCTCTGTCTGTTGCGGAGCAGTGGCGGACTGGTTGCGGACTCATGGCGGAATTTCTCCATTGACTTCAATGGAGAGTCAAAATTCCGCAATGAAGTCCGCAGATCTTATGTGTGCTGCGGAGCGTATTGTTTTTACTACCATGACATTTCTTCATTCTGGCTGGACCTATGTATTTCTAGGTCTACAGCCAGACTGAGGAAGTCAATGGGGCTCCCGTAATGACGGGAGCGTTGCTAGGAGACGTCTGTAAATAGTCACTGTCCAGGGTGCTGAAAGAGTTACGCGATCGGCAGTAACTGTTTCTGCACCCGGGACAGTGACTACCGATCTCAATATACATGTATCTGTAAAAAAACATATAAGTTCATACTTACCGAGAACTCCCTGCGTCTGTCTCCAGTCCGGCCTCCCAGGATGACGTTTCAGTGTAAGTGACGGCTGCAGCCAATCACAGGCCAAGCACAGGCTGCAGCGGTCACATGGACTGGAGCGTCATCCAGGGAGGTCGGGCCGGATGCCGAAAGAGGGACGCGTCACCAAGACAATGGGCGGTAAGTATGAATTTCTTTGACTTTCACTAGGGAAAGTGCTGTCCCTTCTCTCTATCCTGCACTGAATAGGGAGAAGAGAAGCACTTTTCCTGCAGTCCGCAGCGGCCAGTCCGCATCAATTTTCTGCACATTTTGTGCAGATCCGCTGCAGAATCTGCAACGCAGATTCTGTGCGGCATTGATGCGGACAGTTGCGGAGGAATTCCGCCATGTGTGGTCATGCCCTAAGTGACAGCTACAGTACACTTGCATGGGACTTAGAGTATTCCCGAGGACTACAGCTGTAGCTCGATAGTTAACATTTTAAATATCTCACTACGGAAAGTCTGTGTGTAGCCCCAGCCTAAGGCACATAGCTGTATTATGGCTCTGTTTTACCGTATACCGAGGCATACTGAGGTTTTTGTCGGATTCCATATGTATGGAGCTTTTATTCCCTACATATGGCTACAAATAGAGCCTGTACATTAGTTGCAGCTCCGTGCCTTTTGTCTATGAGGCCTAAACAGGAGTCTTTTTCAGTAGTCAGTATAGTAATGACCGCCCTCCGAGTGTCACACTGCTATCACTGTTACAATAGTATGGTTTGCATGTAATCAAAAAATCATTGCTTGCAAACACTGGTTGTAAAATTGTTCTCAATCTTCATAATAATCAGAACGCAAGTTGGATCTTAGCAAAACGGAGGGCTATACCCACACCTAATAGAGCAAAAATGGCTATATATAATGTTGTTGTTTTACTTTTGTAAATTCCACTTTAAATATTTAACAGAGAAGTAGATATTGTTGATGTTACAGTACATACGCATTGTAGTTTGGCAATAACTCTCCTCTAGTCATCCAAGAACTGTTGTTTGTGTGCAAACAATGAGGAAAAACAATCCTGCAAAGTTTGGTAAGTGTCTATGGAGAAAAAAATACATTTATTATCAGTAGAATAGCTACAGAGGTTGCAAATATATATATATATATATATATATATATATATATATGTATATATATATATATATATATATATATATATATATATATATATATATATATATAACTAGGACTGGGCAATAGATCGGAAAAACAAAACAAAACCGAGATTCAGCGCAATTAACCGACGTCATCTTAATAATTTTTCCCCCCTTCCCCCCCCCCCTGTTTTCTACTGTCTCTGCGTCCTCAGGAAGCAGATACAGTTAAATCCAATGGTAGCTGTAAGGCAGGGAGCCGTATTGAGGCTATGTGGGGGCAGCTATGGGGGATATTATACTGTGTAAGGGCAGCTAAGGGGGCATTATACTGTGTGGAGGGCAGCTATAGGGACATTATACTATGTAGAGGCAGCTATGGGGCCTTTATACTGTGTGAGGGCAGCTAGAGGGGCATTACACTGTGTGGAGAGCAGTTAAAGGGGCATTATAATGTGCGTGGGCAGCTATGGGGCATTATAATGTGTGGGGAGAACTATGGGGGCAATATACTGTGTGAGTTGCAGTGTCAGGGGATATATTATATACAGTATTATACAGCAGGTTCAGGGGATAAATATTAATTTAATGGTGTAGCATGCAAATAGGGGGCGTAGTATGCAAAAAGATGTGTAGCCTAAATCATCATTCATTAATCGTAATCGAGGTTAAATGTTCAATTAATGGTGATCTTGATCTAGATCATAATCGCCCAGGTCTACATTGTGCATATATGTTTGGGGGAGGTCAGGTAGAAATTTTGCTTCTTGCTAACCCAGTGTTAATAATGCTATTATAGGTTGATGTACAGTCTTTTTTTGGGGGGAAATACAACACAGTTTAAGGCTATGTAAACCTTCGAAAGTGTTTTTTTTTTTAAATGAAAAGTTCAGTGTGCTTTGTGCAACTTTATTAGTTTTATTACAAATTATTTTTACTTTTTGTGATACAGCTGCTCTGTACAGACAGACTCAGGCCTTAGTTCAGGTCTTAACGCACGATACATCTGCTTTGTATACAGAATACAGAGCAGCTATGTGTCAAAAAGTTAAAATAATTTTTAATAAAAACTAAATATAAAGTTGGACAAAACACACTGATTGGCCTTTTTATATATATAAAAAAATGCTTTTAAAGGTTTACATAGCTTTTAATGTCAGCTATGTTCCCAGAAGGAAGTGCTAAATTCCATATTTCTACAATTCATGGGGATTTAACTCTTAATGCCCTTTTACATGGGCCAATGATCGGGCAAACGAGCTTTCATATAAACGCTCGTTCCCGAACATTGCGATGCGTAAACAGGGCAATAATAAGTCGATGAACGAGCAAAAGCTCTTTAATCCGCTGATTGTATCGTTTATGCAGCACAAAATATTACTGTTGTCGCAGCACATCTCCCTGTGCTGCCGTCAAGATGGAAAAGCATGGGGACGAGCGATCGTAGTAATGAGCGGTCATCCCCACACATAGCTCCTTGTGAAAGCAGCAAATGTGCGCCGTCTCGTTGATCGGTGCTCGTTTCTACGGCTAATATTGTCCAGTGCAGAAGGACCCTTAGGGCTTATTCAGACAAGTGTATGTGCTGTGCATGATAATCACGCACAGCACACAGACCCATTGATTTCAATGGGGCCGTTCACACATGCACAGCGAGAGTCCGCTGCGTGAACCTCGATGCATGTCCTATATTGGTGCGTTTTCATGCACCTATGCGCCCTTTGAAGTCAATGGGTGCGTGAAAACCACGCACAGCACACGGATGCACATCCGTGTGCTGTGCGTGATTTGCACATCAATTCCATTTTTTAGAAAAAAAATTATTTGCGAGTGCGTGAAAAACACATGCCTCTCACAAAGCACAGATGCATTAACGTAATGTACGGACTGGATTTACGCGTGTTTTTTTACTCTTGTAAATCCGTGCACTCGTGTGAATGTAGCCTAAATGTAGCTAAAGCTTTAAAAAGGATATATGTTATGTAAATGTTTCTGTACAGCAGTGCCTATGTAAATACATTATCTATAATGTAATGCCTTCTGTTATCAGTCAGTTTAGGCACCAAAAGGTTTCCTGGTGTGCTCTTCACTGGAGATACAGATAGTTGTCATAATAAAATAAATGCACCTAGATAAAAGATCTCAGATGCAGATTGTTCCGATGAGCTCCATATACTGAGCTCATGTATCAATCTTATCACATAGTGACATGTCAGAAGGTTTGATTGGTGGGCGTCTGAGCACTGAGACCCCCACCAATCGCTAAAACGAAGCAGCAGAAACTCTGCGGCTTCGTTTCTGTTCAGCTTTTTCCAGAAATCAATGTAGCGGTGTACGGACTCAGAAGGACTATGTGCCGTACACCGCTACATCGGCCTTCCGAAAAAAGCCAAACAGAAACGAAGCAGCTGAGCGCTCACACAAGAAAGCTTCGTTTTAGCGATTGGTGGGGGTCTCAGTGCTCGGACCCCACCAGTCAAAACTTCTGACATGTCACTATGACATGTCAGAAGTTTGTTGAACGTTTAGTTATCCTTTAACTGGTTGCCGACACAGGACGAGAATGCTCGTCCTGAGCGGCGAGTACTTCGCGCATTAGGACGAGCATTCTCGTCCTGTGTGACAGCTGTCTGTGCGCGCGATCGAGAGCGGGGCAATGGCTGTAATACACTGCCATGGCCCCGCTCTGACAGTGCAGAGGAGAGAAACATCTTCTCTCCGCTGTTAACGCCTTGAATGCCGTGATCAAAGCTGATCGCGGCGTTCAAGGAGAGGGGACTGCACTTTGATCGCGTCACAGAAAATAACTGCGACGCGATCAAAGCCCACAACTCGTATGGCCAGATAGCCGAGGGTCCATTGAAGGACCCCAGGGCTGTCTGAACATATTTCCGGTTGAGGTATGCCCTAACAACTGCCTGTGTACAATCAGTAACAGGCTAATGTACTGGCATATACAGGGTGGGCCATTTATATGGATACACCTAAATAAAATGGCAATGGTTGGTGATATTAACTTCCTGTTTGTGGCACATTAGTATATGGGAGGGGGGAAACTTTTCAAGCTGGGTGTTGACCATGGCGGCCATTTTGAAGTCGGCCATTTTGTATCCAACTTTAGTTTTTTCAATAGGAAGAGGGTTATGTGACACATCAAACTTATCGAGAATTTCACAAGACAAACAATGGTGTGCTTGGTTTTAATGTTACTTTATTCTTTCATGAGTTATTTACCAGTTTCTGACCACTTATAAAATGTGTTCAAAGTGCTGCCCATTGTGTTGGATTGTCAATGCAACCCTCTTCACACACTGATAGCAACACCGCAGAAGAAATGCTAGCACAGGCTTCAAGTATCCGTAGTTTCAGTTGCTGCACATCTCGTATCTTCACAGCATAGACAATTGCCTTCAGATGACCCCAAAGATAAAAGTCTAAGGGGGTCAGATAGGGAGACCTAGGGGGCCATTCAACTGGCCCACGACGACCAATCCACTTTCCAGGAAACTGTTCATCTAGGAATGCTCGGACCTGACACCCATAATGTGGTGGTGCACCATCTTGCTGGAAAAACTCACGGAACGTGCCAGCTTCAGTGCATAAAGAGGGAAACACATCATCATGTAGCAATTTCAGATATCCCGTGGCCTTGAGGTTTCCATTGATGAAGAATGGCCCCACTATCTTTGTACCCCATATACCACACCATACCATCAATTTTTGTGTTCCAACAGTCTTGGAGGGATCTATCCAATGTGGGTTAGTGTCAGACCAATAGCGGTGGTTTTGTTTGTTAACTTCACCATTCACATAAAAGTTTGCCTCATCATTGAACAAAATGTTCTGTGTAAACTGAGGGTCCTGTTCCAATTTTTGTTTTGCCCATTCTGCAAATTCAGTGTGCCGATCTGGGTCATCCTCGTTGAGATGCTGCAGCAGCTGGAGTTTGTAAGGGTGCCATTTGTGAGTAGCTAATATCCACCGAAGGGATGTTCAACTGATGCCACTCTCCAGTGACATGCGGCGAGTGCTACGCTGTGGGCTCTTGCTGAATGAAGATAGGACAGCCACTGATGTTTCTTCATTAGTGACAGTTTTCATGCGTCCACATTTGGGCAAATCCAACACTGAACCAGTTTCACCAAACTTTGTAAGCAGTTTGCAAACTGTAGCATGGGAGATGGGTGGTCTCGTAGGGTGTCTTGTATTGAAATCTGCTGCAATGACCCGAGTACTGCGTTCACCAGACATCAACACAATTTCTATCCGCAACTCACGTGTTAACCTCTGCGACATGTCAATGGCTGTAAACAAAGAGAAGCTTGTAAATAACTCATGAAAGAATAAAGTAACGTTAAAACCAAGCACACCATTGTTTTTCTTGTGAAATTCTCAATAAGTTTGATGTGTCACATGACCCTCTTCCCATTGAAAAAACGAAAGTTGGATACAAAATGGCCGACTTCAAAATGGCCGCCATGGTCAACACCCAGCTTGAAAAGTTTCCCCCCTCCCATATACTAATGTGCCACAAACAGGAATTTAATATCACCAACCATTCCCATTTTATTTAGGTGTATCCATATAAATGGCCCACCCTGTAGATCTATGCCAGTACATTACAGTTACAAAATCAAAATCAAAATGATAAATCCCTTTATGGGATTTAAAAAAAAAGTTAAATGAATGTAAAAAAAAAAATAATGATTAATAAATAAATAAAAAGTAAAAAAAATACACAGAAACACACATTTTTTTTATAATAAATAAACTTTTTAAAATATAAGTCCCAAAACATGAAATAATATAGACATATTTGGTATCGCCACGACCGTAACAACCTGTACAACAAATGTATAACATTATTTATGATGATCGGTGTATGGTGTAAAAAATAATTATTAAAACTGCAGTTTCTGCAATTTCGCCAAAATAAAAATTTATAGAAACTAAACGATAATGGATTTGTACCAAAAAATGGTACGTACATAAAGTACAACTCGTCCCGCAAAAAACAAAGTCTCATACAACTACGTCGTACAAAAAATAAAAGAGTTATGAGCGTCGGGATGCAAAGAGGGAAATGTAAAAAAAATTGTTCTGTCCTCAAGGCCAAAATTGGCTGTGTCCTTAAGGGGTTAAATACATTTCTGTTAGACACAGCTGCCACTAGGGGGAGCAGAAGGAATGCAGACTTTTACAGGCTAAATACCAGCTATGTGACTGTCTTCAGTTTGGTCCTTCTAATGTCAAATTTTTCCTGCATAAATCTTTGTATTTAACAATGTGACATTTTAAGCAGTTAAACAATCATATTTTAGGCCTTAATGACCAAGCAGATTTTTTTGTTTTTTTCCATCGTCGCATTCAAGGAGACATAACTGAATGAGGGCTTGTTTTTTGCAGGATAAGTTGTATTTTACAATGGCACCATTTTTGGGGTACATATAATTATAATATATGTTTTAATTAACTTTTATTAATCTTTTGTGTGGTGAATAGAAACAAAACAGCAATCCGTCATTGTTCTATGCGTTTTAAATTTACGCTGTTCACCATGCGGCATAAACAACATGTTACCTTTATTCTATGGGTCAGTACGATTGCGGCGATACAATACATGTATAGGTTTTAAAGTTTTACTACGTTTGCACAATAAAAAACACTTTTGAACGAAAATAATTTGTTTTTGTGTCATCACATACCAAGACCCATATCTTTTGGATTTTTCAGTTGATGTAGCAGTATATGGGCTTGTTTTTTGTGGGACGAGATGTAGTTTTCATTGGTACCATTTTGGGGTACATGGGTCTTATTGATTAACTTTTATTATTATTTTTGTTTTTTTTATGGCGTTCATCTTGCGGTTTAAAATACATGTTAACTTTATTTTTTGGGTCATTACGCTCGCGGCAATACATATATGTGTTTTTTGTTTTTTTTTACACCTTACTATGAAATCTTTTGATCACTGATATAAAGCTTTGGCATACTTAGTATACTAAAGCATTACTGCCTGTCAGTGTAAAACTGACAGGCAGCCTATTAGGCCATTTTTTGGGAACGGCCTAATAGGCTTATAGCCAGGGCAGGCTTGGGGGCTTTTGTTTTGTTTGCCATAGCAACCCATCGGCTGCCCATGATCACATTTCCAGGCTGTGGATTGGTGACAGAGGGTGCTTTATCCCACTGTAAACCACTTAGATGCCGCAGTCGCCATTGACTGCGGCATCTAAGGGGTAAAACAGTTGCGATCAAAGTAAACTTTAATCGCGACCAATAGAGCAATAGCCTGGCCCGTTACTGGACACCTGTGGAGGACAAAGACTAGGCCACTGTGAAAAGGCAGCAGGCTAGACTGAGACCCGTTAGTGACCGTTGTGAAAAGGCATATTGATGGATACTAACAAGTTATATGCTCTTATTATAGCAGTTAATCAGTAGTGACCAATACAAATTAAGAACCAGTTTAGACTAATGGACATAATTCCATTGGTCAGAATAAAATTGCTTAAGTTACAAAAAAATATTTACTGTAAAGCTTCTATATATGTTTCTCATTATGGGATTTATTTTCCGTTGCTTATATAGTGACAACATATTCCACAGCGCTGTACAGATTTTCATCACTCATATGTACATAAGGCCTAAGGTCTGCAAGGGTAATCAGCCTGTGAATGTAGACAAGAAAGTTCCCATTCACAAACAGCAAACAGAGATCTTAAAATTGTCAAGGGACTAAAAAGCAGATATGTTAGAAAATATAAAAAAATAAATAATAACTTCTCATTATACAATAACATACCTCCCAACTTTGCAGTTTCATAAAGAGGGACAACTGAAGTGGAACAGGTAGAAAATTTTTCCCCTGTTAAGCCACAGCTTGAACCCCACCTAATCCCCGTTCGTACACACCCAGTTCGGCCCACACAGTACAATGCTCCCATATAGCCCCCTACACAGTATAATGCCTCTATAGTTGACCCCCGCATTGTATAATAGCCAATAGTGGCTTCCACACAGTATAATGCCTCCATTGCTGCCCCCACACAGTATAATACCCCCATAGTGCGTCCCACACAGTATAATGCCCCCAAAGTATCTCCCATACAGTATAATGCCCCATAGCTGCCCCCGCACAATATTATGCCCACATAGTTGCACCCATACAGTATAATGCCCACACAGATGCCCCCATACATAATAATACCCTATAGATGCAGTGAATCTCTGGCCTCAGCGGTCACGTGCCGTTCATGGCAACATCACCGCTGAGGCCAGCGATTAGCTTCAGCGGCACTTGACCAATTCAGGATCTGAAACATCCTATATTGCAAATTGAAGGGATTTTCCCACTAACACATGTATCCCTAATCCACAGGATAAGGGGTTAAATGTGTGATCGCTGGGGGTCCAACCACTGGGGTCCCTAGCGATGAGGAGAATGGGGGAGCGAAAGTCCCCCAAAGTGCTCTATAAGAATGGAGCGCTGGCGCTCATGCTCGGCCAGCGCTCCATTCATTTCTATAGGACTTCCTGGACCGATTTCTCCGACAGATTCATAAAAATGAATGGAGCAATGGTCGAGCATGCGCATCAGTGCTCCATTCTTATGGAGCACTTCGGGGGACTTTCGGTTCCCCGTTCTCCTCATCGCTGAGGGTCCTTGTGGATTAGGGATACATGTTTGTGAGAAAACCCCTTATACCCCATATGGGTCATGATCCACTTGGGCTTTTTTATATTTAAGAAGCCAGTACCTAGAGACACTAGCGTTTCTAAAATCATAAAATAAATGTCATTCATGTTATGATTTTAGAACCTCTAGTGTCTCCAGGCACTTTGTTTTTTTTTTTACTCCAGTCGCCACAATTTTCTCCACTCACAGCAGTCTGTCTGGTTTTTACTGACCGCTTGCTCGGTGCCGTGCGGCTTATAAATGTTGAGCGCGCGTCCTGCTCCCACACTCCCGGAATACATAACGCTGTTGCGCTGAACTTCCAAGTGAGGTACTCATGCTGGGCGCAGGCAGCTCACGATTCACGGTCTTCTGACTGCAGTCTCGCCAGATCATGGATGGTTGGGAGCTATGCAATAATTAAGCTTTATAAAACAAAAAAAACCTCTTTAAAAATCCTGCAGTTAAAGATGCTCATATGTCTAGGGCTATGTACAAGTGGGGTGTATTTCTCGTTTCAATGGTTTTTATTGAGTTTTTTAAAAAGACTACAAGTATAACAAATAACATCGATCACAGCCATAGACAATGGACTGTATTCTAAAATAGGTTGACAGATTAAAGAATGGAATAAAATAAAAGTGAAAACATAAATCCAGCAGAATATGTAAATTGTACAAATGCAATTACAAGCAGTCTTTGCAAATTAGTATAGGAATAAAAACTGATCACGAACTAGTAGTAGATTATCTATTATGATAGAAAGGGCTGTCAGCCCAGGCTGCCCATACACCAGTGAATATGGGATATGTGCAATGCCCGCGATCGCTGACCACCGGCATTCCCCGCTTACCGGCTGCCGCAACCGCAGGACTCTGGAACCCGCCGGCGTCTCCTTGCACAGGGACGCCGGCGCGTACTGCTCTCTTCTCTGACCTATGCCACTAGGGTGTGCGCGCGCTCTTGTCCCCAGTCCTAAAAGGCCAGCGCGCACACCAGGAAAATTGTTCCAAAACAATCCCAGCACACCCGGGACTTTAAAAGAAACTCTGCCCACTTCCTCAGTGCCTGAGCAATGTTGTGTCTAACCTTGTCTTAGTCTGCAAAGGTTGCATAGCTTGTTCCTGTATCCCGTGTCCGTGACGACTTCAGTATCCGTGTCCGGTGTTCATGTCAAGTCCATTGTCCATGACTACTTCAGTATCTGATTCCGTTGCCCGGGTCAAGTCCAGTGTCCGTCAAGTCCCATAATCCAGCAAAAGCCAGCTCTCGATAATCCAGCACAATCCAGCTTCTGATTATCCAGCACAAACCAGCTTCCGATAATCCAGCACAAGACAATTTCCGTTTAATCCGGCACAAGCTAGCTTCCGATAGACAAGCACAAGACAGCTTCCGATAAACCAGCACAAACCAGCTATACAGGTACTCTCATCCCAGTGACTGTCACTGACATTTGTTTGGCCAGCTGCTACTCCGTTACGGCGGAGTGACCCAGTGGGTCCACCTTCCCGAGAGTCGTGACAATATGTAAAGTTGCTATATGTAATTATCTTCTCATACATGTAGGATGAATTAATTAGAGATAGCAATTCCTCTAGGGAAGCGGCAGTAGCATTTTTCCAATGTCTTGTCAAGACTAATTTATCCATCACTAAAATTTTACAGGCCAACTTTCTATGTTGGGCAGGAACAATATCCATAGTCAAAAAAAGTAAAGCCAAGTAGGAAGACATGGAATTTTTGAATCTAAATAAAGATTCTAGCAAATTAAACACTTGTTTCCAATAGTCATGTATACACCGCGTTCCAAATTATTATGCAAATGTTATTTTTCCCTGATTTTCCTAAATAGTCGATGCAAATGACAGTCAGTATAATCTTCAAGCCATCAACCGTTGGAGTATAATGCAAATTTTATTGAACAAATCTCCGAATGATAACAGATTTTTTTTTAGAGATGAAAACATTTTAAAGGTTGTAAAGAGAACTAAAATGGTAATTTGTTGAATTTGCAGCATCAGGAGGTCATATTTACAGAAATCAAAAGCTCTTTCAATAAAAAAAAACCTAACAGGCCAAGTTACATGTTAACATAGGACCCCTTCTTTGATATCACCTTCACAATACTTGCATCCATTGAATTTGTGAGTATTTGGACAGTTTCTGCTTGAATATCTTTGCAGGATGTCAGAATAGCCTCCCAGAGCTTCTGTTTTGATGTGAACTGCCTCCCACCCTCATAGATATTTTGCTTGAGGATGCTCCAAAGGTTCTCAATAGGGTTGAGGTCAGGGGAACATGGGGGCCACACCATGAGTTTCTCTCCTTTTATGCCCATAGCAGCCAATGACACAGAGGTATTCTTTGCAGTATGAGATGGGGAATTGTCATGCATGAAGATAATTTTGCTACGGAAGGCACGGTTCTTTTTTTTGTACCACGGAAGAAAGTGGTCAGTCATAAACTCTACATACTTTGCAGAGATCATTTTTACACCGTCAGGGACCTTAAAGGGGCCTACCAGCTCTCTCCCCATGATTCCTGCCCAAAACATGACTCCGCCACCTCCTTGCTGACGTCGCAGCCTTATTGGGACATGGTGGCCATTCACCAACCATCCACTACTCCATCCATCTGGACCATCCAGGGTTCAACGGCACTCATCAGTAAAAAACACGGTTTGAAAATTAGTCTTCATGTATTTCTGAGCCCACTGCAACCGTTTCTGCTTGTGAGCATTGGTTAGGGGTGGCCGAATAATAGCTTTATGCACACTTGCAAACCTCTGGAGGATCCTACACCTTGAGGTTCGCGGGACTCCAGAGGCACCAGCGGCTTCAAATACCTGTTTGCTGCTTTGCAATGGCATTTTAGCAGCTGCTCTCCTAATCCTATTAATTTGTCTGGCAGAAACCTTCCTCATTATGCCTTTATCTGAACGAACCCATCTGTGCTCTGAATCAGCCACAAATCTTTTCACAGTACGATGATCACGCTTAAGTTTTCTTAAAATATCCAATGTTTTCATACCTTGTCCAAGGTATTGCACTATTTCACGCTTTTCGGCAGCAGAGAGATCCTTTTTCTTTCCCATATTGCTTGAAACCTGTGGCCTGCTTAATAATGTGGAACGTCCTTCTTAAGTAGTTTTCCTTTGATTGGGCACACCTGGCAAACTAATTATCACAGGTGTCTGAAATTGATTACAATGATCCAAAGAGCCCTAAGACACAATACCATCCATGAGTTTAATTGAAAAACTAATAATTAAATGTTTATGACACTTAGGGTATGTTCACACGAGGGCGTCCGTAACGGCTGAAATTACGGGGATGTTTCAGCCTGAAAACATCCCCGTAATTTCAGCCGTAACGGCATGTGCAGGCGCTTGAACGCCGCGTCCATTACGGACGTATTTGAAAACAGCTCCGTACTTTCAGCCGTATTTTGTTAACCATATGAACATACCCTTAGGCTGGGTTCACACACCCTATTTACGGACGTAATTCGGGCGTTTTAACCTCGAATTACGTCTGAAAATACGGCTCCAATGCGCCGGCAAACATCTGAATGGGCTTTACGATGTTCTGTGCCGTAAAAAAGACGCCCAAGTCAAAAAAGTGCCTGTCACTTCTTGGGATGTAATTGGAGCCGTTTCCCATTGACTCCATAGAAAAACAGCTCCAATTACGACCGTAATGGACGCTGCGAAAAACGCCTGCAACATGCCATTACGTCTGAAATTCAGAAGCTGTTTTCTCCTGAAAACAGCTCCGTAATTTCAGGCGTATCGGATGTGTACGTGTGAACATACCCTAAGTCTTACCAAAGCAAGTGTTATAAAAATATGTAAGGCCTTTTGTCTCTTTATCAAACCAGCCAAAAAGTTTAAGGTTGGAGGTTGATTTCAGGTTGTTATGGCGTGTAATGAAGTGTCTTATTTGTAAAAATTTCAAGAACTTGCTTTGTGGTAAGGAGTACTCCGACATTGGACATTCAAATTGGCTCAGTTGGTCTTGTTCATAAACATGGTTTACAATACCTCTGTTTCTCCAGGTAGACAAGTTTAGATTAGAAATTACCAGTTCAAAGAAATCTATGGGAACATGTGATCTGGGTAGAGGCAGTTGACCTAGTGATTCCTTCTGGAGATATCACCAGCATGATAATGCAGCAGTTGTAAAGGGCGATATGTGGGAAGGAGGTGGGATGCTCCAAAATGCTAAAAATAGAACTGCTTTCAGTGGGGTGTACTTCTCATGAATTTTTGGTGTGGACTCCATTAATAACAATGCTTCCTGGACATGAACTCTGGACTCCTCAGTCTTGTGTTACAGCCTTGACCTCTCTACTGCAGAGAGCCTTGCTTGTGCTAGCTTTATCCCAGCCATGTGTTTACTGTTCTGCGTCATGTGGAGACTATCCTGGGCACCGCAACCTAGAAATCCCTCTGCAGCAAAATCCACACCCCCTTGTGAGGGTTAATGGTAAAGAACAGGGGATTATTATGATTCCATACCCCAGGTTAGCCTGCAACATCCCAATTGCGGCAATTCATTATACTAGCTTGCAGCACTACAACTCCTTAACCCCTCTGCGCACCACCACGTGCTATTACGTCCTGGTGCGTGGGGTGATGTATGGAGCGGGCTCACGTGCTGAGCGCGCTCCATACACTGCGGGTGTCAGCTGTGTTTCGATCGTGACTGCAGCCTCTGAGGCGTTCAAAAGAGGGGGCGGCCCCCTCTGACAGCTCATCGGCGCTCCCACAACGTGGTCGTGGGGTGCTGATAGTTGTCATGGCAGCCCAGGAGCCTAATAAAGGCTTCCAGGACTGCCTTTACTCTGCCTCTGTTAAGCCTGTAAAAAACAGAAGCCTGTAAAAATGACATACACACTGCAATACATAGAATTGCAGTGTATTGTACCAGCGATCTAACGATTGCTGGTTCGTGTCTCCTAGGGGGACTAATAAAATGTGTTAAATAAAGTAATTAGTAGTAAAAAAAAACATTAAAAGTAAAAAAAAATAAACAAAATTGATGGTGCTGCGTCCGGAAAAGTCCGAACTATTACAATATACTATTGCTTAACTGGTACGGTGAACCCTGTAAAATGGCAACGTCGCTGTTTTTTTGTCAACTTAGCGGTGCAAAATTTTTTTAATAAAAAGTGATTCAAAAGTTGTATGTACCAAAAAATTGTACCAATAAAAACTACAGCTCGTCACGCAAAAAATAAGCTCTCACACCGCTTAATCCACAGTAAAATAAAAAAGTTATGGCTCTCAGAATGTGGTGAAACAAAACAATTTTTTTTTTAACAAATAGTTATTTTTAAAAAAAATCGTAGTAAAATCTAAAAAACAAACTGTATAAATTTGGTATAATCATAATCGTATTGAGCCTCAGAATAAAGTTACGTTGTCATTTTTACCGCACGATAAAAGCCATAAAAATGAAACCCAAAACATGGATGGAATGGAGGAACTGCAGTTTTGTCCAATTTCAGCCTGCAAATTTTTTTTCCCTTTCCCAGTATCTTACTTTAAAGAAACTCTGTCACCAGTTTCTAACTGTCTTATCTTCTAACTAATCTAATAGTTGCTTTAATGAAGATAAGTAATGTTTGTTTTTTTTAAAAACAAAACGTTTATTTTTTACAAAGTTATGAGCATTTTAAGTGTTATGCAAATTTGTTCTTAATGCCCAAGTGGGCGTTTTTTTACTCTTGACCAAGTGGGTGTAGTAAAGAGAAGTGTATGGTATAAAGTATAACTCTTTGAGGTGCAACTCCTTGAAAGGGCTTTCCAAATTATTTAAAAAAATTGGCTAATGTAGGAGGGATGCAAAAAAAAAAAAAGATCGCTGCAGCCCTGCTGCCTCTCTGATGGGGCGGCGGCCCCACTGAAACCAGCCGCTGCCACCCCCTCCTGCACTATAATTGTACCTGCGTCTATAGGACTCAGATACAATTACATGCTTAAGCGCTGAATGGCGGGTCACTTTCCGTGCCCCGCTATTCAGCGCCTTTCACTGACGTAACCGGCCACTTGCGTCGTTGAATGACAGAGCAAGGTGCCTTTTGATGATGGAAGTGGCGATTAAGTCATCGTGCCGCTTGCATCATTGAATGACAGGGCAAGGCAGCATGCCAATCAGCGCCTTTCAACGACACAATATTGAAAGGCGCTGATTGGCCAGGCAGAATGATTTGCCGTGCCATGAATCGGAGACGTCACCGGTGAGTCACTTAATGTAAATGTTTATAATGCCCCTAATCAGTAAAGTAGGGACTGTATGATCTGCAGCGAGATGATAGGTGGTATGATTTGTATGATTTTTTTTATTTTTGTGGTGAGGTTGCTAGTGATGTAGAATGGGCTGGAGGAGGGGAAGGGGGTGCCATTTCAGTTTTCGTCTCAGGCAGCAAAAAAGCTAGAATCAGCCCTGGCTGCAGCTATGTCAATAAATAATGGCGGGGAGGAACGGAGTGGCGGCACTGGAACGAAGGGATCTGTGAGGTGAGTAATGGCTCTTTTTTTTTTTTCATCCCTTCTACATTGGCCAGTTTTTTAAATAACTCGGAAAACCCCCATAAGTGCTACAAGCTCTGCATTACTACTGACTATTATTGTGTTCTGTGTTGTTGCCTCACCTATTGGATTCCAGATCCGATAACTAACCATAATTACATCCTTATTCACACAGTGTGGAAAGAAAAAAAAAACCAGTATAGATTTGAGAGTATGTCCTATCTGTCACTGATTTATTACAGATTTAGTCACAGATTTTACCCCAAAAAATACATAGGGGGAATTCATTAAGAATGGTGTTTCAATATATGATTGGTAGGGGTTCCGACAACCGAACCCTGCACCAATCAGCTGCTCCAGCTGCCTCCACGCGCCGGATGTTTTTCAGGGTATGCAGAATTCAGAGCCGAAGCAGATGGTCTGTATACAGCACAGCAGCCGTTCTGCAGAACAGCAACTTTACTCCTATTCACTTGAATAGGAGCAGAGCTACAGTACTGCAGCTTGACTGCTATTCTGTGACCGGAGCCGCCTGTGTAAAGGATCTGCCAGACACAGCTTCTGTGTCGACGCCCGTGGGTAATCAGTCTGCACCTGCTCCTAAGTCTGAGAGAGTGACACGATCTTCTACCAGTCAGGCTGGGAGGCTGAGGAGTCGGAGAGCCTATCACAGCCTGGCCAGACGGAGCTAGCTCCCGCCCTCTATCTATTTATACCTGCATTTCCTGCTCCTCCTTTGCCTGTGATTCTTTTCTGTTTCCTGCCTCTGCTGCTCCTGCTATGATCATTGACCTTGCTTCATTTTTGACCCTGGTTTACTGACTACGCTCCTGCTCTGCGATTTGTACCTCGTGCACTCCTGGTTTGACTCGGCTCGTTCACTACTCTTGTTGCTCACTGTGTTGCCGTGGGCAACTGCCCCATTTCCCTTAGCTTCTGTGTATCCTTGTCTGTTTGTCTGTCGTGCACTTATTGAGCGTAGGGACCGTCGTCCAGTTGTACGCCGTCGCCTAGGACGGGCCGTTGCAAGTAGGCAGGGGCTGAGTGGCGGGTAGATTAGGGCTCACCTGTCTGTCTCCCTACCCCGTCATTACAGCCTGCTTCTGGCATGGACATCCGGGGCCCGGAGGCAGCTTGGAGAAGCTGATCAGTGCTGACCCCTCCTTCTCTTGGTTAACCCTGCCTACTTTTCTTGCCATTGTTCAAAAGTGTCAAGAAGAGAGAAAAGACACAGATATGGTGTGTCCCAAAATGTTCACCTTTTTAACCACACAAAACTCTCCCCTATGGCATTCACTTCAGAACATGCAAGCTATACCATTCATGCAGTAAGCTTTGTTTCCTAATAAATCATTATAATCAGTGTGGATTTTGCATGTTTTGCTGACAATGTCTTTGTTTATAATGTTTATATAACCCGTTACATAAGATATGAGTGGCATAATTCATCAAGATTCAGCCCACATATGGGTCATGCTGACTCAAGTCTTATGAATATTGTTAGGCCTAGATAATGTGAATCATTACCTGTGCCATTTAGTTTCTGATCGGCCTTCCACAAAAAGCCGAGCAATTAGTGTATGCACTCATAGACTTTCTATTGAGCGCACAACGCTGACTCTGGTAACAGAATAGACTGACAGCATGCAATTAAATTAATAGTTGCAGAGAACATAGTAATATTAACACATTTGCTACAGAAACATCTCTGTTTTTATTTACTTGGCCATAACTTTTGTGCTTTGTCCTGTATCATTATATATATATATATATATATATATATATATATATATAGAGAAAAAGAAACTTTGCAGCACTCCAATATGGAAAAAGTGGTGGTTTATTCACTCCAGATACAACAGCAACGTTTCAATCCTACAATAGGATCTCTATCAAGCCTTTCATATTGGAGTGCTGCAAAGTTTATTTCTCTATACATTACATTACGTCCGAGGATCGGGACGTTTTGCTGGGCACCTGATCAACAATTTCTGTGTGAGTGCTGCTGCTTTCTTTTTTGCTATATATATATATGCAGTAATCTAGCAATTAAAGCCACTGACAGGTGAGGGGAATAACTTTGGTTATCTTGTTACCATGGAACCTGTCATGGGGTGGGATATATTAGGCAGCAAGTGAACAGTCTGTGCTTGAAGTTGATTTATGGGAAGCCGGAAAAATGAGCAAGTGACTTTAACAAGAGCCAAATTGTGATGGATAGACGACTGGGTCAGAGCATGTCCGAAACTGCGAATATCTACCAAAAGTGGTACAATGAAGGACAACCAGTGAATCATAGGTACCCAGGGCTTATTGATGGGCATGGTGAGCTATGCCCATCTGACCAGACAAGGCTAGCTTGTCTCGTCCGATCCCACAGAAGAGTTACTGTAGCACAAATTGTTAAACGGTTAGTGCTTACTATGATAGAAAGGTGTTAAAACACATAGTTCTTATACAGCTTGCTGCATAACTGCACACTGGTCAGAGTTCGCATGCTAACCCCTGTCTACTGCTAAAAGCGCCTACAATGGGAACGTGAACAATAGAACTGGACCATGGAACAAATACACCCCTTCATGTTAACGGTATTCTCTAATGGCAGTGGCCTCTTTCAGCAGGATAACGCAACCTGCGTCACTGCAAAAATTGTTCAGGAGTGGTTGGAGCAACATGACAAATAATTCAAGGTGTTGACTTGGTCTCCACAGAAATTTAGCACTTTGATCTGCTTACTGATACTCCATTTGGTAGGTAATAGCCCAGAGTAAACCTGAGTAGAACAAAAACATGGAAGTAGCTACATCGACTTACCTGCAAACGCCGATGCTGCTGCAGAATCAAATGTAGCCTCTGGTGCCGATGTGTCCTCGCTCGTCCGACACGATGCAGGACCTGGGGCAGGAAGTGAGTGACGTCACAGCGTGATCTCTCGAGAACACGCTGTGTGTCTGTGCACTGCCAGAAGCTGGGCGTTGTGAAGAGAAGTGGATGATGCTGATTCGTCAGCATCATACACTTCTAGTCACAATGCCCAGCTAGTAAAAGAAGTAAAAACGCCCAGATGTAACGAACACAATACACGCCCAGTTGTACTTTAACTTTAAACACGCCCAGTTGTACTTTAGAAAGCCTCATTTACATAAATATAAAAATGGTCATAACTTGGCCAAAAATGCTCGTTTAAAAAAAAAAAACGTTACTCTTATCTACATTGCAGCGCCGATCTGCTGCAATAGGAGATAGGGGTTGAAAAATCTGGTGACAGAGCCTCTTTAAGCTGGCCATACACAGATTTCGACCAATTTTGGCCATTTTGGCTGACCAGCATTGGAAAAATTAAGGCAAATGCTTTGACCAACAGCAGACTTCTGTCCGCCAAAAAAGTTGGCACTATGTTGGCACTATTAATAGCGGGAACTAAAGATGAAATTGGGATAGTGTAATACCACTTTTAATGGTGATACTCTGCTGGAACTATTAATAGGGGGAACTGATAGCACTAATAAAGAGGTCAGCTCATCTGTTTTAGTAAATGCTTGATTGCTCATTAAATAACAACTATATGGCAATTTTTCTTAGAACTCTTGTTTGTTCAATTTCTCTCTTATTCCTCATAGAAATGTTTGAATAAATTGACGAATTGGTGTTACCATTCCCCTTGTCACTAGGGTAAGTCCCTACACACTCTTCCACTGTCCAATTTGTTCTGGCAGTCCCAGGCTGTGTAGGAACACACTGCATTGACAAGGAGGATAGTAACACTTGGTTGTCAATCTATGCATACATTTGCGGTAGGAATAACAGTGGAATGGCCCAATGCAGAGCTCTAAAAAAGGTGTGTAAGAGTGTGGGGAAGAATTCCCAAACTTAAATGGGACTATTGCTTATTTATGTTGGCCCGTTTTGGCATGTGTATATATATATATATATATATATATATATATATATATACACACACACACCTGATTTGTTGCATCTACCTGTGCATTGTGCCTTTAACATGTGCTGTTGTGCTATCTGTTATGCTATTTTGGCCCCATAGGTGGTGGCATGTACTGCACTTATACGACCAGTACGGGACCATTGCGAGACAGACTGGGAAAGACTAACAACGCTCAGGCAAGGATTAGAAGGCCAGGGGCCTTCTTATAGACCAGGAAATCGTGGCAGTTGATAGTGATGACGATTTCCAAATTGCGCGCGCTGGCCCTTTAAGGCCGGGCGCGAGCGTGCGCGCGTACCCTATGGGACCCAGTCGAACGGAGCGGAAGTGAGCGCTGGCATCTCCTAGGAGGGAGACGGAGACCAGCGCTCACAGATCCATGGCTGCGGGCGTCGGGAGGTGAGTAAACCCGACGGCCCGCGGCCATGGACGCTACAGTATCCCCCCTCTTACGCCCCCTCTTCTTGGGGCCAGAGTGAGAGAGGAACTTTTTAATAAGAGCAGGGGTGCTGAGGTTCTCTTCTGGCTCCCAGGACCTCTCCTCAGGACCAAACCCTCTCCAGTCCACCAAATAGAAAGTCCTTCCTCCTACCTTTTTGCAGTCCAGGATCTCCTTTACCTCGAATACATCAGAAGGACCGCTGGGAGCAACTGTGGAACTAGAAGTCTTGCTGTAGCGGTTCAGGACCACTGGTTTCAGGAGGGACACATGGAAGGAGTTAGGGATTCTGAGGGTAGGAGACAGCCGCAGCTTATAGGAGACAGGGTTAATTTGTTGCAGGATCTCGAAAGGACCAAGGAACCTGGGAGCAAACTTGTATGAAGGCACCCTCAAGCGAATGTTCCGAGAGGACAGCCAGACTTTAGTCCCAGGAAGATACTGAGGCGGCTCTCTTCTCCTAGTATGCGCCTTTCGCTTCATGCGATCTACCGCCAGCAAAATAGAGGACCGGGTCTGTTGCCAGATTTGCAGGAAGTCCCCATATGCAGAGTCAGCAGCGGGTACCTGAGATGAAGTTGATACAGGAAGAGTAACTCTGGGATGTTGACTGTACACGATGTGAAACGGAGTGGAAGTGGTGGACTCATTTGTGTGGTTGTTGTAAGAAAACTCGGCCCATGGAAGAAGCTGTACCCAGTTATCGTGCTGTGAAAAGATGAAGTGGCGGAGATAATTTTCCATGATCTGGTTGATCCTCTCAACTTGCCCATTGGACTGGGGGTGATAGGCAGAGGAAAAGTCCAAACTCACATCCAGGAGTTTACAGAGGGCTCTCCAGAACTTAGAGGTAAACTGAACCCCCCGGTCGGACACAATGTGAAGAGGCAAGCCATACAAGTGAAAGATGTGCTGAATGAAGAGACTCGCCAGTCGGGGAGCAGAGGGTAGGCCGGTCAGCGGAATAAAATGTGCCATCTTAGAGAACCGGTCCACCACCACCCAGATGGTGTTGCATCCTGCTGAGAGAGGAAGGTCTGTGACGAAGTCCATAGCGATGTGCTGCCAGGGGGCACTGGGTACAGGCAGAGGTTGAAGCAGGCCGGCATGCTTGGAGTGAGTCACTTTATTAGAGGCACACACGGTGCAAGCAGAGACAAAGTCCAGAACATCCTTAGGTAGCGTGGGCCACCAAAAGTGACGAGCAATCAGGTCTTGGGTTTTACGGACACCGGCGTGCCCAGCTAGTTTAGAACTGTGTTCCCAGCGGAGAATTCTTTTTCTGTCTGCCAACCGAACAAAAGTTCTCCCCGGAGGGATATTTCTAGGCTGCAGAGGATTGGCGGTGACAACGCAGGATGGGTCTATGATCGTCTGAAGGGACTCCACCGTGTCTTCCGTCTCAAATGATCTGGACAGGGCATCGGCCCTCACATTCTTGTCAGCGGGACGGTAGTGGAGCAGAAATTGGAAACGGGTGAAGAACAGTGACCACCTGGCTTGACGAGGATTCAGTCTTTGAGCGGACTGAATGTAGGTGAGGTTCTTGTGGTCGGTGAAGATCAGGATGGGGTGAGCAGTGCCCTCCAGAAGATGTCTCCACTGCTCCAGGGCCAATTTGATTGCCAGTAGCTCCTGATCTCCAATTGAGTAATTGCGCTCAGCAGAAGAAAACAGTCTTGAATAGTAGCCACATACTACTGCCTTTCCTTTGGAGCTCCTCTGGAACAGAAGTGCGCCTGCACCAACAGAGGAAGCGTCCACTTCTAGTGAGAACTGCCGAGATACGTGAGGGTGATGGAGGATTGAAGCTGAAGTGAAGGCTTTCTTGAGGCTAATGAATGCGGACTCTGCCTCTGGAGTCCATAACTTGGCATTCACACCCTTCTTGGTAAGGGTAGAGATGGGGGCCGTCAGAGAAGAAAAGTTCGGAATAAACAGCCGGTAGAAATTGGCGAAACCCAGGAACCGCTGTATGGCCCTTAGGCCTTGAGGACGTGGCCATTCCAGGACAGACTTTAATTTCTCAGGATCCATCTTAAGGCCTTGATCCGAGATGACATAGCCCAGGAAGGGCAAAGACCTCTTTTCAAAGGTGCATTTCTCTAACTTGGCATACAAGCGATTCTCTCTTAGTCGCAGAAGAACTTGACGAACATGCCTCCGATGGGTCATCAGATCTGGGGAGAAAATTAGAATATCTTCAAGATAAACTACAACACACATATAGAGGAGATCTCGGAAGATATCATTAACGAACTCCTGAAATACTGCGGGAGCGTTACACAGTCCGAAGGGCATCACTAGGTATTCGTAGGGGCCATCGCGGGTGTTAAATGCCATCTTCCATTCGTCACCCTGGCGAATCCGCAGATCTAGCAGATCTAGCTTGGAAAATTTTTTGGCTCCTCGTATGCGATCAAACAGCTCGGAAATGAGTGGCAACGGGTATTTGTTCTTGACCATGATCTGATTGAGACCACGGTAGTCAATGCAGGGTCGGAGAGATCCATCTCTCTTTTTAACGAAGAAGAAGCCTGCCCCAGTCGGGGAGGAAGATTTTGGAATAAAACCCCTCTCCAAGTTCTCCTTGATATAGGCTGACATCGATAAAGTCTCTGGCAAGGGGAGAGGATATACTCGTCCATGGGGAAGAGAAGCATTAGGAACCAGTTCAATAGGACAGTCATAATTCCGATGTGGAGGCAACGTCTCAGCCTCTCGTTTGCAAAAGACATCCGCAAAACTGGCATACTGAGAAGGTAGATCGGAGAGTGACTGAGGCAGAGGGGGCACAACAGGACAGACTTGAGACAGGCAATGGCTATGGCATCTGGAACCCCATTGAAGAACCTCTCCAGAATTCCCGTCGAGTGTCTGGGCGTGTAGACAGAGCCATGGCAGACCCAGCAGGATAGGATTGATAGCCTTAGGTAGTACCAGGAAGGAGATCTGTTCCGAGTGAAGAGCTCCGACCCGTAGTGTCAACGGCTCAGTGATGAGCATGATCGGATCAGGCAACGGTAGACCATTCACAGAGGCAACTGCCAGGGGTCTCTCCAGACGGACTGTGGGTAGTTGAAACCGATCCACTAGATCCTGGTGGATTAAATTAGCAGCCGCTCGAGTCAAGATAGGCGGAGGAAGGATGTGATGTCTGTCCGGTGACGATGGCCACAGGTATCGATAATTTGGAAGAGGTTTTAACGTTTGGAGACGTTCCACCTAGAGTTGCCTCTCCAACCAACCCTAGGTACTGGAGTTTCCCAGTTTCTGTGGGCATTGGCGCACAAAATGACCATTGAGGCCACAATACATACAAAGTCCAGAGGAGCGTCTGCGCTGCTTCTCCTGTTCAGATAACCGGACTCTGTCTACATGCATGGGTTCTTCAGGTAGCGCACTAGGAGTGGACAATAGTGGTCTCTGGGCAGAGGGTGCTGGTCTGTGGGCCCGGCTCTCCTGACGAACCTCTTGAGAGCGCTCCCGGATTTTCATATCAACCCAGGTGGCTAACAGGATGAGGGCATCCAAGGTAGAAGGAAGGTCGCGGGCTGCCAGTTCATCCTTGATGTGAGAGGACAGTCCCTGCCAGAAGGTCGCCACCAGTGCCTCATTGCTCCATGCCAGCTCGGCTGCTAGGGTACGGAAGGAGATGGCATACTCCCCTACTGTGGAGCCCTCTTGCTTGAGGGTCAACAGAGTAGCTGCGGCAGAGGATGTTCGACCCGGCTCCTCGAACACGGCACGAAAGGACTGCAGGAACAAGGCTAGGCCCGCGGATACAGGTCCTTGTTGCTCCAAGATTGGGTTCGCCCATGCGAGGGCCTTGCCAGCGAGGAGGGAGATAATAAATGCCACTTTGGCCTCCTCGGAGGGGAAGAGATGAGGCCGTAGCCTAAAATGCACCATGCATTGATTGAGAAATCCTCTACATGCTCTGGGGTCACCGTCGTTGCGAGGAGGAAGGGGCAGAGGACCTGAGGATCCGGAACAAACAGGGGGAGAAACAGGCAGTGGCACGGCAACAGCTTCAGGAGGAAGAACCTGAGGTGGAACAGCGAGTAGATCCAGGCGGACCAGGATAGAATTCACCGCCTCAAGGAGTTGATCCTGACGTGTGCGTAGGTCATGCATCTCTGTCTGAATCTTCTGTACTGGGGTCTTGGGCTGGCCAGCGGGTTCCATGGCCTGAGCGTACTGTCACGGACACAGGGTATGTGGACCCACTAGGCCGCTCCGCCGTAGCGGGGAGGCAGCTGACCAGGTCACAGTCTATGCGGAAGTCAATGGCAGACAGTAATGCTTGGGTACCTGAAATAGTCCGGACGGTGGCTGTGGCTTCAGCGCGGATGGAGGCAGATGCGGCAGGTGGCGCCAGACGTGGCGGGCAGTATCCGATGAAGCGGAAGACACTTGACGTGGCAGATGACACTTGACGTAGCAGATGACACTTGACGTGGCAGATGGCACTTGACGTGGCAGATGGCACTTGACGTGGCAGATGACACTTGATGTGGAAGATGGCACTTGACGTGGCAGATGACACTCCAATGCTGGTTGGCACAGGAACTAGAACAATACGGAATACAGGAACGGTAACAGGGCACGGGTAACAGCTGGAACGGGAGACACTAAGGGACCATTGCGAGACAGACTGGGAAAGACTAACAACACTCAGGCAAGGATTAGAAGGCCAGGGGCCTTCTTATAGACCAGGAAATCGTGGCAGTTGATAGTGATGACGATTTCCTACGGGACCCAGCCGAACGGAGCGGAAGTGAGCGCTGGCATCTCCTAGGAGGGAGATGGAGACCAGCGCTCACAGATCCATGGCTGCGGGCGTCGGGAGGTGAGTAAACCCGACGGCCCGCGGCCATGGACGCTACAATGAGGAGTGAGGATTTGACCCAAAAATGGTATCTCTTGCACCCCAAACACAAATTTTTCGGTCTTAGCAAACAGTTTGTTTTCCCGAAGGGCCTGGAACACCTTCCTGACATGCTCAATGTGGGAGGACCAGTCCTTGGAAAACACAAGTATGTCATCAAGGTACACTACAAGAAATACCCCCAGATAGTCTCTTAAAATCTCATTTATGAAATTCTGGAAGACCGCGGGAGCATTACACAACCCAAAGGGCATGACGAGGTATTCGAAATGACCTTCGGGCGTGTTAAACGCAGTCTTCCACTCATCCACCTCTTTGATGCGGATAAGGTTATAAGCCCCCCGTAGATCAAACTTAGAGAACCATTGGGCCCCCTGAACCTGATTAAAGAGATCAGGAATCAAAGGAAGGGGTACTGGTTCCTTACAGTGACCTTATTCAAGTTCCGGTAGTCGATGCACGGCCTAAGATCACCATCCTTCTTCCCTACGAAGAAGAAGCCAGCACCTACCGGAGAAGTAGAGGGGCGAATGTAACCCTTGGCCAGGCACTCCTGGATATACTCTCTCATGGCTTCACGTTCGGGATAAGAGAGATTGAATATCCTACCCTTAGGGAGCTTAGCTCCTGGTACCAAATCGATTGCGCAATCGTATTCTCTATGAGGAGGTAACACTTCGGAGGCCTCTTTAGAGAAAACATCAGCGAAGTCCTGAACAAACTCAGGTAGAGTGTTCACCTCCTCAGGGAGAGAAATAGAATTAACAGAAAAACATGACGTCATGCATTCATTACCCCATTTGGTAAGATCCCCAGTATTCCAGTTAAACGTGGGATTATGCAACTGCAACCAGGGAAGGCCCAAAACCAAATCGGACGATAATCCCTACATCACTAGTACAGAGCACTGCTCCAAATGCATGGAGCCAACAAGGAGTTCAAAAACAGGGGTATGCTGTGTAAAATAACCATTAGCAAGAGGAGTGGAGTCGATACCCACTACCGGGACAGGTTTAGGCAAATCAATCAATGGCATAGCTAGAGACATAGCAAATTCCACAGACATAATATTAGCAGAAGACCCTGAATCCACGAAGGCACTGCCGGTAGCAGACCTACCACCAAAAGAGACCTGAAAGGGAAGCAAGATTTTATTAGGTTTCATCTTTACGGGAAATACCTGTGCGCCCAAGTGACCTCCCCGATGATCACTTAGGCGCGGAAGTTTTCCAGCTGCTTATTCTTACGCCCAGGACAGTTGTTCACTTGATGCTTGTCATCCCCACAGTAGAAGCAGAGACCATTCTTCCTGCGGAACTCTCTACGTTGTTGGGGGGACACAGAGGCCCCGAGTTGCATAGGTTCATCCGAGTTTTCCGTGGAAGAATGAAGCAACGGAACCTCGGGAGCCATCATGGGGGAGTCAGAGGAGAAGGCACAAAAACGTTCAAGACGTCGTTCCCTGAGACGTCGGTCAAGTCGTACCGCTAAAGCCATAACCTGATCTAGGGAGTCAGCAGAGGGATAGCTAACTAGCAGGTCTCTCAGGGCGTTCGACAGACCCAATCTAAACTGGCACCTCAAGGCAGGGTCATTCCACCGAGAAGCTACACACCACTTCCTAAAGTCAGAACAATACTCCTCTACAGGTCTCTTACCCTGACGTAAGGTCACCAGCTGACTCTCGGCAAAGGCAGTCTTGTCAGTCTCGTCATAAATGAGCCTGAGATCAGAAAAGAAAAGATCAACGGAGGAAAGTTCAGGGGCATCAGGAGCCAAGGAGAAGGCCCATTCTTGGGGCCCGTCCTGCAGCCGGGACATAATTATACCCACCCGCTGGCTCTCAGAACCTGAGGAGTGGGGCTTTAAGCGAAAATAGAGTCTACAACTCTCCCGAAAGGAGAAAAAAGTCTTCCGGTCCCCTGAGAACTGGTCAGGCAACTTGAGGTGGGGTTCAAGAGGTGAGGTGGGGGGCACTACCAGGGAAGCATCACGCAGATTGTCCCTCTGAGCCAGGGCCTGGACCTGTAGGGAGAGGCCCTGCATCTGCTGAGCCAGGGTCTCAAGGGGGTCCATAGATGAGTCAGGGACCAGGGTAGACTAGGTATATGGGCCTGTGATTATGTAATGACAGGGTAGGGAGACAGACAGGTGAGCCCTAATCTACCCGCCACTCAGTCCCTGCCTACTTGCAACGACCCGTCCTAAGCGACGGGGTACAACTGGGCGACGGTCCCTACGCTCAGTAAGTGCAAGACAGACAAAACAGACAGGGGACACAGAAGCTAGGGAAACGGGGCAGCTGCCCACGGAACACCGTGAGCAACAAGAGTGGTGAATGAGCCGAGTCAAACCAGGAGAGAGCGAGGTACAAAACGCTGAGCAGGAGAGTGGTCAGAAAGCCAAGGTCAATAACAAGCAGAGGATCAGTAGTACAAGCAGCAGCAGCAAGCCAGGAAACAAGCATAGAGGAATCACAGGCAAAGGAGGAACAGGAAAGGCAGGTATAAATAGACAGTGGGCGGGAAATAGCTCCGTCTGGCCAGGCTGTGATAGGCTCTCCCACTCCTAAGCCTGCCATCCTGAGTGGTGG
The DNA here is from genome assembly GCF_050947455.1 of Rhinoderma darwinii. Taxonomy (NCBI): domain Eukaryota; kingdom Metazoa; phylum Chordata; class Amphibia; order Anura; family Rhinodermatidae; genus Rhinoderma; species Rhinoderma darwinii. The sequence continues at coordinate 272,198,753 of NC_134690.1, read as the reverse complement.
AAGATGGAGTCAGTCTCACAGACATAGGAGCAGGTGCAGACTGATTGCCCACGGGCGTCGACACAGAACCTGTGTCTGGCAAATCCTTTACAGATTTATCTTCAATCCCGTCCGTTAGGGTATGTGCACACACACTAATTACGTCCGTAATTTACGGACGTATTTCGGCCGCAAGTACCGGACCGAACACAGTGCAGGGAGCCGGGCTCCTAGCATCATAGTTATATACGATGCTAGGAGTCCCTGCCTCTCTGCAGGACAACTGTCCCGTACTGTAATCATGTTTTCAGTACTGGACAGTAGTTCCACGGAGAGGCAGGGACTCCTAGCATCGTACATATGTATGATGCTAGGAGCCCGGCTCCCTGCACTGAGTTCGGTCCACTACTTGCGGCCGAAATACGTCCGTCAATTACGGACATAATTAGTGTGTGTGCACATACCCTTAGAGTTAAGTGTCCGCTGTAACATATAGCCCTTACCCACTGAGCGGACTCAGCCCTTGGGCCCGCTCCATACTCCCGCTTCACGTCCATGACGTACAGATATGTCAAATGTCGGGAAAGAGTTAACGAGAATCTGTCAGCGCTCCTGTTATGTCTGTTTCAGTAAATAATTATATTCCTCATGAAATAGTGCTAGACAAAATTAAAGGCAGGACCAAGATCGTGGTGCAAGAACTCGGTGCAGGTGTGTTGCGGCAAAGATGGTATGAAGCAAGAGATTTGTTGCCAACTCAAACTTAACTATGCCGGAGTTATCAGCATAACCGGCATCAGCAGGGAAAACTACAACATTTATTTCTCAATAAGAGAGGCACGGTCTTAGACACGATTCAGGCAGGCAGATAATGGTTGGCTTGGCTTGCTTGTCACTAAACAAGGCCACGGGCACCCCTCCCTGATACAGAGGTTGGTCCAGTATTGTAAAGCCTACAGCACTAGGCCTCAACTGCTTTATTCCTTGCTTGCTGCACTCATGGGAAGGCTCCTGCCTGTACCCACCACTGCTTATATGAATCTTGCACACAATCACGGTGAGGCTCCTTCCTGTCACATGCAATTCGCTCCAGGACCAGTCTTAGGCCCAACGATAATGCGATTGTTACTCTGCAGCTTTCCACACCACTCACACATAGTTGTGCAGCAGCTTCATCTTTTTTTTCAGCGCTGCCCATGTTCCGCCTCTTCCACCCAAATACTGAACACTTATTGGCATGAAACACCACCGTTCTTATAGAGCAAGTGCTACCCCCAACGCTGCAAAGCAGACAAAATTGTGTCTGGCCTGTGCATCCCGGTGTCAAACAATCTAGTTTCCAGCAAGCCAATCATGATTTGCACTTACAGTAAATGGTAATAACATTACAGTGCATTAATATAAACAGCAGCATAAGTGTTTTGAGAGTGAAGAGACATTGCCTCTAGGCAGTATGCGATGTCTATTCACACTCCCGACACTTCGGTAAAGTTTCTGTGGGACTTAATCACAACACAGCGTGATCTCGCGATATCACGCTGGGATTGACAGCACAGCGTGTTCTCGCGAGCTCACGCTGGGAATGACAGCATAGCGTGATCTCGCGAGATCACGCTGTGCTGTGTGAGTAAGTCCCACAGAAACTTTACAAAAGTGTCGGGTGTGTGAATAGACATGGCGTCCTGGCTGGGGGTGATGTCTATTCACTCTCAAGACACTTCGGTAAAGTTCATGTGGGAGTATGTGACAGCACATCATGATCTTGCGAGATCACGCTGTGCTGCGAGTACAGCTAAAAATGAATGAAGAGAAGTGTATGACGCTGATTGGTCACTGATTGGTCAGCGTCATACACTTCTCTTTACAACGCCCAGTTGGTAAAAAGGTAAAAAACGCCCAGTTGTCTATTAAGAAACTAATTAGCATAAATCTAAAATTGTTCATAACTTGCTCAAAAATTATAGTTTTTCAAAATAAAAACAACTGTTGTTATCTACATTGCAGCGCCGATCAGATTATGTAGGAGATAGGGCACTTATAATCTGGTGACAGAGTCTCTTCAAACTTTTACTGATGTAGCGATACCAATTATGTTAATTTTTTTTATTATTGACATTACTTTAGGGGAAAAGTGGTAAAGAATGTTTTTCAGTTTGCAGTACATTTTATGGTACATTAATAGGTGCCATTAAAAAGCTACAACTTATCCTGCAAAAAACAAGCTTTCATAAGAGTTATTTCTTTTGGAAAGCGTGGAGGAAAAAATAATGGGAGAAGTGTGATGTAACTTTTAATTTGGGTTACTGATTTATGAGGGGCACTGATGAAAGCATCATTACTGGAGAAAGTGTGTGACGCCTGAGGAACCTTAAGAAGCGGCGATATGCATGGGGTATCAGATGGACGCTTCTAACACAGGGATGTATTAATTCTCATTCATACAGGCTGCTGCTTTTTTTACATGCTCGCATTATGGCCTAATTCACACGAACATGTTAAACGTCCGTGTGACAGCCGTTAAAACAACGGCCCTGACACAGACCTATATAATTCAATGTGGCCGTTCACACGGCCGTTGTTTCAACAGACCGTGTGAAGAGTTCGTGAGAAAATAGGACCTGTCCTATTTTTTCACGCTTCACGCATCCCTCTATAGACTCTAGTCTATGGGGGATGCGTGATATCGCATCCCGCAGCGCAGAGCATGGATGCACCTCGGATGTGAAAAACGGCCGTTTTTCAGTTCCGAGATGCGCAACACCCGTGTGAATCAGGCGCCTAAACCTGATGTTGCATTGATATATGCTATATTCTGAGCAGCTAGATGTATACCTTTTGTATTTTGTGATACGAAGCACCCAAACAAGAGGGTTATTCTTTTATAGGGTTTCCTCATTTGGGAGGAATACATGTTTTTGAATGTTTTTATACTCTATAGCTCCCATTTGGGTTTTTTTGTACTTATGGCTTTACTAAACTTTGTATACCTTTTGCATTGATGTTGGTGTCCTTTATCCACACTTCCTCGTACTTCCTTGGGATATTTTGCATACATTGTTCTCAGTGTGTGGCACTTAGCACCCTGACACTTAGTTATTTGCGGTGCCCAACATTGCCTTTGTTTACTACTAAAGGAAGCATGATGGCACTATCAGCATGGGTTTCTAATGACAGTTTCTATAAGGGGCAGTCTGCTAGCAATAGTAATGGAGGTATTTAGATGGTAGTAATAATTTGGGTGCTGATGAAACTATTAATTTGGGAACTACGGATTAAATCTGGAATTCTAGAGTAATAGTTGATTAGAGTTCATTGGCATGAGCAAAGATCCAACCTATTAAAGGGGTTGTCCAGTTTAGAAAATCTAAATTGCTGGGGGTTCTAGCTTGGGGACACTTTGTGAACTGCTTATTGTCAAAACAAATTGTCGAATCAACTTCTAACAAGTTTGGATTGTCCAAAGCTGAGAACTCCTTTAACCAGTTAGTGACCGCCCCATAGTGTTTTTACGTCGGTCACTAACGGGCTTTTTTCCAATGCAATAGACTTTTTATGTCACTGCATCGGAATAAGTAAACAGAGCAGGGAGCTGCCAAATGTCCCTGCTCTCAGCTACTGGAGGTAGCTGAGGGCTGGGGGCGTCCCTGCTTGAACATGTGAGATTGATATTAGTATAGATCTCACCCGTTTAACCTCTCAGATGCGGCACTCAATAGCGTGCACCGCATCTGAGTTGTTAGGGAGAGAGGGAGGGAGCTCCCTCTCATCCCACCGACACCCGGTGATAAGATCACCGAGTGTCTGTGTCTCCGATGTCAGCCGGAGGCCTAATAAAGGCCCCCAGGTCTGCCTGTAGTGAATGCCTGCTAGATCATGCCCCTGGCATGACCTAGCAGATGCCTGTCCGTTTTACACGGACAGGCAGTAATACACTGCAATACAGAAGTATTGCAGTGTATTATAAATGCAATCGTAGGATTGCATACTGAAGTCCCCTAGTAGGACTAGTAAAAAAAGTTTAATAAAAAGTCAAAATAAAATAAATGAAAAACCCACTTTTCCCCCTTACAAACTGCTTTATTATTAACAAACAAAATAAAGTAAAAAAGTTACACATATTTAGTATCGCCGCGTCCATAACGACTCCGACTATTAAGTTATTACATAACTTATCCCGCACGGTGAACATCGTAAAAAATAAAATAAAAAACCATGCAAAAATTGCTGTTTTCTTTGAATCCAGCCTTAAAAAAAATGTGATAAAAAGTGATTAAGAAGTCGCATCTACTCCAAAATGGTTCCGATAAAAACTACAAGTCGTCCTGCAAAAAAAGCCCTTGTACAATTGCATCGGCGAAAAAATAAAAACGTTACGGCTCTTCAAATATGGAGACACAAAAACAAATAATTTAAAAAAAAATGTGTTTTCACTGTGTAAAAGTAGTAAAACATACAAAAGCTATACAAATTTGGTATCGTTGCAATCGCAAAAGAACCTCTGAATAAAGTTATTGTGTTATTTATACCACATGGTAAATGGCGTAAATTTAGGACGCAAAAAAGTGTGGCGAAATTGCTGGTTTTTTTCAATTCCCCCCCCCCCCCCAAAAAGTTAATAAAAGTTAATCAATAAATTCTACGTACCCCAAAATGGTGCTATTAAAAATTACAACTTGTCCCGCAAAAAACAAGACCTTATACAGCTATGTCGACGCAAAAATATAAAGGTTATAGCTCTTTGAATGAGACGACGGAAAAACGTAAAAAATGGCTTGGTCATTAAGGTTTAAAATAGGCTGGTCATTAAGGGGTTAAGGAATGAAAGTTTAACAAAGATTGTTTCTTCCAATGGTTGAATGGTGGCTTACTATTTTTACTAAACTTTTTAATTTGCTCTACCAACATATGTTACCAATTTTTGACCAATTTTGACCCAAAGTTACATTTATCCAGCTTAGGCTTTATTCATATTTTGTTTTATTATATGTTAGAGGTATTGGCAGAAGTATTTAATAACTTATAACTCCGATGTATACATGATGATATTTAAAAAATGTCTGATAGATGCGAGTCCCACCTCTGAGACTAAAACATATCTCCCGAACGGGGTCCCCCAAACCAGTTCCACCCTGTGATGCAGTCTCTGGCTGCAGGATCCAGGCGGAGAATTAGTGCAGAGAGGGATGGGATTCTGAAAATAAACAAGGTCGCTGAGCCATGCTGTTTCTATAAATGTCATAGAAGTGAATAGAAGTTATGAAAACAGCGAAGCACAGCGAGCTACACTGTTTCGGGAATCATGTTCTTCTCTGCACTGATCCTCTGTCTGTGTTAGGAAAACACCTGTTCCCTTAAGGTCGCTATGACAACCTTTCTAGCTTCTGGGCGGTTCTTCTTTTGCTTTGAGCCTATCTTTCTTCTCAGTACTTCTGCCAATCAGCTGTGGTGTTATATTTATACCTGTCTTTTCCCCCCCTCTTTGCTTGTGAATTTTCCTATCTCATGGTTTGTGATCAAGCTCCTGACTGCTCCTGCACTCCAGTTTTCTGGACCTAGTGTATACTGACCTCGGCTTGTCTCTCGTTAACCCTCTGCTTACCGATTCTGATTATCCGCTCCCGGCTGGTTTTGACAGTGGCTTGTCTGATTACCTCTAATTCGTTTCTGGACTTTCAGTTAACCTATGTCTTCCCAGGAACGGAGACTTTTTTGAAAACGCAAGGGGCTGTGTTTTCATTGTGGGGACGCTGGTCATACACTTAAGAACTGTTCCAAGTGCCCATAACGCCCGGCTCTGAAAAACTGCAGAGCCTAGATGGCCCCCGGGCAAGCCATCTGGGTAGCCAGGTTTTTCCCACATTTTCTAAAAAAAATCCTTCTGCCTGTTGATTTGTGTTTTGTGTTTCTGGGCAAGCTTTTGAGGAATGTGGTTCTGCAGCAAATTTCTTAGATTTTCAGGTTGCTAAAAAAACTGGCTATCCCTCTTGTTCACTTGAGTGCCCCAGTCAAGGCCTCTGCTATTGATAGTACTCCTCTTGCTTAGGGGTCAGTCAAGTTCTCTACTCCGCCTGTTACATTGAAAGTGGGTACTTTGCATACTGCCAAATTTCTTTCTTTATTTTAGACAATGTGCCCTCCGAAATAGTTTTGGGTATCACATGGTTGCAGACACATAATCCAGTTATCGATTGGGTGAAAGCAGATTTATTTAAGTAGAGTTCTAAATGTTATGATTCCTGCATGTCTTTGTCCACTATTAGGGTATGTTCACACGGCTTATTTACGGACGTAATTCGGGCGTTTTACGCCTCGATTTACGTCCGAAAATGCGGCTCGATAGCGTCGGCAAACATCTGCCCATTGAAAGCAATGGGTTTTACGTAGGTCTGTTCCCACGAGGCGTAAATTTACGCGTCACTGTCAAAAGACGGCGCGTAAATAGACGCCCGCGTCAAAGAAGTGCCTGTCACTTCTTCAGACGTAAATGGAGCCGTTTTCCATTGACTCCATGGAAAAACAGCTCCATTTACGTCTGTAATTGACGCAGCGAAAAGAGCCTCAACATGCCATGACGGCTGAAATTACGGAGCTGTTTTCTTCTGAAAATAGCCCCGTAATTTCAGCCGTTACGGACGCTGCCGTGTGAACATACCCTTAAAATCACTTGCATCACACCATCAATGCCTGCGTATATTCAAGATTATGAGGATGTCTTTTCTGAAGTTAGTCCTGAATCTCTCCCTCCTCATAGACCGTACGACTGTCCTATCATACTCCTCCCTAACGCTAAGCTGCCCAAGGGGCGGGTGTATAATCTTTCTGCTCTGGAAAGACAGGCCATGAAAGATTATATAAAAGACAGTCTACATAAGGGTCATTTTTGTCCATCTACTTCTCCAGTAGGAGCTGTTTTTTTCTTTGTCGAAAAAAAAGATGTTGGCTTAAGACCCTGCATCGACTATCGTGAATTGAATAAAATTGATGTTAAGAATCAATATCCTCTTCCACTCATCCCGGTATTAGTGCGTCCTTTTGGCCAAAATGATCACTAATACCCCAGGTATTTTTCATTATTACTTATATTCGCTTCTTTTGGACACAGCCGGGTCTTTGATGCTGGGAGAGCATGGTGTGTTGTTGTTTGGCCTAGCAAGCAGGGTAGCCCGCTCTATGAATTATCAAGGCGTCACAAATAGGCTTCTACCTGGCTACACACGTTGCGCCTCATGACTTACACACTATCCCTCCATGTTTCACACACTTGCATCCCATTATTCATTTATTTTTTAGGCACTTTACTCATTACTGCCCCCTATATTTCACTTACATTATTACACTTGCACATACACTATTCATTTATTATTTCTTACTACACATCCCATGCACCACATACCACTCCCCTCAAGACTAGTGGGAGTGGCTATTATTATTTAAAGCACCTCCTCACTCGCCTTCATCAGCGTTTCTGACCTGGCTGTGTCCATTTGTAAGTATGGCCTTTTTCTGTGTTTTTGTATAAATGTCCTTGTTTTTATCTGTTTTGTAGGTTTAGAACACCTTATAGTCGCCTTAGATACTGTCGTTCAGAGTGGTTATGGATTTGAGGTTGCGGGTTCACGTGCATGCTCTCTCACGGCAGACTCCAGCAGCCTTAAGGTATCGCTCCACATATGCCACTGTATGGCTAAAGAGTAGGAATGCTCTCAATAGATACCTCCAACATATCCTGTACTAAAACCAAATGTCAACGGAGACTGGATGAACTGAACAACTTATTTGAAAAAATTGGTATAGTAAATTGGTAGAGCAAATTAAATAGTGTAGTAAAAGGGGTAAGCCACTATACGACCATTGGAAGAAACAATCTTCATTAAACTTTGATTTCTTAGCAGTTAGATCTTAGCAGACTGCCCCTTTTTAAAATTGGCATCAGTTACCCCTGAAAAGTGACATAATTTCCTCTGTTAGTGATGCTTTCATCATTTCACCCTCCATTAATACTGCCATTGGTGCCCTCATTAATAGTGCCATCAGTACCCCCAATCAAAGGTACTATCACACTTTTCCTCATTAATTATGTTTCCATGATTGCCCCCATTAGAAAGGATCTGTTAGCTCTCCTGGCATGTCTGCTTCAGTACATAATTGTATTCCTCATGAAATAATTCCGAACCAATTTTTCTTGGAACTCTCCATTAGGTCATTCCTCTGTTATTCCTCCTGTAAACATATGCAGAACCAGGTGTTACCTTGTCAATAGGGTGAATTGGGGCCTATGACTTTGTTTGGCATATGTATCGGGAGCTTTACCGGCGCAGATGCCGAACGTGTTCACATAACGCGATGTGAACAGAACCTTAGGGCGTAATTAGAACTCCCATTGACTATGGTAACATTTGGCGCGTTATCGGGGTGCTTTACGTGCCAAGAATTTACATAACACTTTTTTTTATGCAACGCGTAATTCTAATACGTTCATGTAAAAAAGCGTGTTGTATGTATGAACGGCGCGCTTTCCCTTTGAAGTCAAGACACACCAATATATGCGTCAAACACACGCCATGTGATACCCCGGTTGCTTGCTGCTTTGCTCATCTGCTGCAGAGTGCTCTTGCACACGACTGTGTGTCGCCCGAGTCCCGTCCGTGATCCGTAGAAATATAGGACATGTTCTATCTTTCCACGGATCGGAGAGTCGGGTCTGTTTTCACTGACCCAATAAACTTATTGAAGTGAATGGGTTCCTGAAAACTATCGGGTGCCACTGGCATGTCGTGAAAGACGTCCCGAGTGGCATTCGGTCGTGTGCAAGAGGGCTTAGAGGGAATATTCAGTTAAAATAGCAAAAGCTCAGTTATGTTCACCTTCCTGTGCTGTTTGTTGCAAACTGTGTAACTTTGACTTACAGTGGGGACGTATAAAAAGGAAGCCATTACAAGTTCTCTAATTATTAACAGGTGGTAGTTTCCAAATGTACACTGTCACCTCCACATCAGAAGTTTACAACATACAAGGTTTTGCAACTATTTCATGAGAATAAACAAACTTGATGTCCGTGTTCCTATGCCCTCATCAGTTGCAGTTTGTTGTTGGCAGATAAGATAGGTGAAATAACAAATTGAGCTATAAACTTAAAGAGTGTTTGTGATTATTGCTGAAGTTTTGAAGTGACTGTTATGTTGAACCACAGTCTGGGAAAAGCTGGACCTATAAGAGAACATTCATTTTAGGAGGTGGGAGTGTGTACAATTTTTACATCCGAATTCCTGACATCAAGGCTTTATTTTCCATTCCAACTTTCAAAGTAGCAAGAAGACATATGTAATGCCAGGAAGCAAATAGAGGTCAATGTAACCCAGAAGAGCTCCAGTGGGAAGTTGTCTGTCCTTTTACTAACTCATTGAACAAGAAACTGCAGCCAAACTTAAGGAATTTTATATTTATTAGTATTGTTTTAATAATGCATTTTTTTTAATTAATTTATTTTTTGAAAAAAGGAACATGTCACGTTAAGAGTCTCAGGTGATTGTCATGCAAAATTAAGTACTTTCTAAATAGTTTTCATTAAAAATGTCCTGGACGGTACGCAGGAAGCAACAATCCAGTGCATAACTCCAGAGACAATCACCGCTTTTTGGAGCCGCAACGCCAACGAGAGCAACTTCTCCCAAAATGACGTCACCCTTGTTGTCAGCTAGTCTGTTACTTCCGCTCCACACCTTCTCCGCTTCACCAGCACTCCTTCCTTGAAGTATGGAAGACCCAGACGAAGAGTGAACGCTAAAAGACTTAGGTAGGTACCTTAAATCTATCCACACAAGGCGAGTCTTGAAACAATATGTTGCCCGCCTAGAAAATTCCTATAAAAAGAGGCTCTCTACTTTCAAAGCTGACCTTAATGATGTGGGCCAGAAGGTTGATAGTTTGGAGCAGCCTCAGGAGACTATTTTCGCTATTCTGGTTAATCAAAGGGTGGTCAAACAACATCTTTCAGACAAATTCTAGGATCCCTTATTCATTTGAATGATATTGAAAACCACAACAGGTGGAATAATGTTCCCCTCAGAGGTCTCCCTTAGACTATGGGCCCAGAGGATTTCGAATCAGAAGAGCAATCAATTTTTTGCTACATTGCTGGATTACACCAATATGCCACCCTTGGAAACAGACGGAGTACACACTTTTCTGGGGCCAACGCCCACGCAATGTGATTTTGGGGAAATGCATTACTTCAAGAGCAAATGAGACATAATGACAGCCGCCAGGAACAAAAGCCCTCTGAAAAGACATTATGCACAGATCATCATCCTCCCTAACTTGTCACACCATACCCTTCTCTCAGAAGAGTGCTACATCGCTACTTCACTACCTCAGGGAAAAAATACATTCTATATCGCTGGGGGTACCCTTTCCAGCTTGTGGCGGGCAAGGGTCCCAAATCTGCAACATTACACCAGCTGGGTGACCTCTTTAACTTTCTAACCAAGCTTGAACTCCCTATGGTTTTACTTCTAGACTGGTCTACATCTCCATCTCTGCTGGATACACCAGCCAGAAAGGCCTGAACTGTGGTCTCAACTTCTTCCGATCCAGATGCAGGCAAAACCGTTCCAGTGATGATTACTCATCAAATTCTCTTTGATTCCTTCAATGTCCTAAAGAAACATTCTTCACCTTCACAAGTCATGCTCCTGACCTGAATTCAACTTAAAGAGGCTCTGTCATCACATTATAAGTGGCCTATATTGTACATGATGTGATTGGCGCTGTAATGTACTGTAGATTACAGCAGTGTTTTTTATTTAGAAAAACTATAACTTTTTACGGAGTTATGACCTATATTAGCTTTATGCTAATGAGTTTCTCAATGGACAACTGGGCGTGTTTTACTTTTTGACCAAGTGGGCGTTGTGGAGAGGAGTGTATGACGCTGACCAATCAGCGTCATATATTTCTCTCCATTCATTTACACTGCAGATAGCGATATAGCTATATCGCTATGTGCAGCCACATACACAAACACTATCATTACTGCCGTGTCCTGACTATGAATATACATTACCTCCAGCCAGGACGTGATGTGTATTCAGAATTCTGACACTTCTCTGCACATCTCTGTGATTTACAGCATAGCAGGCATAGTCTCGCAAGATTACGCTGTGCTGTGCTGTAAATCACAGAGACGTGCCAAGAAGTGGTCAGGATTCTGAATACACATCACGTCCTGGCTGGAGGTAATGTATATTCATGGTCAGGACACTGCAGTAATGTTATAGTGTGTTTATGTGGCTGCTATATCGCCATGTGCAGTGTAAATGAATGGAGAGAAGTGTATGACGCTGATTGGTCAGCGTCATACACTCCTCTGTACAATGCCCACTTGGCCAAAAAGTAAAGCACGCCCAGTTGTCCATTGAGAAACTCATTAGCATAAAGCTAATGTAGGTCATAACTCCGTCAAAAATTATCGTTTTTCTAAATAAAAACCACTGCTGTAATCTACATTACAGCGCCAATCACATCATGTACAATATAGGCCACTTATAATGTGGTGACAGAGCTTCTTTAAGGAAGACTCACTCAGAAGTTTTGTATAATTGTCATCAAAGAATTTAGCAGACATTTCTACAGTAAAGATGTTATTGTTTTATTATAATGTAAAATGTCTCGATAAAGCAGAAAAGCTGAGCTAGATTTACTTCTTCTTTCATAAGGAGAGGATATCTATTCTTAGGCTGCAGGACACTCACTTCAGTCTCTCTAACATCCCATCATGTCGATCTAAATATTACCCTTCCTGGTTTCATTGCCCGAACCCAGATGGGAAAACCAATGGAGTGTCCATACCCTTTTACATGGACTTTTCTCACACAATTATTAATACCTTCATTGACCCCCAAGGCCGCTCTGTTTTTCTCCATATTTCTCATTAGAGTTTATACTAAGTAATGTATACTTTCCCAACCAGGGTTAAGCTGTCTTCTGAGCTAATTTATTTTAAAACTCTGCATAATTTGCGGGTTTTCTCTCAATTTTTCTTAGCAGCAACTTCAAAATGGTTTTGACTCCCGCTGTAACGTCCGTGGTCGCTGACCACGAACTCCTTCCATCCAGTCGACGACCTTCTCTCAAGAGATGTCTGCACATACGGCCGTCCAGCTCCACAGTGACCACCAGGGTGCGCTCACGAGCTTAGTCCAGACTTAAGAAGCCAGAGCACACGCATGTTGGTGATTTGAGCTAATTGCTCCAGAGCACCCTGGGCTATAAGAAGCTCCCAGCCCCATCGTCCCACGCCTGAGCTTTGTTGTTGTATTCCAAGTCTGTCTTGCAAATGGTCCCCTAGTGTTTCCTGCTCCCAGTGTTCCCTGTTCCTGTTCCTGTAACCTGTATCCTGATCTAGTGCCGTGCTTTGCTGTAGCCGTGCTGTGCTGTATACCATGCCTGTCCTGCTTCTCCACACCTGACGTCTACCTGCTGCCTAGTTCCTGCCAAGCCTGCCTTGCTACTGTCCGAGCTGCCACAGCTACCCTATATAAACTATAGACTCAGACCTGCGCCCTGTTGGCCAGCTGCCATATCGCCAAGGCGGTACAGCCTAGTGGGTCCACGAACCCTACGTGACACCTGCCATTGATACCTCCTCAGGAAGATCTTTTCTCAGCAATCTGTAGACTCAAAGCCCACCTTCACTCATTATATTTAATAGATCGATGGATTACTCTCCATCCTCAACTGAAGAATTTCAGTTTCTTTTCCTTAGCTTACCGTTTCTATAGCCATATGGAACTTCAATTTATCTTGGACTTCCCAATAGAGGTTGAGATGGGTTTGATCGTTTGTTCTGACCATGCCACAGTGACCGGTCGCGCTCCCAGTCGCCCTTCTTATACATGGTGACTCAATGAATCTTCTTAAGGACTGTGTTTGTGTAGCCAATATGAAAAAGGTCATGTCAGACTTCTCTTGTGACCATTGGTCGGACCCTTCTCCTGCCAAAATTAAATGGGAAGCTCTCAAGAGTGTACTCAGTGGTGTATTCATTGCACAAGGCGATAAACTTTTTGGTCCACTAACATCTAAGCAGTTTTTGTTAAATTGCAGAATTGGAGTCTGTCTATAAATGACCCCAAACCACTGCTATGTTTTCTATTGTCTAACACTAAGAAAAAACTACTTCGACTACCTTGACCCCCTGCATTCGTGACATGTTCTGCCTTGAATTTTATGAATTTGGTGATAAAAGTGGACAGTGGCTCTCTGGAACACTTCATCCCCGTTCTCCCATCACTCCTGTTTATTGCAATTACATCTCATTCGAAAGGGAAACTTCATGCTCCTAGGGAGATCTTACTAAACCTCCTTACACTCCATCTAATACAAATAGACTACACTTGACCACCTTACTCTCTTGAACAAAATGGAAAATTATATCTCTCGCTTCCTTTACCGCACCTCTTAGCGGTACAAAGTGAGGTCCTGCACAGAGAACTTGAACTTCTTGAGGTTATCAAAAGTGCCAAAACAGGAAAAAGCCCAGGTCCCAATGGCTATACAAAACGTTTCTATGAAATCTTTTCCTCCCTCCTAGCTCCCATCTTCTTTTCAAAATGCAATGTATATTAATTTCCCAATCAAGCTCTCATTGCGCATATTACAGTAATTTCCAAACTGGGCAGGGACCCCTCCATTTGTAGCACTTACAGTCCCATTACTATTAGCAATGTAGTGTTATGCTAAAATTATTTCCTGCAGATTGTCACCATTGCTTTCTCCTACCATTTATTTAGACCAAGTCGACTTTGACTCAGGGAGGGAAGTTAGGTACAACACCATAAAAACCTTCTCACGGATTGCCCAGGCTTGGGGCACCTTCCTTGGCTGCTCTCCACTGATACAGAAAAGGCCTTTGATAGGGTTCATTGGGACTTCCTGAGCATGGTAATCCAGGGTTGGTTGTCTGGGTCATCGAATACTCAGTAACAGCATGGCACTCCATAATTCTCCTTCCACCCAAATTAGGGTTAATAGTGTCTTGTCTTCCCCCTCCCCAAATTAAAATGGTACCCGACAGTGTTGCCCCCTTTCTTCTATATTACATATATTGGTGATGGAGCACCTGGCCACAGCCCTGAGGGCTAACTTTAAAATCAGGTTAATTCATGTTGGCTCTTTGCAATATAAACTTTCCCTGTTTGCAGGTGACCTGCTCCCGTCCCCAGGTCTCCATCCCCAATGTACTCGAGGAGTTTGAGTCATTCAGCGCCCTTTCAAACTTCAAGGTTAACTCTTAAATTTTAATTACACAATATCAAGCTACCATAATCTGTATCCTCCACCCTCAGATTGGGAGGATGTCACTCTAAAAATTGACATCTTGCCCAGGCAGTTTTACTCCTTTCAGACTATTCCGCTTGTCCTCCCTGAATTGTTTATGGACAGACTCCACTGCTTTTCCACCCACTTCATCTGAAAACGTTTGAGACCCAGGATCAAACACAGACATCTTACACAGCCTAAGAAGAATAGGGGGATGAGCCTCTCGGTCCTCTTTTTGTGCCATATGCCATTATACTTACATGTGTTCTAGACCTCTTCCACTAAACAATTGGTAGCACTGGAATCTGATTTGGCTCCAGCTTCCCCCGCTGTTGTCCTTTGGTCCACTGGGAGACCGGGAGAATATTCTTATCCCTTACCATTCCTCACACAAACACTCTTGGATTGCACATCCAAGCTATTCCCATGCCTTCAACTTTCTACTAAACCTGGTCCTCTAATACCTGTCTTGGACAATATTTGCTTCCCAGCATGCATAGGTAGACACTACTGCCTAGGTTCACCTAAGACTAACACCCACCAAATTTCCAATTTAGACACTATGGGGAGAATTTATACATTTTTCTATGCCAGGAAACTGGCGTAAAAAAGTAGCAGGCTACGCAAGAGTAGCAATTTGTGGGGGAAATTTTGACTTTTGAACTGCCTATGTTGCTGTAGCACTTTTTCAATAAGTTGGTAGAGCTTATTGAAAGAAAGCGTGGTCACCCGTGATCCTTCACATATATTATAATTTACACCTGAAGCTGGAGTAAATTATAGTGGAAATCTATGCTAGCTCCTAGTCTACTGTATCCAATACTCCTGCAGATGCCCTGCAATCCAGGCTCGGTCTCCCATTTAAAAAAGCATCTCCTCAGGCTCATTCTTGTAGCCACCAGACTGGTGAAATTCCAACACTGGAGTTCAGATATTCCTCCATCTCTTTCAGAATTAATCAAAACGATTACATTAGATGCATGGAAGAACTTGCAGCCTATGTATATGATAGATCAGAGGAATTTGAGTCCTCCTGGCTGCCTTGTACATTGTTCAGGTCCTCTACCGATATGCAAACCTGGCTCTGTTGCTATCCTTTATGATGCAAACTATGGGTGGCGCATGCGCCTTGCATATCTGGGAACCCAGCCAATCAGAGAGTCCCAGCTGGTGACTAATTGGAAGAGCCTAGCTGCCAGGTCAATCACAGCGCTAGGCGCTCTATTTGAAAGCTGTGAGCACTGAGATCAGTGCCAGTTAGTTGTCCTAACCTGGTTGCATCTTTGACTACTTATTGTTGCTAATAGTTTCTCACCCGGCTTGTCCCTAACCATTTATCTGGATTCCGCTTCAGCTACTTTGTCTACCCATCTCTTAACCTTTTGGACTTGTCGTTTTTCTCCTGGTTTGACTCTTGCTCTGCATCTGACTATGCACCTGACTTATCCTCCGGCTTGAGATTTTTCCTGACCTCTGGTAACGACCCCTGACTCTGATTACTATTTTGCTACTTGTGAAAATAAGAAATGGCAGGCACCGATAGTAAAAATAAGGTACTAAGTTCTACACACTATGAATAAAATGCAGCTATGTACCAAAGAAGGACAAGACCCTATATTTAAATAGCAGTTGTACACCAAAATATCAAATACAGTATATATAAACTTTATCTAGATGCAAATATTAAACTGTGTAACACAAGACATTTAAAAATATTTAAAACCAACATAAAAATCCCCAAATGAGGTCATTAAAGGTGGGATGAAACCACTGATGGACTCTACTTCATATACAAATAACTTCCCTTCCAGGGATGAATAACAGATTGATTGAACATTAAGTATGCAATAAATACCAACAAAGGATCACATAAATAGAAAAAAGATATAGACATAAATACATCCCAGTGGTCAAAAAGTGTCCATCCAACACTCTACACGTAATTCTGCCCTCTGCAACTTCCTCGGTTTACTCCTGAGCTAGCCACAGATTGTGGGGATTTATGTGTTGGTTTTAAATGTTTGTAAATGTCTTGTGATATACAGGTGTTAAATATTATCATCTAAATAAGGCTTTTATATATATATATATATATATATATATATATATACTGTGTATATGCACTGTGTATATATATATATATATATATATATATATATATATATATATATATATATATTTGACATGTTGGTGTGAAAGTGCTATACACACGTTCTTGTCTTTCTTTGGTAAGACTATTTCGCTACTTATCACCTCCAATTAATTCGCCAGTCAGTGACTTCTCTGGGGACCGAGACCTGGGGATCTCCTACAATGTAGTCAAGATCCCTGTGTTGGGGTCAAAGGGTGAAGACCAGGGGATACCTTAGACTCCGCACCCCAGTCTAGACAGGACCAATCTGACTGTGGCTTCTACTATCACTGCAGGTGAGCAGGCTTTGACAGAATAATGGTCCTTCAAACCTATAATGGATCGACTTCAGATGGTTGTGGATCAAATGCAAGGTTGGGCTGAGTTGGTTCAAGACCTTGCAGAACACCTACACATTCAAGAGGCATCACACTCAGACTCTTTAACCCAAAGTAGATTCGGACTGATTTTCCAGAAATTGCAAGGATTTTATGGCTTTCCAGAAGAGCTGTAAACTATATTTCCACCCGTGTTCCTCAGGATCTGATCAGCAGCATCTGGGTCTTGTTATTTCCTTGTTTCAATGGAAACCTCAAATGTAGGCTCTCTCTCTCTCTATCTCCGGGTTCAAATTATCTATTAACACTGGATGCCTTCTTCCTAGCCTTGGATCACAGTGGCGGAGAGTAAAATCTTAACAATATGTCAGGGGAGACGTTTGGTTGAGGAATACAAGTTCAGACTGTGGGCCACTGATTCACAATGGAACCATCCCGCCCTTAGGTTTCAATTCCGTCTGGGGTTGTCTGATGCTATCAAGAACATGATGGTAAATTCTTCAACTCCAGACTCTCTGGACTCTGCCATGAATTTATCTTAAAGGGGTTGTATGGGCACAGACCGGCTTTTCCACAGGATAGGTCATCAGTATATGGTTGGTGGGGGTTCAACACCCGGGCCCCACACTTATTAGCTGTTCCGGCTGCCTCCAGGCACCGGATGTCTGTGCTGGAAAATGATTTCTCCATTCACAGTATAGCGGCTCAGCTGAGCTCTAGTTCCACCTATAGGTGAATACCCTTTAAGTCAATGTATGACCCTTTATAGAGCCTCGAAACATGTCAGGTTAATAGTTTACAGTTGCATCACCAGGTGGAAGGGGATATGCAAAGGTGTTTAAATGCTAATAAACTTTAATTATAGGTAAGTTGTAACATGGAGACATGATGTGAGTACATCGAGGAGTATAGTGACTTGAAGTTATGCTTCCAAGGAGCTTTTATGTCTATGGAACTCTGCATTGTTTGTTGCCATAGTTTGTGTAAATATAAAGAGAGTGAATCACATCTTCAGGGATGAACAATCGTACTAACTAAAAAATATATTTTAGTGAAATAAAAAAACACACACAACCCTCGTTAACAATTTCATAAAAAAACAAGCAATTATTACACTTACTGTTTCCTGGGTCCAGCGCTGGAGCCGCAATGTCAGCGAGCTACGCACTAAAGCTGGGTTCCCACGTAGCGCAAACGCTGCGGAAATTCTGCAACGTAATTCTGTGCGAAAATTCCACAGCATTTATAGTAGCAGCAAAGTGGATGAGATTTAGAAAATCACATGCCCACTCTGCAGAAAAAATGCAGCGTAAACGTTAATAAATTGACCTACGGTGCGGAATTTAAATCTGCATGATGTCAATTTATGCTGCGTTTTTGTTGATTTTCTGTTGCAGATTTTCCCCCTTGAATTCAATGGGGATGTAAAACCCGCAACAGAAAGCCAAGTGTTGCGACTTTTGAGGCGGAATCGCAGCTATTTCACGCAAAAATCACAGCTCAGAAAAAAATAAATCATACTTACCAAGAACTCTCCCATTCTTCCTGCAGACTGGCCTCCTGGGATGAAGTTTCATCCCATGTAACTGCTGCAGCCAATCACAGGCTGCAGTGTCACATAGCCTGCAAATTCATCCTGGGAGGCCGGACTGCGCGCAGAAAAGTGGGAGGGGGTCAGTATTTTCTTCTTTTTTTTTAACCCAGTGCACAATGCGGTGCGTTTTTTCAGACGGAAGGTGCTGCGGGTTCCAGGTTGGAATTGCTGCACAGTTTTTACGCAGCGTATTCGACCCGTGGGAACATGGTCTAAGGTACTCCAACTGGTGTTTTTACACTTTCACTGAAGGCAACATAAATAAGTCATTTTTTGTTGTTTCCTGCTTAGCACAATGATGAACAGTGTTTAATGCACACACTCCCTTCCAAGATGTAAACAAAGAGGAAGGGGAAGCATCACAACATTTAACCCGTTAGTGACCTCCCCATAGTGCTTTTACGGCAGCCACTAATGGGCTTTATTCCGATGCAGTGGCCTTTTTAAGGCGCTGCATCAGAATAAAGAAATAGAGCAAGGAGCTGTTAAATCTCCCCGCTTTAAACTACCAGAGGTAGCTGTGGGCTGGGAGCATCCCTGCTCGAACAGGAAAGATCGATTTCGCTCGTTTAAGCCTTCAGATGTGGCGCTCAATAGCGGGCGCCGCATCTGAGTGTTTTTTTGAGAGAGGGAGGTCTTTCTCTCACCTCACCGGCACCCTGCGTGTGATCGCAGGTTGTCGGTGTCTTCAATGGCAGCCAGGGGGCCTAATAAAGGCTCACAGGTCTGCCCCAGTTAATGCTGGCTGTGCCATGCCAGAGGCATGGCCTAGCAGATGCCTGTCCGTTTTACACGGACAGGCAGTAATACACTGCAATACAGAAGTATTGCAGTGTATTATAATAGCAATCGGACAATCGCATAGTGAAGTCCCCCAGTGGGACTGGTAAAAAAGTAAAAAAAAGTTTTATAAAGTTCATAAATAAAAAAAGTGGAAAAAAAATGAAAACCCCACTTTTTCCCCTTACAAACTGCTTTATTATTTTAAAAAGAGTAAAAAAAAAAGTTTAAAAGTTACACATATTTGGTTTTGCCGTGTCTATAATGACCCCAACTATAAAGTTATTATTATTATTATTATTATTATTATTTAACCCACTTGGCGAACTCCGTAAAAGATCAAATAAAAAAACAATGCAAAAATTGCTGTTTTATGTGAATCCTGCCTTAAAAAAAAGTGATAAAAAGTGATCAAAACGTTGCACGTACTCCAAAATGGTACCAATTAAAACTATAAGTTGTCCCACAAAAAAAAAGCCCTCATACAGCTGCATTGTCGGAAAAATAAAAAAGTTATAGCTCTTAAAATATACAGACACAAAAACAAATAATTTTTTAAAAAAAAAAGATTTTACTGTGTAAAAGTAGTAAAACATACAAAAGCTATATAAATTTGGTATTGTTGCAATTGTAACAACCCGCTAAATATCTATACCACACGGTAAACAGCGTAAATTTAGGACGCGAAAAAGTGTGGCGAAATTGCATTTTTTTTCTATTACCCCCCAAAAAAAGTTAATAAAAGTTAATCAATAAATTATATGTAGCCCAAAATGGTGCTATTAAAAAACACAACTTGTACCACAAAACACAAGACTATGGCAACGCAAAAATAAAAAAGTTATAGCTCTTGGAATGCGATGATGGAAAAACTTAAAAAATTGCTTGGTCGTTAAGGTGTAAAATAGGCTGGTCATTAAGGGGTTAAAGACACTTTTGATGGAGTCATTTGATGGAGTCATTCAGTGATGTAATGCCAGCGGTCCCTACGCTGTCTAAGTGCACGGGAGAACAAACAGGGAACATGCAAGGGAAGGGGCAGTAGCCCACGGAACGCCGCGAGGAAACGGAGCGGTGAATGAATAGTCAGGACCAGGATGAAGTGGAGTATACCAACGTGAGCACGGAGAAGGAAGCAAGCCAGGGGCAAAGCGAAGCAGGTTAAGCGGAACTGCAGCAAGGCAGAAGCACGGCAGAAGCAGGCTGGAGCAAGCAGCAGTGGGGCCAGGAATCCAGAAGAATTACAAGCACAGAGGAAGAGAACACGGCAGGTAATAAAGGACAGGGGGCGGAGCTAACTCCGACTGACCAGGCCGCGATAGGCTCTCCCACTCCTGAGCCTGCCACCCTGGTTGGTGGGAGACGGTGTCAGTCTAACAGGTCTGGCCTCAGGTGTGGATTGATTAATCCCAGGAGTATACCTAGACGTAGTACCTGGCAGATCCCTAACAGTACTCCCCCTTTTATGAGGGGCCACCGGACCCTTACTAAGAGGACCCGGTTTAGTAGGGAAGAGAAGGTGGAACCTCCTGATCAATACCCCAGCGTGAACATCACGGGCAGGTACCCAAGTCCTCTCCTCCAGCCCGTATCCTCTCCAATGGACCAGGTACTGGAGGGAGCCCTGGACCATCCTACTGTCCATAATCTTGGCCACCTCGAATTCCACCCCCTCAGGGGTGAGAACGGGAACAGGAGGATTCCTCGAGGGGGACCAGGACGGGGAGCAGCGTTTGAGGAGGGAGGCATGGAAGACGTCATGTATGCGAAAGGATGGGGGCAGCTCCAGACGGAAGGATACAGGGTTGAGGACTTCACTGATCTTATAAGGTCCAATAAATCGGGGAGCAAACTTCCTGGACGGGACCTTAAGGCGCAAGTTCCTGGACGACAACCAGACCAAATCCCCGACGACAAACCGGGGGTTAGCAGAACGTCTACTATCAGCCTGAATCTTTTGTGCGCTCTGGGACGCCTCTAGGTTCTTCTGAACCTGGGCCCAGACTGTGCACAGTTCCCGATGAACATCCTTTACCTCAGGATTATTGGAACAACCAGGGGAAACGGAGGAGAACCTTGGGTTAAACCCGAAATTACAGAAAAACGGGGAGACCCCAGACGAGTTACTGACCCGGTTATTCAGGGAAAATTCAGCAAGGGGAAGGAATGAGACCCAATCGAATTGACAGTCAGAGATGAAACACCTTAAATATTGTTCCAGGGATTGGTTAGTCCTTTCCGTTTGGCCATTAGTTTCGGGATGGAAGGCGGAGGAGAAGGACAGATCAATCTCCAACTTTTTACAAAAAGCTCTCCAAAACAAGGAAACAAATTGTACCCCTCTGTCAGAAACGATATTGACTGGGGCCCCATGGAGACGCAGGATGTGTTTCACAAACAAAGAAGCTAACGTCTTGGCGTTAGGTAGCTTCTTAAGGGGCACAAAGTGGCACATCTTGCTGAAGCGGTCTACTACAACCCACACCACCGACTTGCCCTGAGATGGGGGCAAATCGGTGATAAAATCCATGGAGATATGGGTCCAAGGTCTCTGGGGAATGGGCAAGGAACGTAGTAGGCCCGCAGGTCGGGACCTAGGGGTTTTGGACCTAGCGCAAACCTCACAAGCGGCGACGTAAGCCCTAACGTCTTTAGGCAACCCAGGCCACCAATAGTTTCTGGTAATGAGGTGTTTGGTGCCCAAGATGCCAGGATGACCAGATAGAGCGGAGTCATGGTTTTCCCTGAGTACCCTTAGCCGGTATTGCAGGGGAACGAACAGTTTGTCCCCAGGGACGTTCCCGGGAGCTGAACCCTGATCAGCCGCAATATCAGAAGCTAAATCAGAATCCGTGGCAGAAACGATTATACCAGGGGGTAAAATACAAGCAGGATCCTTCTCGGAAGGAGGATTGGCCATGAAACTACGTGACAGAGCATCAGCCTTAATATTCTTGGACCCAGCCCTATAGGTAACCAAGAAATTAAATCTGGTAAAGAATAGTGCCCACCGAGCTTGTCTAGGATTAAGCCTCCGGGCCGATTCTAGGAAAACCAGATTCTTGTGATCCGTAAGGACCGTTACCTGGTGTCTGGCCCCCTCCAGGAAGTGCCGCCACTCTTCAAAAGCCCATTTAATGGCTAGAAGTTCGCGGTTGCCAATATCATAGTTACTCTCCGTGGGCGAAAACTTCCTAGAGAAGTAAGCACAGGGGCGGAGATGGGTGAGGGAGCTGGTACCCTGGGACAAGACGGCCCCCACTCCCACCTCGGATGCGTCAACCTCCACAATAAATGGCTCCTCTTGGTTGGGCTGAATCAGCACGGGGGCCGAGATAAAGCACTTCTTGAGGGTCTCAAAGGCCTGGACGGCCTCAGGGGGCCAATGGAGGACATCAGCACCCTTGCGAGTAAGGTCCGTAAGAGGCTTAGCGACGACCGAGAAGTTGGCAATAAATCTCCTGTAATAGTTGGCGAACCCTAAAAAACACTGTAACGCCTTAAGGGAGGCAGGTTGGACCCATTCCGCCACAGCCTGAACCTTGGCAGGGTCCATGCGGAATTCATGAGGAGTGAGGATTTGCCCTAAAAATGGTATCTCCTGTACCCCAAAGACACATTTTTCAGTCTTAGCAAACAGATTATTCTCCCGAAGGACCTGGAGCACCTTCCTGACATGCTCCACGTGGGAGGACCAGTCCTTGGAAAACAGCAGTATGTCATCAAGGTACACAACAAGAAAATTACCCAGGTAATCTCTCAGGATTTCATTAATAAAATTCTGGAAGACAGCAGGGGCATTACACAACCCAAAGGGCATGACCAGGTATTCGAAATGACCCTCGGGTGTGTTGAACGCAGTTTTCCACTCATCCCCCTCTTTGATGCGGATAAGGTTATATGCCCCCCGTAGATCGAACTTAGAAAACCATTGGGCTCCCTGAACCTGATTAAAAAGATCCGGAATCAAAGGAAGTGGGTACTGGTTCCTTACAGTGACCTTATTCAGGTTACGATAATCAATGCACGGCCTAAGACCACCATCCTTCTTCCCCACGAAGAAGAAGCCAGCACCTACAGGAGAAGTCGAGGGGCGAATGAACCCCTTGGCCAGGCATTCTTGGATATACACCCTCATAGCTTCACGTTCAGGACATGAAAGATTAAATATCCTACCCTTAGGAAGCTTGGCACCAGGCACCAAATCGATGGCGCAATCGTAATCTCTATGGGGGGGCAACACCTCGGAGGCCTCCTTAGAAAACACATCGGCGAAGTCCTGAACAAACTCAGCAAGCGTGTTTACCTCCTCCCGGGGAGAAATAGAGTTAACAGAAAGACATGACATAAGACATTCATTACCCCATTTGGTAAGCTCCCCAGTATTCCAATCAAACGTGGGATTATGCAACTGCAACCAGGGAAGACCTAATACCAGATCAGACGATAATCCCTGCATCACCAGTACAGAGCACTGCTCCAAATGCATGGAGCCAACCAGGAGTTCAAAAACAGGAGTATGCTGAGTAAAATAACCATTAGCAAGGAGGGTTGAGTCGATACCTACTACAGGGATAGGATAAGGTAAATCAATAAAAGGCATCTTTAGAGACATAGCAAATTCCACAGACATGATATTAGCAGATGAGCCAGAATCCACGAAAGCACTGCCCGTGGCAGACCGGCCAGCAAACGAGACCTGAAAGGGAAGCAAAATTTTATTGCGTTTCACATTAACGGGAAATACCTGTGCGCCCAAGTGACCTCCCCGATGATCACTTAGGCGCGGAAGTTTTCCGGCTTTTTATTCTTGCGCCTGGGACAGGTGTTCAGTAGATGCTTGTCGTCCCCACAGTAGAAGCAGAGACCATTCATTCTGCGAAACTCCCTACGTTGTCGAGGGGACATGGAGGCCCCGAGTTGCATAGGTACCTCCGAGTCCTCCGTGGAGGGGCGAGGGGACGGGACCTCGGGGGGGATCGCAGAAAAGTCAGAGGGGAGCACATTGAAATGTTCAAGCTGACGTTCCCTGAGACGTCGGTCAAGTCGTACTGCTAGGGCCATAACCTGGTCAAGGGAGTCAGAAGAGGGGTAGCTAACCAGCAGATCCTTCAGGGCGTCAGATAATCCTAACCTAAACTGGCACCTTAGGGCCGGATCGTTCCACCGAGAAGCTACGCACCACTTTCTAAAATCAGAACAGTATTCCTCAACCGGTCTCCTACCCTGACGTAAGGTCACCAGCTGACTCTCGGCTAAAGCAGTCCTGTCAGTCTCGTCGAAAATGAGTCCGAGGGCAGAGAAAAAACGATCAACAGAGGAAAGTTCAGGGGCGTCAGGAGCCAAGGAGAAGGCCCACTCTTGGGGCCCTTCCTGGAGTCGGGATATGATGATACCCACCCGCTGGTTCTCGGAACCTGAGGAGTGGGGTTTTAGGCGGAAATACAGTCTGCAACTCTCCCGGAAGGAGAGAAACGTCTTACGGTCCCCTGAGAACCGGTCAGGTAACTTGAGGTCGGGTTCTAGAGGTGAGGTGAGGGGTACTACTAAGGCAGCGTCACCCTGGTTGACCCTCTGGGCCAGGGCCTGGACCTGTAGGGAGAGGCCCTGCATCTGCTGGGTCAGGGTCTCAAGGGGGTCCATGATAGCGTCAGCGTAGGAGAATGGTAGACTAGGTATGGGCTTGTAATTATGTAATGGCAGGAAGGAGGAGAAGGGAAAGTGAGCCCTAATCTACCCACCGCCCTGTCCCTGCCTACTTGCAACGACCCGCCCTAGGCAACGGGGTACAACTGGGCGGCGGTCCCTACGCTGTCTAAGTGCACGGGAGAACAAACAGGGAACACGCAAGGGAAGGGGCAGTAGCCCACGGAACGCCGCAAGGAAACGGAGCGGTGAATGAATAGTCAGGACCAGGATGAAGTGGAGTATACCAACGTGAGCACGGAGAAGGAAGCAAGCCAGGGGCAAAGCGAAGCAGGTTAAGCGGAACTGCAGCAAGGCAGAAGCACGGCAGAAGCAGGCTGGAGCAAGCAGCAGTGGGGCCAGGAATCCAGAAGAATTACAAGCACTGAGGAAGAGAACACGGCAGGTAATAAAGGACAGGGGGCGGAGCTAACTCCGACTGACCAGGCCGCGATAGGCTCTCCCACTCCTGAGCCTGCCACCCTGGTTGGTGGGAGACGGTGTCAGTCTAACAGGTCTGGCCTCAGGTGTGGATTGATTAATCCCAGGAGTATACCTAGACGTAGTACCTGGCAGATCCCTAACAGAAACATAGTATCTGTCAGTTTAATGTTTTGTCTATCAGCTGAGCTCACATGGTGACATCTCTACACTTTGCTGCCACCATCTGGACATGATCATTTTTACTGAGAGTACTAGCTGAAACACTATCCACTTTGAGAGAAATATATGAAATAATTTGGGCAATAACGGTATTGAAAGTGAATTTGTGTCTTGGCACATTCAGAATGAATCTAATACAACATATTACATGTATTGTTCCTGAGTTACATTCTGTATTATATTCCAGAGGTAAAAATTCTGCAGGCTTTAGGCTGGGTTTCCACGTATAGTAAATGCTGCGGAATTTCCGCAACAGAATTCTGTGCAGAAGTTCCACAGCATTTACAGTAGCAGCCAAGTGAATGAGATTTTTCAAATCTCAGTCACACTGTGGGGGAAAAAAAATCTTACGCAGAAAGTGCTCTGTGGTGCGACTTTTGTGGCGCGAAACGCGCGTCGGGTTAAGCAGAGGTCCCCTCTCCCAGTCCTAGTCTCCTATTTTCATCTCCTGCTACGTAGGTGTAGGTATATTATATTGCATTGCATGTTATGTATACTTAGGACTGCACTTTACATATACTTTTAATACTGTACTTATGTGTCCATCTGTGCAGGGCGTACCATGCCTAGCACCTTCTCAGTAATATATATGTATGCACTTTAGCCGTTTATAGGAGGTATTGGACCATTTGTACATCTGGGGGGGCCACTCTGCTTTCATGTTCGGATTCCGTTTCTGTTCGAGGGTCTATGGTATTTTATTATGTATAACTGTTATATGTTGTTTTTTTCTGTGTGTCTAATTGACTTTAACCCCTTAGTGACCAGCCCATTTTAGGCCTTAATGACCAAGCTATTTTATTCGTTTTTCTATAGTCGCATTCAAAGAGCTATAACATTTTTATTTTTTCGTCTACATAGCTGTATGAGGACTTGTTTTTTGCGGGATTAGTTGTGCTTTTTAATAGCACCATTTTTGGGTACATATAATTTTTATATTAACTTTTATTAACCTTTTTGGGGGGGATTATAAAAAAAACCTGAAATTCCGCCATTGTTCTATGCATTTTTAAATTGACGCCGTTCACTATGCGACGTAAATAACATGTTACCTTTATTCTATGGGTCGGTACGATTACGGCGATACCACATATGTGGAGGTTTTTTTATGTTTTACGACTTTTGCACAATAAAAACACTTTTGAACTAAAATTATTTGTTTTTGCATTGTCGCTTTCCAAGAGCCGTAATTTTTTTATTTTTCAATCAATGTAGTGATTTTTTGGGCTTGTTTTCTGCGGGACAAGACGTAGTTTTGAATGGTACTGTTTTGGGGTACATGGGACTTATTGATTCATTTTTATTATGACTTTTTTGGGGGGCAATGGAAAAAAATTGCAATTTCGCCATAGTTTTTTGTTTTTTTTTTTTACGGTGTTCACTTTGCGGTTTAAATTACAAATTAACTTTATTAATGGAGTCATTACGGTCGCGGCGATACCACATATGTGTACTTTTTTTTTTTTTTTACACTTTTACTAAATAAAACCACTTTTTATGGAAAAAAATGGTTTTATTTATTTTTTTACTGTACTTTTTATTAATAATCTTTATTTCACTTTGATGACTTATTTTATTAGTCCCACTAGGGGACTTTACTGTGCGATATTCCGATCGCTGCTATAATGCTCTGGTATACTTCGTATACCAGAGCATTATTGCCTGTCAGTGTAAATCTGACAGGCAATCTGTTAGGACGTGCTTCCGGCGCGTCCTAACAGGCATATGTCCAGGGCAGACCTGGGGGCTTTTATCAGTCCCCCGGCCGCCATGACACCCCATCGGAGACCCGCGATTGCATTCGCGGGCCGCCGATGGGTGACAGAGGGAGCGCACTCCCTCTGTAAACAAAGTTAAATGCCGCGGTCGCTATTGACGGCGGCATTTAACGGGTTAAACGGCCGCGATCGAAGTAAACTTCGATCGCGGGCGTTGGAGCAGGAGCTCAGCTGTCATCAGACAGCAGAGCCCCGGCTCCAGCCTGCACGGGAGACCCGTGCAGGACTTAGACTAGGCTGACGTGAAAAGGCGTCAGCCTAGCCTAAAGCCCATTAGTGAATCACGTAAAAAGGCGTATTAGTGGTCACTAAGGGGTTAATAAAGACTGTTTGTATTTTTTCAAAAACCTGGTCGTGACTTGTTATTTTTTCTGACTTTTAATTCCACAGCATGTTATGGTATGCTGCATATTAGGTGTGGAGATGCTGCATTTTTGGCCCATAGACTTGAATGGGGAGCATAAATTCCGCACTAAAATACACAAGTTGAATTGTGTACCACATTTATGTAGCGGAAACGCAGTAAAAATCAGTGGAAATCCGCAGGTGCACATAACGTATACAATAATCAATGCTGACACTAAAACCGCAGGTAAACCTGCAGCTAAAAAAAAAACACACAATTTCTGCAGCATTATGTGCAGCAAAAACGCAATATTTGTTGCGAATTTCTGTGACAGATTTCTCCACGTTTTTTTTCTAGATTATTCTGAAGATATTCTGTTGCAGAAAATTTGCAGAGTATTCTTAGTGTGGGAACATACCTTAAGGTTACATTCACACAATCGTGTACAAAAAACGGACAGTATTTCTTGCATTTCATGTCCGTGTGCCATTAGTGTGGATGTGGCATCAGTTTTTCACATCCGTGATTATCCTCGGCAAGCACTTCCTTTTTTTTTGTTGTGTATTTCTCTGCATTTCTTTAGCAACTGTTGCGTGAAACACAGACAGCACTCGGATGTCGTCCGTGTGCTGTCTATGTTTTCACGCACCCATAGACTAAAAATGGGTGACAAGTTCTGCAGAACAGACCAATATAGGACATGCAGTGAGTTTCACGCAACGGACACACGCTGCGTGAAAAATTACCCACGTTTGAATAGCCCCATTGATTTGCATTGGTCCGTGTGCTGTCAGTTATTTCATCGG
Source organism: Rhinoderma darwinii (assembly GCF_050947455.1). Lineage (NCBI taxonomy): Eukaryota > Metazoa > Chordata > Amphibia > Anura > Rhinodermatidae > Rhinoderma > Rhinoderma darwinii. The sequence continues at coordinate 272,170,334 of NC_134690.1, read as the reverse complement.
AAACGCTTGTCTGAATGAGCCTTTAGGCTATGTTCACACAGGGTGGATACGCTGCGTAAAATCCCACAGCGTATCCGCCTTGGGCGCCGCAGGGAATTTCACCTGAAAAACCGCAAATTGTGGTGCAGTTTTTCGGCCGGAATGTCCGTTGCAGAAAACTTTATGTTAAAAAAAATCCCATGTGACCGCTGCAGCTGTGATTGGCTGCAGCGGTCAGCAGCGGTCACTTGAGATGAAGTGTCATCCCAGGAGGATGTCCTAGATGAAGAAGCACAGAATTCTGAGTAAAGCGTAGATTTCTAACGTTAATCTGTTTTCCCTTAGTCCTAGCAGCAGCGCAATAGTGGGGTATCTCTGCCCCTGTGAACTAGTAGGACAGATAGAATTTTTAATTTGATCAAACTAATCAACTAGCGCCTCCTCCCTACATAAGGACATTTAGCCCTGCTACCATGTGTTTATTATAAATTATAAATTAGTAGCCTTAGTTAGGGCGGGAAGCTTGTGATGCTGCTAGGACTAAGGGAAAACAGATTAACGTTAGAAATCTACTCTTCCCATACTTCCTGCAGCAGCCCAATAATGGGGAAATAGCAAGAAGTACCACATAGGAAGGGCCCTGGAACTCAAGATTGACCGCTCAAGAGCAGTCTCTTCAGAGAACCCAAAATTCAGCCTATAATGGTTGATAGATATTAAAGAGGCTCTGTCACCAGATTTTGCAACCCCTATCTGCTATTGCAGCAGATAGGCGCTGCAATGTAGATTACAGTAACGTTTATGACCATTTTTGTATTTATGCAAATGAGGCTTGCAAAAGTACAACTGGGCGTGTTTAAAGTAAAAGTCCAAGTGGGCGTGTATTATGTGCGTACATCGGGGCGTTTTTACTACTTTTACTAGCTGGGCGTTCTGACGAGAAGTATCATCCACTTCTCTTCAGAACGCCCAACTTCTGGCAGTGCAGACACACAGCGCGTTCTAGAGAGATCACGCTGTGACGTCACTCACAGGTCCTGCATCGTGTCGGACGAGCAAGGACACATCGGCACCAGAGGCTACAGTTGATTCTGCAGCAGCATCAGTGTTTGCAGGTAAGTCGATGTAGCTACTTACCTGCAAACGCTGATGCTGCTGCAGAATCAACTGTAGCCTCTGGTGCCGATGTGGCCGACACGATGCAGGACCTGGGGCAGGAAGTGAGTGACGTCACAGCGTGATCTCTCGAGAACACGCTGTGTGTCTGTGCACTGCCAGAAGCTGGGCGTTCTGAAGAGAAGTGGATGATACTTCTCGTCAGAACGCCCAGCTAGTAAAAGTAGTAAAAACGCCCCGATGTACGCACATAATACACGACCACTTGGACTTTTACTTTAAACACGCCCACTTGGACTTTTGCAAGCCTCATTTGCATAAATACAAAAATGGTCATAACTTGGCCAAAAATGCTCGTTTTTTAAAAATAAAAACGTTACTGTAATCTACATTGCAGCGCCTATCTGCTGCAATAGCAGATAGGGGTTGCAAAATCTGGTGACAGAGCCTCTTTAACTGCTCTAGCAACCAGCAAAACGTCACATTACCTCCATGATGACAGAGCCTCTTTAAGTGCGAGCTCCAAGCTGCACAGTAAATCTGATCCCAAGTGCCCAGCCTTTATTTAGCCCAAGAGGTAGCCACTGCTCTAATCGAGTTTTAGACTAAATTATATGAATCCGAGATCTAACAATGTAAGCCAGACTACTGGCCTCTACACTTCATCTACCCAGGGTAGGTTTGGTGGATTTTAACCCCTTAAGGACGCAGCCTAGTTTGGGCCTTAAGGCTCAGAGCCCATTTTTCAAATCTGACATATTTCACTTTATGTGGTAATAACGTCGGAATGCTTAAACCTATCCAAGCGATTCTGAGATTGTTTTCTCGTGACACTTTGGGCTTCATGTTTGTGGTAAAATTTGGTCGATATATTCAGTCTTTATTTGTGAAAAATTGCAAAATTTAGAGAAAATTTACAAAAAATAGCATTTTTCAGAATTTAAATGCATCTGCTTGAAAAACAGACGGTTATACCACCCAAAATAGTTACTAGTTCACATTTCCCATATGTCTACTTTAGATTGGCATCGTTTTTTGAACATTATTTTATTTTTCTTGGACGTTACAAGGTTTAGAACATAAACAGCAATTTCTCATATTCTTAAGAAAATTTCAAAAGCCTTTTTTTGAAGGTGCCAGTTCAGTTCTGAAGTGGATTTGAGGGGCCTATGTATTAGAAACCCCCATAAAACACCCCATTTTAAAAACTAGACCCCTCAAAGTATTCAAAACAGCATATAGAAAGTTTTTTTAACCCTTCAGGCATTTCACAGGAATTAAAGCAAAGTGGAAATGAAATTTGCACATTTCATTTTTTCTGCTGAATTTCAATTTTATTCAATTTTTTTTTAGTAACAGAGAAGATTTTAACAGAGAAACACTACTAAATATGTATTGTCCAGATTCTGCAGTTTTTAGAAATGTCCCACATGTGGCCCTACTGCGCTCGTGGACTAAAACACAAGCCCTAGAAGCAAAGAAGCACCTAGTGCATTTTGAGGCCTCTTTTTTATTAGAATATATTTTAGGCAGCATGCCAGGTTTGAAGAGGCGTTGAGGTATCAAAACAATGGAAACCCACCAGAAGTGACCCCATTTTGGAAATTACACCCCTCAAGGAATTCATTTATGGTTTTTGTTATCATTTTGACCGCACAGTTTTTTCACAGCACCTATTTGAATTGGGCTGTGAAATGAAAAAAATGATATTTTTTCCAATAAAATGTCATTTTTGATCAAATTTTCTTATTTTCACAGGGAACAACATACCCCATTTTGTTGCCCAATTTGTCCTTAGTGCGGCAATACCCCATTTGTGGTGATAAACTGCCGTTTGGGCCCATGGGAGGGCTCAGAAGGAAAGGAGCGCTATGTGTTTGTTGGAGTCCAGATTTTGCTGGATTGGTTTTCGGGTGCCATGTCACATTTGCAGAGCCCCAGAGGTATCAAAGCAATGGAAACCCACCCGAAGTGACCCCATTTTGGAAACTACACCCCTCAAGGAATTCATTTATGGTTTTTGTTATCATTTTGACCGCACAAGTTTTTCACAGCACCTATTTGAATTGGGCTGTGAAATGAAAAAAATTATATTTTTTCCAATAAGATGTCATTTTTGATCAAAATTTCTTATTTTCACAGGGAACAACATACCCCATTTTGTTGCCCAATTTGTCCTTAGTGCGGCAATACCCCATTTGTGGTGATAAACTGCCGTTTGGGCCCATGGGAGGGCTCAGACGGAAAGGAGCGCTATGTGTTTGTTGGAGTCCAGATTTTGCTGGATTGGTTTTCGGGTGCCATGTTGCATTTGCAGAGCCCCAGAGGTATCAAAGCAATGGAAACCCACCAGAAGTGACCCCATTTTGGAAACTACACCCCTCAAGGAATTCATTTATGGTTTTTGTTATCATTTTGACCGCACAGTTTTTTCACAGCACCTATTTGAATTGGGCTGTGAAATGAAAAAAATGATATTTTTTCCAATAAGATGTCATTTTTGATCAAAATTTCTTATTTTCACAAGGAACAACATACCCCATTTTGTTGCCCAATTTGTCCTTAGTGCGGCAATACCCCATTTGTGGTGATAAACTGCCCTTTGGGCCCATGGGAGGGCTCAGAAGGAAAGGACCACCATTTGGCCTACTGGAGCTTTTCTGGTGCTAAGTCATGTGTGCAGAAGCCCCTGAGGTACCAGTACAGTTGAAACCCCCGAGAAGTGACCCCATTTTAAAAACTACACCCCTTAAGACATTCATCTAGAGGTGTAGTGAGCATTTTGACCCCACAGGTACTGTGTAAAAGATAATGCGCAGCAGATGGTGCAGTGTGAGATTTGCAATTTTATATATGTATATGCCATTTCAGTGTCCAATATAGTGTGACCAGCATGCGCCACCGGAGATATACACCCCTTAAATTGTAATGTGGGTTCTCCTGGGTACGACAATACCCTACATGTGGCTGTTATCATCTGCCTGGGCATACGGCAGGGCTCAGAAGGGAAAGATGAGGGGGGTAAGCTGTGCGGAGTGCATCAGGGTAAATTAAAAATCAAGGGATGTATGATACATTTTAAAACAATCTTTTATACAGAGCCCTGGTTTTTCGGGACACGTGTCACATTGGTATATTGTGTTCTTCCTTATCCCCCTCTTATAGCAGACTCTGCACCTCTTTTGACTCTTTCCCTTTCCACCGGTTTGGGGACCTTCTCCTGGAAAGTGTTGCCCTGGTACGATGCGTGTGGCCTCGCTTCCAGAAGTACTGGGTGCCCCCCCTTCCTGGTCCCTAAAGATTAGATCTTGAAATTCCAGGAAAGTTCCCCTCTGGCCTGCACATCGACGTAGCACGTACGCATTGTACAATGCCATCTGTATGATGTGCCCGGCCAGCTTCTTATACCACACCGCATGGCGCTGTAGGGCTTCAGGACTTGATTTGACAAGTCCATCCCTCCCATGTACCTATTGTAGTCCAGGATGCAGTCTGGTTTGGGGGTGGCCTTTCCTTCATATATCCTAAACCTGTAGGTATACCCTGATGCACTCTCGCACAGCTTATACATCTTCACACCATACCTTGCCCTCTTACCTGGCAGGTACTGGCGGAATTGAACCCTCCCTTTAAAATGTACCAGGGACTCATCAATAGAAAAACACTTCTCGGGGGTGTATGCTTGGGAAAACCGGGCACTGGAACGGTCTAATAGGGGTCTCCGTTTATACAAACGGTCAAAACTGGGGTCATCTCGGAGTGGGCACGGCTCATTATCAGTATAATGTAAGAAGCGAAGTATTGCCTCATTTATTTATTTTTTTAGGTTCCAGTTCATTTCTGAAGTTGCTTTGAGGGGCCCATATATTAGAAACCCCTATCAAACACCCCATTTTAGAAACTAGACCCCTCAAAGTATTCACAACAGCATTTAGAAAGTTTATGAACCCTTTAGGTGTTTCACAGAAATTTAGAGCAAAGTAGAGGTGAAATTTACTCATTTTATACCATTTTTTTTATAACACAAAAGGATTTATCAGAGAAACGCAACTCAATACTTATTGCCCAGATTCTGCAGTTTAGAGAAATATCCCACATGTGGCCCTCGGGCGGTAATGGACTGAAGCACCGGCCTCCGAAGCAAAGGAGCACCTAGCGGATTTTGAGCCCTCTTTTTTATTAGGCACCATGTCCGGTTTGAAGAGGTCTTGTGGTGCCAAAACATTGGAAACCCCCCAAAAGTGACCCCAATTTGGAAACTAGACCCCTTGAGGAATCCATTGTAGTTTTCATGGGGTGCATGCGGCTTTTTGATCAGTTTTTATTCCATTTTTAGGTGGCGTGGTGACTAATAAACAGCAATTCTACTATTGTTTTTGTATACTTTTTTTTTTACAGCGTTCACCGTGCGCTATAAATGACATATTCACTTTATTCTGCGGGGCGATACGATCACGGCGATACCAGATGTTTATAGTTTTTTTTTATGTCTTATGGCGTTTGCACAATAAAATACGTTTTGTAAATAATCATTCACTTTTTGTGTTACCTTATTCTAAGAGCCAGAACGTTTTTATTTTTCCATCAATAAAGCCGTGCGAGGACTTATTTTTTGCGTAACGAACTGTATTTTCCATCAGTACCATTTTTAGGTACATGCGACTTTTTGATCTCTTTTTATTCCATTTTTTGGGAGGTGAAGTGACCAAACAATTGTGATTCTGGTTCGGTTTATTAATATTTTTTTTTACGGCGTTCACCGTGCGGGATAAATAACAAAATAATTTTGTAGCTCAGGCCGTTACGGACGCGGCAATACCAATTATGTATAGTTTATTTGTTTGTTTATATATTTTTATTAATAATAAAGGACTGATAAGGGAAAAAGTGGGACTTTTACTTTTATTACTTTTAAAACTTTTATTTTCTTATTTTTACACATCTTTTTTTAACTTTTTTTTAACTTTATTACTTTGTCCCACTAGGGGACATGAGGGCAGGAGGCCCTGATCGCTATTCTAATACACTGCACTACATGCGTAGTGCAGTGTATTAGAACTGTCAGCTACTCACTGACAGCAAGCATAGTGGGTCCTGACGTTGTCAGGACCCACTAGGCTTCCGTCTATGGCATAGCCGGACGCCATTGTTTGGTGTCCGGTTGCCATAGTCACCATCGCCGGCCGCTATCGCGTAGCAGGCCGGCGATGGCAGCTTAACCCCTAAAAAGCAGCGATCTCTATAGAACGCGGCTTTTAAGGGGTTAATCAGCGGGGACACAGCGATCGGTCCCCGCTGTAGGAGCTGTGACAGCTGCTGAACAAGACAGCAGCGTCACAGCTCCTGTAGGTGTCGGGAGGACGGCCGAAACGGCCGTTACTCCCGAGACGTACTATTACGGCATGGAGCGCGAACGATACAGCTGCCATGACGTAATAGTACGTCAAGGAGCGGGAAGGGGTTAAGTCTTTGTTTCTTTCATGAAACGCAATAGATCTCAAGACAGAAGTAGAGATCTAGGAATGGAGATTATGTTCCTCCAGAGAGGAAGACACGTGCCAGAACACTGGTAGCGAGTTGACCTGATTTCAGGTTATAAATGAGGAACTTTGGAGTGAAGCCTGGTAGTAGCTTCAGCAAGACCCTGTCCTGGAGGAATCTGATATATAAATCCGCTGATGACAAAGCTTAAAGTTCATCTGTTTGGACACCCCTGATGTGCAAACCCTGCCGATGCACAGGAGCCCAGTATTATATAATTGAGGGACCGAAACCGTGCTTATTTACTGGTGCACAGTTGGAATGACACAACCTAGTGTGCCATGGTAAACCATTGGAGAGTATGGGGTCCCACACACCACACCCCCTACACGGGGCTCTCCATCGCCATTGTCCGCCCTTGATTATGACCAGAAGGAAATAACTTCTAAGGCTAGGAAATTATGTGGGACCACTTCCCGAGGTTCAGAGGTAGTTGATTATAAACCTCCTAGGACAAATGCAAAGTCTCCTTTTGCAATAGGTCTGAGGATAACAGGTCTCATTTATCAGACTGTTTCTGGAACCATTTCACTAAGGGCTCTTGTGACCAGGATCTTACCCAAAATGCCTCCTGAACTAAATTTTGGACCTTCCAGGTCGATAGACTCAGTCCTTTCCCGAATTCTTCCTGCTGGAAGTGTAGGATGTTGTTAAGCCGTGGGTTGCAACTATTTAGTCCTTAAAGAGGCTCTGTCACCAGATTTTGCAACCCCTATCTGCTATTGCAGCAGATAGGCGCTGCAATGTAGATTACAGTAACGTTTTTATTTTTAAAAAACGAGCATTTTTGGCCAAGTTATGACCATTTTTGTAGTTATGCAAATGAGGCTTGCAAAAGTCCAAGTGGGTGTGTTTAAAAGTAAAAGTCCAAGTGGGCGTGTATTATGTGCGTACATCGGGGTGTTTTTAATACTTTTACTAGCTGGGAGTTCTGATGAGAAGTATCATCCACTTCTCTTCAGAACGCCCAGCTTCTGCCTGATCACTGCTGTGACGTCACTCACAGGTCCTGCATCGTGTCAGACGAGCGAGGACACATCGGCACCAGAGGCTACAGTTGATTCTGCAGCAGCATCAGCGTTTGCAGGTAAGTAGCTACATTGACTTACCTGCTAACGCCAATGCTGCTGCAGAATCAACTGAAGCCTCTGGTGCCGATGTGTCCGACACGATGCAGGACCTGGGGCAGGAAGTGAGTGACGTCACAGCGTGATCTCTCGAGAACACGCTGTGTGTCTGCACTGCCAGAAGCTGGGCGTTCTGAAGAGAAGTGGATGATACTTCTCATCAGAACGCCCAGCTAGTAAAAGTATTAAAAACGCCCTGATGTACGCACATAATACACGCCCACTTGAACTTTTACTTTTAAACACACCCACTTGGACTTTTGCAAGCCTCATTTGCATAACTACAAAAATGGTCATAACTTGGCCAAAAATGCTCGTTTTTTAAAAATAAAAACGTTACTGTAATCTACATTGCAGCGCCTATCTGCTGCAATAGCAGATAGGGGTTGCAAAATCTGGTGACAGAGCCTCTTTAAATAGAATATAAAGCTGAAACAATCAATTCGCCCATTGTGTAAGTCTTCTTGGTAGTTCCAGACCTGGACTGTGGGCAGGTCTTCATGAATTGATTGGAGAGCCGTTTATCTATTGTCACGATCCAGGGGTATGTGGACCCACTAGGTCGCTCCTCCGTAGCGGAGAGGCAGCTGACCAACACACAGTCTATGCACAAAGCCTATGTTAGGAGTGTAGCACACGGGTACCTGGGATAGTCTGGATGGCGGCAAGGGCTCTGGCACAGATGGGGCTAGAGGTGGTGGGTTGCGCCAGAAATGGCGGATGGTATCCAGAAGGACAGGCGACAGCCGACGTGGAGAGATCCAGCAGGCAAGGCTCAGGTACTGCACCGGCTCGGAACAAGGCACAGCACGGGATACAGGATGTAGGGGGCAGGACAAGGGAACACTGGGAGCAGGAAAACACAAAGGGACCGTTTGCAATATAGACATGGGAAGACTACAACAATGCTCAGGCAGGGAATGGAAAGGCAGAGCCCTTCTTATAGTCCAGGATGGGCAGGGGTTGGTTAGGGAACTTTAAACATGTGCGCACGCTGGCCCTTTAAGGCCAGGACCGCGCGCGCACCTTACCAGTGAGAGCAGGACCAGCCGGCCACGAGTACTGGGGTATTCTAGGAGAGAGTCACCGGCAGGAAGACAACGGACTGTGGCCACTTGCGTCCCCAGGTAAGGAACGGCGGCAGACCGTGACCACGGCTGTGACTGTACACCCCTCTTCTTAAGTCCGGAGCATAAGAGGAACTTCCTTATGATGGTAGGAGCATTGAGGTTCTCTTCTGGCTCCCAGGACCTCTCCTCAGGACCCTCTCCAGTCCACTAGGTAGAAGGTTCTTCCCCCTATTTTCTTATAGTCCAGAATCTCTTTTACCTCAAACACCTCAGACGACCTACTGGGAGCAACTGCATGTCTAGGACCTTTACGGAACCGGTTCATGACCATAGGCTTAACCCCTTCCCTCTTTGGCCACTTTTGACCTTCCTGACAGAGCCTCATTTTTCAAATCTGACATGTTTCACTTTATGTGGTAATAACTTCAGAATGCTTTAAGCTATCCAAGCGATTCTGAGATTCTTTTCTCGTGACACAATGGACTTTATGTTACTAGCAAGATTTCTCGATACATTCAGTATTTAATTGTGACAAACATCAAAATGCTGCGAAAAATTGCAAAAATTTGCATTTTTCTAAATTTAAATGTATCTGCTTGTAAGACAGGCAGTTATACCACACAAAATATTCGCTAATTAACATCCCCCATATGTCTACATTAGATTAACATAATTTTTTGAACATCCTTTTATTTTTCTAGGACGTTACAAGGCTTAGAACTTTAGCACCAATTTCTCAAATTTTCAAGAAAATTTCAAAACGCTAATTTTGCAGGGGCCTGTTCAGTTGTGTAGTGGCTTTTAGGGTCTTATATATTAGTCGACTACGCTATTGATTCCGTCGGAAAACCGGAAACCAGCCGGAATGGTGACGAACGGAAAGCATTAGCGATGTTTCCGTCACCATTGAGATCAATGGTGACTGAAACGGAAGCTGTGCTGTCAGTTTCACTTTCCGTTGCAGGATTCACCCGACCGAACCCTCCGACGGAACCCCGGAACGGAAATGAACGGTGATGTGAACAGGCCCTTACTCGTATTTCAGTTTATAATGTGGGGGTACATGTAAGCTGTGCGGAGTACATCAGGGGCATAGTCAGGTGGTATAATAATAGGGTAAACAATAAAATAATCCATAGATATGTGTTACGCTGTGCTCAATCCTTTCTGCACAGGCCGAAGTCGACACTGATAAATGTCCTTTCTTATCCCCCTTATGGTCCACACTCGGCACCTTTGCAGTTTGGGGAATTTTGCTGGGAAGTGTTGTCCTGGTATAATACGGGCACCCTCACTTCTAGCAGATATGTTTGGGCCCTCCCCTTCCAGGATCCCTAATTTTAGGGCCCCAATAAATGACATCTTGAAACAGACTAAAAGTGCCCCTCTGATCTGCACAACCGCATATTTTTATTTCCTGACTTATTGGAGCCTTAACTAATTTTATTTTTTCATAGACGTAGTGGTATGAGGGCTGTTTTTTTGCGGGACGAGCTGTAGTTATTATTGGTACCATTTTGGGGTACATGCGACTTTTGATCACTTTTTATCCTATTTTTTGGGAGGCAAGGTGACCAAAAAACAACAATGCTGGCATAGTTTTTTTATACAGAGTTTACTTTGCGTTATAAATGACATGTTAACGTTATTCTGTGGTTCAGTACGATTCCGGCGATACCTGATTTATAGCACTTTTTTTATGTTTTACAACTTTTTGCACAATAAAATTACTTTTGTAAAAAGAATGTATTTTTTCTGTCGCAATGTTATGAGAACCATAACGGTTTAATTTTTTCGTCGACGGAGCTGTATGAGGGCTTGTTTTTTGCGAGACAAGCTATGGTTTTTATAGGTATAATTTTTGGATACATGCAACTTTTTGATCACTTTTTATATCAATTTTTGTAGGCCAAAGTGACCAAACACTGAAATTCTAGCATTGTTTTTTACGGGTTTTTTTACGCCGTTCACCGCGTGGAATAAATAACATAATATTTTTATAGTTTGGGCCGTTACGGTCACGGCGATACCAAATATGTATGCTTTATTTATTTTTTTCAATAATAGAGGACTTGATAAGTCAAAAAGGGCGATTGTGTTTTATTTGATTACTTGAAACTTTTATTATATTATTTCCAACTTTTTTTTTTTCACTTTTTTTTACACCTACTAGGAAACTTGAAGGTCCAGCTGTCAGATTTTTTTTTCTAATACATTGCACTACCTATGTTGTGCAATGTATTAGATCTGTCAGTCATTCACTGACAGCAAGCCGATTAGGCTTCGCCTCCAGACGGGGCCTAATCGGCTTCCGTAATGGCAGACAGGAGGCCATTGTTAGGTCTCCTGTTTCCATAATAGCAGTCGACAGTCGTGCGATTGCAGGGCACAGCTGCCTATCTGCTAACAACCACAAAGATGCAGCGATCGCATCCTATCGCTGCATCTGAGGGGTTAATGGCAGGGATCTGAGCTAGCTCCAGTTCCTGCCATTACAGGTGGATGTCAGCTGTAACATACAGCTGACATCCACCGCTGATGACGCCGGCTCATCTCCTGAGCCGGCGCCATCTTGCCGGCGGCTACGGAAGCCTTTCAGGCCCCGCCTCCTGGTGGGGGCTGAAAGTTTTTCATGCTAGGCACACCGGGAGGCCAGTATTAGGCCTCCGGTTGCCATTGCAGCCACCGAATATGCTTCCGATGTGTCAACAAATCAGGTGAGTAAATCAGGATGTCATCCAGATAGATCACCACACAGTAGGTCTTGGAAAATGTAATTCACAAATTCCTGGAACACAGCTGGGGCATTACATAGTCCAAAAGGCATCACGAGGTATTCATAATGGCCGTCTCGGGTGTTAAATTTGGTTTTCCACTCGTCACCCTTGCGGATACAGATTAAGTTATAAGCTCCGTGTAGATCAAGCTTTGTGAACACCTTGGCCCCACGAATTCTATCAAAAAGTTCGGAGATGAGTGGTAGGGGGTACTTATTCTTGACTGTAATTTGGTTCAAACCCCGGTAGTCGATGTAATGTCCGTGGCTGCGGGCCGTCAGCTCCAATTTCCTCCTGTCAGCCGCAGCCACGAGTCGGCAAGCGCTGGCCCCATTCTCCACCTCAGGAGACGCCAGCGCTCGCGTCCACTCACCTCAGCTGAATCGCGTAGGGTGCGCGCGCAGGCTCGTGCCTGCTCTTAAAGGGGCATCGGGCGCACAGGACTTCTGATGAACTTGAACCTGTGTGTACCCTGGACTATAAGAGGGCTCCAGTGCCCTGCTTTTATGCCTCAGCGTTGTTGATGTTTCCTAAGTTTGTCTATGTGATGGCCTCCTAGTGTTTTCCTGTTCCTGTTCCCTGCATTCCATACTATCCTGGTAGAGCACTGTGCTGTGCCAAAGCCATGTCGTGCTGTATCCCACGTCTGACCTGCTTCACCTCGCCTGACGTCTACCTGCTGCCTAATCCCAGCCGAGCCTGCCTTGCTGCTGTCCGAGCTGCCACAGGTATCTATACGAACTATAGACATTGACCTGCGCCCTGTTGGCCAGCTGCCTTACCGCCAAGGCCGTATGGCCCAGTGGGTTCACAGACCCTTCGTGACAGTCGATACATGGGTGAAGAGATCCGTCCTTTTTTTTCACGAAGAAGAATCTGGCTCCTGCCGGGGAGGATGACTTAAGGATGGATCCTCTCTCGAGGTTCTCCTTAACGTAGGCAGACATGGCTAGAGTCTCTGGCAGGGAGAGAGGATAAACTCGACCTAAGAGGTGGCGAGGCGTCAGGAAGCAATTCAACAGGGCAGTCATAGATGCGATGGGGGGGAAGCGTCTCTGCCTCCTTCTTACTGAAGACGTCCGCAAAACTGGAGGCAAAACAGGACGAAACTGCGGGAGGCAGCGGGCAAGGCATTTCGGGCCCCATTCCCTCTCCGGAACTCCAGTCAAGCACCGGAGCATGTAGGCAGAGCCAAGGCAGGCCCAACAGGAGAGGGTTGATAGCTTTAGGCAGGATGAGGAAGGTGATCTGTTCTGAGTGAAGGACTCCGATTTGTAAGCTCAATGGTTTAGTAATGGACACAGTCCATTCACAGAGACAACATCCAGGGGTCCCTCCAGAAGAACTATGGGTAGATGTCGATAAATTTTTCTGGATGAAATTTGCAGCTGCCCTGGAATCAAGATAGGCAGAGGAGGAATGTGATGTCTCTCCAGAGATGAGGGTTATAGGTATAGATAGTTTTGAAGAGGTTTTGACGTTTGGCGTCATCCCACTTAGAGTTGCCTCTCCAACCAACCCTAGGTGCTGGAATTTCCCGGCTTCTATGGACATTGGCGCACAAAATAGCCCTTAAGGCCACAATATAGGCATAAACCAGAAGAGCGTCTGCGCTGTTTCTCCCGCTCGGACAATTTGACTGTCTACCTGCATAGGTTCTTCAGGTAGCGCAACAGGGGAAGGCAATAGTGGTCTCTGGGCCAAGGGTACCAGTCTGTGAAACCGGCTCTCCTGCCAAATCTTCTCAGTGCGTTCCTGAATCCTCATGTTGACCTGGGTGGCCAAGGTCATGGGCTGCTAGCTTGTGCTTGATGTGAAAGGACAATCCCTGCCAAAAGATTGCCACCAACGCCTCGTTGTTCCATGCCAACTCTGCTGCCAGGGTACGAAAAGAGATAGCATACGCTCCTACTGTGGAGCCTCCTTGTTTGAGGGCTAGCAGAGTGGCTGCGGCAGAATATGTTCGGCCCGGATCCTCAAACATGGCACGGAAAGACTGCAGGAACCAGGCTAAGTCCGAGGATTCAGGTCCCTGTTGTTCCAAGATGGGGTTTGCCCATGGGAGGCCCTTGCCAGCGAGGAGGGAGATAATAAATGCCACTTTGGCCTCCTCAGAGGGGAAGAGATGAGCTCGTAGTCTAAAATGAATGGTGTATTGATTGATGAACCCCCTACAGGCTCTAGGGTCATAGTGAGGAGAAAGATGCAGTGAAACTGTGGATCCGGAACAAACAGGAGGAGTAACGGGCAGTGGAACGACAGCAGTCTCTGTAGGAGGAACCGGGGTGGAACAGGCAGTTGACCATTATGGAGTTTACAGCCTCAAGGAGTTGATCCTGACATGACCGTAAGTCATGCATATCCATCTGTTTCCTCTGAACTGCGGTCTTAGATTGGCCAGCGGGTTCCATGGCCTGAGCATACGTTCACGATCCAGGGGTATGTGGACCCACTAGGCAGCTGACAAACTCACAGTCTACGCACAAGTCTTTAGTAGTAGCACACGGGTACCTGGGATAGTCCAGAAGGGCTCTGGCACATATGGGGCTGGAGGTGATGGGTTGCGCCAGACGTGGCGGATGGTATCCAGAAGGACAGGCGACAGCCGACGTGGAGAATTCCAGCAGGCTCAGGTACTACACAGGCTCGGAACAAGGCACAGCACAGGATACAGGATATAGGAGGCAGGACAAGGGAACACTGGGAGCAGGAAAATACTAAAGGACAGTTTTCAATACAGACATGGGATAACTACAGCAACACTCAAGCAGGGAATGGAAGGGCAGAGTTCTTCTTATAGTCCAGGATGGGCAGGGGTTGATTAGGGAACTTTAAACATGTGCACGCTGGCCCTTTAAGGCCGGGACTGCTCGCGCGGACCTTATAAGTGGGAGCAGGGCCAGCCGGCCGTGAGTGCTGGCTTCTCCTAGGAGGGAGACGCCGGCAGGAAGACAACGGACTGTGGTCGCGGGCGTTTCCAGGTAAGGAACGGCGGCGGTTCGTGACAGGTATGATGGCTTTTACCATGGCCTGGTCTTGCCTGATTTTTATCAATACCCTTCGTACCAATGAAAACAGAGGGAAAATGTAGGCCAGCCTGACCCTCCTAGGGATGGACAGGGCATCCACTTCTAAGGGATTGTCACCCTGACAAAGGGAGAGAATGTTTCCACCTTGGTAATGAACCGGTTGGCCATGAGATCGATCTCTGGCACTTCCCACATACTGGTGATCTGCTTGAAGATCTCTAGATTCAGTGACATTACTCCCGGACGGTTAGCCTTTGACTCAGTCGGAGCCTTGCGTATATACAGCAGAGGGTGGGTAGATATAACTCTGTCCACATCAAGATCTTTCCCACCTTCCTGAGAAGGGGTTCTGATCGGTTACCACCCTGCCTCTTTGAGTTCCTTTAGGATCAAGGATATAGAACTCTAGAGGGGACTCTTTGAGGTCCAGTCTGTCTACCACTCTAAGAGTATCCCCAACTTAGTTGAGATGCATCTGTAATCGACAAGATCCAATTCTCTGGACCAGGCACCTCACGTCCCTAAGATGTTTCCACATCTGATGGATTCATGAGTTTGGAATGACAGGGTGCACCTATTGTTCAACCACAGGATTGTATTACCTTTCGGTTCTGGATCTCTCTCTGGAGGGGTCGCCAGTGCCCTAAGGAACAAAGAACTGCATCTGCAGCTGCTGACATGAACCTAAGCCCCTCCGCTACCAATATTCTTTCCTCCCAAGCTGGTGGAAGGGAAAATACCGTATGTCCTAGGAATTTATGACAAAGCCTAGGAACGTCCTTGTTCTTGCTGGGCCAATGTCTGACTTTCCCAATTTATTAACCAACAGCATTGGAATTACTGGACAGTAGTTTAAAGGTGGCGCATCAAATGAATCGTCCAGGTATGGAACCACAGGTATTCCCTGTGTTCCTACAGGCAGTTATAGCAGTCACCACATTAGAAAAGGTATGAGGAGCCGAAGAGATCCTGAACAAAAGAGCTGTGAATTGCAGGGAGCTTGACACTGCCTCATATCTACACAGCTGTACTTTGCTGTCTTTTCTGCCTCTCAGAAAATCTCTATATGAAGGTATGCATCCTTCAAGACTAGGGAGGCTATGACATCTCATTTCCATGGATGTAATTGCTTCCTATTTGACTTCTTTCTGAAGAATAGGAGGTCGATACCTTTCCTTCTAGGAATTGTGGAAAGGAGGCATCCAAGATGACCTGATGTAAAGGAGCAGTACGGGAAATGCTTCCAGAGAAGGTGTATTAAATAGCCGGACTGCCTGATCCTCAACTGTAGGAAGGGTTATACCTTACCAGCCTCAGTGAGTTGGAGTCACCTCCTACAGGAAGGGATCCGGTGTCAGAGTTTAGTCTTTCTGGTGTCAGAAGTGGAATCAGAATCACCGCCTCCATGGGGAAATGCGACTTAACGCAGAGCCCTAGACTGTTCAGTCATCCTGATTGACTTTGTTAAGGGCTATGGAGCCTTTTAATTCCCTTCTAGGGAACCTTGGTCTGACTTGGTATTGACTTCTGGCATGTCAGAAGAGGTTTCACTTTGAACTACCTGAATTGACTGCAGTACTGATTCTACCTTCTTGTTAGAGAAGCTCTCTAAACCTTTAGTCAGCTCGGACCCTAAGAGTTTATTGACTCATACTTTAACTCACAGATGCTGTACTTGGAAGCATTAACTGCGACTCAGATTTTAAACTAGAGAGAGTGTCTGCCAGTGGTAGATAGGGCCATCCTGTGTGACAACCCTACCTGTTGGGATAGTATCACCCAGTTAGTCAGGGGTCAAATTGATGATATAATCACATATAACTCAAGCATTTATATTACCTTAGGTCTGTTAGAATCCATTTTTGGTGAGCCCTGGAGACTTCCAGAAGTTAATGAAACTAGGAACGGATTCCCAGCCAGCTCTCCAACGCGGGTACTTGAGAGGATTCAAGCTGAGCAACTTATGTGATCTGACGAGAGCAGGCACCTACAGCTTAGCCCACCATATTTAGCTTAGCTTTAAGATAGGTCTTTTTTATTTTGTTACAAATAAAGTCTTTGACTGTCAGGAAATGCTGGGAGTTGTAGTTCTACAACAGCTGGAGTGCAACAGGTTGCTGTGCAATTCTATGTTTTGTAACGAATTGCACTACTAGCCCTGCTCAGCAGCGTAGGCCCTTCAGGCGTACATTTGGAGATTTGACATGACTCAGCAGGTACACTAGCCTGGACTGTCTTGGAGGATGACCTCACTGCTCAAGTGTAGCTCATCCAAGGAAAAATGGACCATATTCAAGATGTTTCCTCTTCTACCATCGTAGCTTTATTCCAAAGCTTCATCCACTTAGAAGGCTAAAGGCCCCGAGGAGGTGGTCAACATCCTGGTCCCTTGACCGGATGGACTTCCACTAGAATGAGAAATTGACTTGAGGCACTGTCCCCAGCAATGCTTAGAACTTCCTGAAGTGGGAATACTAACTCTTCCATTCCGCATGGATCTATGAACGGTCCTTAAATCACGCGGTCTGCCATATAGGTGCTTGCCAGGCCTTAAACTGCATAGCTTCTGTAATCTAACACAGCCATGGTTCTTAGCTACAGGCAGGGGAATATCACAGTCCCTGCAGCTACTGTGCTCTCAATTGGTGGTTGTTTTTCCTTTTAAAACCCACAGCTGGGGCTGCACACAGAACCTTGTTACACAGAAGACATGTTCCAATATGTCTGAGTATATTGCTCCTTCTCTAGCAGGCAACGGTTTCTGCTGAGGAGCTTCCTCCAATCTCTGCCGCCAGAACCTGCTGAAGACTAGTAAGAAATAGATTATTTAGCACTTTATACCAAGCAATAGCTGCGCTCAATGAGACAGTGCAGCACTATGTTCAGACTAAATGCATACATGAACAAACGGAAGAGGATTGCTCTTCATACTAAACTTTCTCAAAGACTCTTATCTGAGAAACGCTGAACTCTCTGGGCACTTCCGCCCTCAGCTATCTAGAGGGAGGAAAAAGTTTAAGGCAGTGGCGTAACTACCGCTATAGCAGCCGTAGCGGCTGCTACGGGGCCCGCAGCATGAGGGGGCCCGTGTTGCCCGCCGGCACGGGTCCCCCTTCCCATGGCCGGAGGCTCCGCTAGCAGCTGCTATAGCGCGATGCCACTGAAGGGGTTGTTCCTACAAAAGACATGCATCCCCTATCCACAGTATAGGGGATACATGTGAGATCGCTGGAACGCCCAGCGATAAGGAGAACGGGGGACCAAATGTCCCCCGAAGTTCTCCATGACAAACCTCGGACTTCCCGGGGTCTGTCTGCAGCTCCATAGAAATGACTTGCGCACCGGTCGCGCTTGTGCGCATGCATGACCAGCGCTCCTTTCATTTTTATTGAACTGCGCACCCGCCGGAAGTCCGAGGTTTGTCATGGAGAACTTCGGGGGACTTTCCCCCGTTCTCCTTATCGCTGGCAGCAATCACACATGTATCCCCTATCCTGTGGATAGGGATGCATGTGTTTTGTAGGAAAAACAATAGGCCGTTTTTTTTGGGGGGGGGCTATATGGCGTTATCTACAGGGGGGGGTATGTATGGAGTTATCTACAGGGGGGTTTTGTATGGTGTTATCTACAGGGGGGGTCTGTATGGCGTTATCTACAGGGGGGGTTCTGTATGGTGTTATCTACAGGGGGGACCATATGGAGTTATCTACAGGGGGGTCTGTATGGCGTTATCTACAGGGGGGTCTGTATGGCGTTATCTACAGGGAGTCTGTATGGCGTTATCTACAGGGGGGTCTGTATGGCGTTATCTACAGGGGGGTCTGTATGGCGTTATCTACAGGGGGATCTGTATGCCATTATCTACAGGGGGTCTGTATGATGTTATCTACAGGGGGGGTCTGTATGGCGTTATCTACAGGGGGGTCTGTATGGTGTTATCTACAGGAGGGTCTGTATGGCGCTATCTACAGGGGGTCTGTACGGCGTTATCTACAGGGGGCTGTATGGCGTTATCTACAGGGGGATTTGGGGCTGTAAGACGTTATCTACAGGGGGGCTGTAAGGCGTTATCTACAGGGGGCTGTGTATGGCGCTATCTACAGGGGCTGTGTATGGTGCTATCTATTGGGGGGGGCGCTGTGTGGTGGAATCTATAGGGAGGCACTATCTACAAGGGGGGGGGGGTTGTTTGATACCCAGCGGAAGGGGGCCCCAGTCAAAAGTTTGCTATGGGGCCAAGTCTTTCCTAGTTACGCCCCTGGTTTAAGGTGCATTTTTAGTAATAGCTAAACCCTAATAGCAGGTTACAGCAGCAGTCTCAGACTGCATAAGGTTAAAACACCCTTAGTACTTCTCCCAGGAATGTCAGAAGTTCAGGAGAACAACATGAAAACAGTAACACAATGCAAACAAGCAGTGCAAAACCACCTTGTCAAAGTTCAAAGGACAGAAAAGAACACACGGTAGGAGGGGTTGGACGTCCTTATGTAGGGAGGAGACTCTAGTTGATTAGTTTGAATAAATTAAAAATTCCATCTGTCCTACTAGTTCACAGGGGCAGGGATACCCCATTATGGTGCTGCTGCAGGACGTAAGGGAATATAAGATTCTTTTTTTTCTTCCAAGTTGCATTTTTTTAGGCTTTTTCTCTGAAAAAAATGCAACATCTGCTATTTGTTGCAGGTTTCACCTCCAAATTTAATTCAATGGGGAAAGCCCAGAACACAAAAGCAGCACTTACACAAATACAATTGACATACTGCGGATTAAAAACTGCACTGCAAGTAAATTTCTGAGCATTTTTTCCGCTTATGATTTGCTCAGCGTGTGGATGAGATTTGTTCAAATCCTATCCACTCTGCTGCTACTATATTATGCTGCAGATTTTACACAACGAAATCTGTTGTGGAAAATCCACATTATTTACGCTATGTGTGAACTAACCCTTAGGCTCAATGCACACAATGCATATTACGTGCGGTTTTGCCGGTGGTATCTGCGTGCAGCAAATCTGCAGCGTAAGGCTGGGTTCACACACCCTATTTACGGACGTAATTCGGGCGTTTTAACCTCGAATTACGCCCGAAAATACGGCTACAAGCGCCGGCAAACATCTGCCCATTCATTTGAATAGGTTTTACGATGTACTGTGCCGACGGTAATTTTTTTTACGCGTCGCTGTCAAAAGACGGCGCATAAAAAAGACGCCTGCGTCAAAGAATTGCATGTCACTTCTTGGGACGTAATTGGAGCCGTTTTCTATTGACTCCATAGAAAAACAGCTCCAATTACGTCCGTAGTGGACGCAGCGAAAAACGCCTGCACTTGCCATTACGTCTGAAATTCAGGAGCTGTTTTCTCCTGAAAACAGCTCCGTAACTTCAGGGGTATCGGACGTGTACGTGTGACCATACCCTAATACAGTACCAGCAAATTATATGAGATTTCAGGAAATCTCATGTACATGCTGCAGGTTATTTTGGAACGTAAATTGACCTGCGGTTCATATTTTAAAATGTGCTACGGTTTTGGTATATTTTTCCCAGCAAAATACCCAATGTGTGCATTTGGCTTTAGAGCTATAATTTCCCAGCGTTTCTTGCTGGCTCTAAGTCTGCAGAACTGTCTCACTGCATTATAGGAGTTTGGCCAAGCTTAAAAGAGTTTATTCCACTATTAAGGTTTCTCACCTATCCTCCGGATAAAATAGCTTGAACCCCATCTTCCAATTGACAGCTATAGTTTGGAAGAGTTAGCTACGATCTGTCTACCAATAACTACTAATTTTTAGTCATAACTTATTGTCTCTTATCCTCTTCTGTATCCATCCTGAATCATCTTATATGCAGAAGTTCACATAAGGCTGTGTTCGCATCAGCGTTGCTTTTCTGTTCACGGGTTCCGTTGCAGCATTGCATCGGAGGAACCCATGAACGGAAAGCCAAACGGAAACTAAGGGCTTGTCCACATGTAACGGAATTGCTGCAGAAAATTTCTGCAGCAATTCCGCAGAAACTAGGAGAAATTCCGATGCGGAAAGACTGCACCATTTCCTGCATTTTTTACTGCAGAAAATGGTGGTTTTTCTCAATGCTAGGAGATGGTGATATCTCCCCTGAAAAACGCAGCAATTCAGTCCACTTTCCGCAGGAGGAATTGACATCCTGCGGTACCAAAAATACACCCTGCAGGTGAATTTCTGCTAAAATTTTACCCAGCGTGTGGATGAGATTTGTTAAATCTCACTTATCTTGCTGCTACTGTATTCTG